>NW_005871151.1:262479-342989 GCF_000147115.1 Myotis lucifugus | reverse complement strand
CAGTTAGGGGCGACCAGGCTAGCAGAAGGGCGGCAGTTTGGGGTGACCAGGCCAGTGGGGGGAGGTGCAGTAAGGGGTGACCAGGCCCAGCGACGGGGGCAGTTAGGAGTGACCAGTCTGGTAGGGAGGGGGCAGTTGGGGGTGACCAGGCCGGCAGGGGGGCAGTTAGGGGCGGTCTGGCCAGCAAGCAGAGGCAGTGAGGGGTGATCAGGCCAGCAGGGAGGGGGGCAGTTAGGGGCAACCAGGCAGGCAGACAGGTGAGTGATTAGGAGCCAGTGATCCAGGATTGTGAGAGGGATCCCGGATTGGAGAGGATGCAGGCTGGGCTGAGGGGAACCCCCCTCGTGCACGAATTTTGTGCACCGGGCCTCTAGTCAAAAATACTCATCTGATAATGGTATAGCAATATGGACAATACTTGTCCTACAATATTACATTTAAAAAATAACAGACACAGTTATAGCATGCTATGAAAGCCACATGAACAAGAATATGCATTTGAAAAATTACTGGAAGTAAATGAAAAAAATCAACAGTATTGGGGGTGATTTCTGAGCAACACAGGAAACTGCAGCATAAGAGATTCTAAGCAAGGGTAGCTATGCAACATTATCTATGGAGGGGAGGAAAAATAATTTTTCTTCTACCCTTCTGCGTTCTTATCTGAGACCCTTGTAATAAAAGAATAACCAGAAAAAAAGAAAAGTTCATTGACACATATTCTTTATGAACAAATGGGTGAGACCCAGGGAAAAATGAGTAACTCCCTAAGGAGGCTTCGAATTCAGTCTTAAGTACCATTTTCATAGAGAAAGGGGGGGGGGATGCAGGCCTCCTTGAGGGGAGTAAATAATTGTTTTAGGAAAGATGAAGGATCCTTGGAAGAACAGAGGGGAGGTATGATAATTTGTGACAAAGTGTGCCTGGGTGTGGTGTCAACTTCAAGTCTCTCCTGTGACAGGAGTCAACCTCCCTGGTTGATGACACTCCGGGGAGGGGACGCAGGACAGCCAACTGCCTTTTGGAGGATCTGTCCGTAGGCAGATGAGGGGAGCTCAGAGAAGCCTCCTGCATTGCTGCTTTACAAGTGCCTACAGCTTAAAACATTGGGTGATCAAAGAGGCATCTTCGGGGTGACATAGTCTGCTGCCCAACACCGACCTGGTTGAACAGACAACTAACCAACTCTTCAACTCAGGAAGGTTTGCGCAGGGACCGGACAATCCTTCTGGGATGGTAGATGCAGTGGGCTGGACGGAATGCACGCTCACTTGCTTCTGAGTTTGCAATATTATAAATAAAATGGCCCTGATCATCCTGGTGCCTATTGTTGGGTTATTGGATGATTATCAAAAGATTCTTGTGACTAAATATGTGATAGCAAAAATTCAACAGCCACCAGAAACCTAAGAGATGCCCAGTTTGACTATATCCTAGTTAGCTCTGGGCATTGTCAGTTTGTTTGTCTAAATCATTAGGCAAAATGATGTGCAACTTGTGAGACATTACAATTTTTGATGTATTCCAATTTTGCTTATTTTATTCCCAAATGTTATAATTAGATGGTCTACTTCACCAGAGCATCGTTGAAGGTCTAGCCACCATGACCAGAGAAGACATGCACTGGCTCCTCTCTGATTGGCAGGCTTGGGAGACGGTGATGGAGCAGCTTTGCTTGGAAAGGTAATCCCAGAGCAGCGATGTCTGGGGTGAAATCACCAGAGAGGGTTCTGTGAGGGCAGGGACTGGGCTGGTGTGCTTGCTGCCGGAATTCCAGAACCAGGAACGGCATGTGGCACACACCTGGCACGCAGTGACTTGATGGGGAAGGATGTCGGAAGCCACTCCTGCTTCCCTGGGGAGGGGTCAGCTGGCCGGTCTACCTGAGGCTGCTGATGGCCTTGCCGGGGAGCAGAGGGCTCTAACGCCACTGTCAACAGTTCCTCTGGGGCCTCGGGGCTGCTTGGGCTCAGTCTGGTTTTCCTGCGAGCCCTGCCTCCTTTCCCACAGACACACCCTCCAATATCTAAACCCACGCCCAGTCCGTGGAACGAGCCTGAGGGCCATACAACTCAGACTCTTACGAGTCGTAGGAAGTTGACTGCAGCATCCGGCACAGGCCCATGGTGTCCACTTTGGAAGCCCCACATCCTGTAAGACAAGGCGCCTCTCTTGGCCTGTTAACACGTGAGCGGAGTAGAACCCGCTGTTCCCAAGCACGACCACCCTCTGTTTGAAATTTACTTCCAGTTTCCAAAATACACGCGTGTCGGAGTGAATGGCCATGAGCCCTCCCCTAGGGGAGAGGTGATATTTGGTGTCTCCCTGCAGTCCCCCCACCTTTTTTTTTTTTTGAATATAGGTTATTTTACCATTTTTTAATATATGTCTAATACATGTACATGATACAAAACTTGAAAGGAACAGAAGGGCAAACAGTAAAAAGTAAGTGTCCCTCAAAGCTTTGGCCCCAGGTTCCCGCTCCCTCCCCAGAAGCAACCACAATTTCCAGGTAGATCCCCTTTAAATAGAAAAAATGGAAATGGAGACATGGCTTCCACAGGCTCTTATACTCGATTTCCCAGGACAGACCTGCTCACAGCCTGTACAGATGCACAAATTACGCACAGAGGTATGTTTATTAAGAAAAGATTTGGTGACGAAAGCCAGTGATGCGTTTATATTGTGTCTGATTCATCACATCGGTGTCACAGCCGGTCAGGCGGTGCAGGGGGCTCGAATCACCAGCTCCTGCCACCAAGGGGGCCAGGCCCGAGGGCCACCCTCTGTCACACTGCTCCCCAATTGTACCTCGATTCCCAGGGCGCTGCTGCCTGAGTGCGTTCGAGACCTGAGATGACCTAGAAGTCTTCAGCCTCAGGTTGGGAAAACACGCGTGTGCCGTTTCTGCCCACAGGGATGAAGCCGATGCGCTGTACTATATCGTGGTCCGGGAGCTGATGCGACGGGAGGAAGGGTTCTGGCCATCTGGGAACCTGTCCCAGGAGGAGATGATGTTTCTCCGAGAGTTTCCCTTGCGGAAGCATAAGCTGGAAAACACTATCAGTGAACTTCGCAGCATCGCAGACCAAGTTGACAGAACCCACAAGATGCTCACCAAGACCAGCCTGGTGGCCAGCTCCTCGGGGGCCGTGTCCGCCGTCATGACCATCATGGGTGTGGCCCTGGCACCGGTGACAACAGGAGGGAGCCTGCTACTCGCAGCAGGGCAGAGCCTGGGGTTAGCAGCTGCTGCCACCAACATTTTGACAAGTGTCTTAGATAATAGGAGCAATTCGGCAGCAAGAGACAGAGCCAGCAGACTGGCGAGTCTCCCCACAGACCCGGAGGCTGGAACCCGTGAAGAGATGCATTCCTCTAAAGGAATTTTTGTTCAGAGATGTGTTAACGCTCTCGGGAGCATCAGGCAGCTTCGTGCCTTCCAGAGGGCCCAGACCAACCCTGGCTTCATTGAGAGGGTCAGGAGCTTCGTGGCCACAAGGCGTGTGCCCTTCTGGAGGGCCACAGGGGTGCAGAGAGCGGCAGGGGCGCCTGCTCTGGCTATGACCTGCAGTGCCCGGATGCTGAGCGTAGCTGGGGCTAGCTTCTTGCTCATGCATGACTTGAGAAGCATCCAGGAGAACTGGAGGCACCTGGAAGAGGGGGCGAGGACGGAGACGGCCAAGGAATTGAGGATGCTCGCCTGGGAGCTGGAGCAGGAGCTGGACCAGCGGTCCCAGCGCTATGAGCTGACCATCCAGAAGCTGGAGAGGAGCTCGTCACTGAACCAGGAAAGAGGAAGAAGGGCAAGGCTGCCGAGGATGAGTGGGGATGCTAACCAGGTAGGCATGGAAATAGGCTCATAATCACAACTGCCTTTTCCAGGGAGGACTTTCCCACACTCCTCCCTTGAATGTGGCCCCTCCTGCTATTTCCAGCATCCCGTGCTTTTCTCCCAAAGCGCTGACCATGCATTTCTTTTTTTTTTTTTTTTTAATATATTTTGATTTTTTAACCGAGAGGAAGGAAGAGGGATAGAGAGTTAGAAACATCAATGAGAGAGAAACATCGATCAGCTGCCTCTTGCACACCCCCTACTGGGGATAACCGGAATCGAACCCACTGAGCCAAACCAGTTAGGGCTGACCATGCATTTCTGGCCCGTTTGTTAGGTGCTGGCTGGCTGTCTTTCTGCAGAGCGCCCCCTGGGGGCGGCGGGTGAGTAGTGCTGGGCACACAGCAGGTGCGCCCTAGATGTGTTGAATGACGTGAGTCTGGCATTTCATGATAAAGGCGACACTTCAAATGCGTCGAGAAAGGATCGTTACTTGAAAAGGAGTTTGTATTCCTAGACTCTCTTATTCAGAAACATAACTATCTATTTGTAGAAAATGAAAACGACTATCAGGAAAATGAAGCAGAATTTCAAAAGTCCTCCTTAATTCTACAGAGAGGGTGGGGTGGGGCCAGGTAGCAAGGCCACTGCCTGAGACGCTGGAAAGAGACACAGAAGACTGTAAGGCTCATAAATTCATTCACTCATTCATTCACTCATGAGTTCATTCATTGACCCATTAATTGGGGCCAGTGACGGGGCCAAGGACGAAGAAAGTGTTCCCAATCTCGTCTGCATGTTGAAATCGCCTAGGAAGCCTTAACACACACCGATGAGTGGGTCTAAGTGATGTGGGGTAGGACCCGGGCTTTGGACATTTTAAAGGCTCTCCTAGTGGTTCTGCGTGTGGCGAGTTTGGGACCCCCTGTTTTAAAGGGAGTGTCTTTCTTCCCATTCCTCTACAGTTGAACCTCGTTTCTCGAACGTCTCTCATCTCCAACAACCTGGTTCCAGGCCAAGTTGCTCACAGAAAAAAGTCCCCCTTGTGGATCAAAACTTCCATTTTCGAACAGACAACCCTTTCAAGTGTGGTATCAGCATGACAAAAGGCTTCTGGCAGGCAACAGGCAACGGAGAGAATGCTTTGGTTGCTGGCAATTAGCATAATTTTAAAACATAAAGAAGCCATCAGCCTGGGCTGTTTTGATGCAGATAGAGCATCAGCGGGCAGACTGAAGGGTCCGGTTCAGTTCTGGTCAAGGGCATGTGCCCGTGCTGCAGACTCAATCACCAGATTCTCTCTCATCACTGATGTTTCTCTCTCCCTCCCTCTCCCTTCCTCTCTGAAATCAATAGAAATATATTTAAAAAATAAAATAAAGAGGCCATCAATTAGCTAATGCTAATGTTGCTAAGGGTGTGAAAGTGCTCACAAAACAGCAATCACAGGCAACTGAATAGGTGGAAAAACTGTTGTGGATCGGATAAACGAAAAGCAGTTAGCCTGTGATAGCATTTCAGTGGTAGCATTTCAGAGGCAGTGATATATAAAAAATTCCTTTAAGATTAGTAGGGGGTGGTTTGATAAATTTAAGAGAAGAAGTGTTTATAAATTAAACAGTATATTAGACATAGCCTAATATATAAAAATCCAGGGGCTGTCATGACCTAAATGACCAGACGGACAACTGAACAGCAGGCTGTGTGGGGTGACCAGGCTGGTGGGGGGGTTAATGAGGGATGACCAAAAGACTGAATAGCAGGCTGCATGGGGCGACCAGGCCAGCAGGGGGGGGGGGCAGTTGGGGGCGACCAGGCCAGCGGGGGCAAGGGGCAGTAAGGGGCGACCAGGCTGGCAAGGGGGGCAGTTAGAGGCAATCAGGCAGGCAGGCATGTGAGCAGTTAGGTGCCAGTGGTCCTGGATTGTGAGAGGGATCCTGGATTGGAGAGGGTGCAGACTGGGCTGAGGGGACCCTCCTCCTCCTGTGCACTAATTTCGTGCACCGGGCCTCTAGTACTGTATATAAGAAAGGTTGAAACAGGGAATCATTTGTGGGTCTGGAGCAGATTAATTCAATTTACATTATTTCTAATGGGAAAAGTGATTCAGTTTTTGATCACATCGCTCTTAAAAGGCCTTCTGGAACAGATTAAGTTCGAGAAATGAGGTTCCACTGTACATCCATATCCTTTTACCCACCAGGTACATTTTCCAGCTTCTTAATAACCCAGGGGCAGATTTGGGGGGTAAACTATTCTACACGAGGATTCATATTCTGAAGGGTCTTGCCCACCCTTCCCTTGCCTGTCTTGGAGCAAGTACAAGCTCGGGCCAGGTGCCTGCAGGGCACGGAGGATCCCATGAGAAAAGACAGTCTCTGCCCTCATGGAACTTGGAGAGGGACAGACCCCAGATAAGCCATTAATGAGGAGGAGAGGTAAATGGAATGGCACGAGGAGGACAGGATGGGGGGTACTCCCAGGGGGGGGGGCGGGGAGGTGGCAGTGGGAGGTGGGGAGGAAGCGCCAGGCGGTGAGAGAAGCAGGTGTCTTCTGCTTCTGCTCCGTGGACATGCATTCTGGGCTTGTGCCCTTGCCGGTCACCTCACTGGTCCCTCTGCACATGGCCTGTGTGCACTTCCAGCCAGAGGGGCCAGACATTAAGTCCTTCAAAGCACAAGTGTTATTTAGCACCTGTGTGCCGGCACGTGTGGGGCCCAGCTGTGAACCAGACCATCGGAGGCTGCCGTGTAGGTGGGAGAACTACCTCCTGTGCTAGCTGGGTGCCCAGGCGAACCTGTGTGAGGATCCCAGTCATGCCACGGAAGTGACTAACTCTTTCCTTCTCCTTTCGCCCTAGCTGGTCAGGCTGGCCCCAGCAGAGGCAAAATTCGAGTCTTCAACCAGGAACAGGTCTGCCTGCGACGGGGCACCCAGAGAGGATGCTAGGGACCTGCAGCGCTTTGTGGTAACCCCTGGGGACTCCAGAAATACCAGGGACCAGACTGGATTTGCAAGAGATCAGCTGCTCTGTGGGGGTGGACAGGGTTAGAGTCCAAGGAGACCTAACTATACAAGTCAGTTTAGACTGGGGCTGAGACACATTTAGAACACGTGTATTTTCCAAATGATATGTAACTACACAGTACAATTATAATCAAATGGGAAAACCCCTTTGTTTTACAATAAGCTAGGCTCTGCTCCCCTGCCACCCCCCCCTCCTCACGCGGTCCCCACCCTGTCACTACAGTCACGCCATGCACGCAGTCTTTGTTGCTCAAGCTTAGGTAGGGTCTACATTCCCAGTGGCAAGGAGAAGGCAGCGATTCGAGAAAAGCCGTTACTGGGAGGAAGTTATCACTTTATAGCAGCAGAATTTATAATTGAAAAATGGGACACCCTTAAAATGTCCCAACACTAGGAGACTGGTGCAATACAAGCTAGTCATCCACGTAAGAGACTATTATGTAGCCATCAAAACGATGCTCAATAGTTGGATTAACATGGAAAATGTTGTTTTATTAAGTTAGGTGAGGAAAGCAGAATGAAAATTATCTATATACTTTCTCACCTTTTACCTAACCAGAGGAAACATCTCTCAAGCCTGTGTGTAGAAACACACACATACACACACACGCACACGAACACGCGCACACGCACACACAGCGAGGTCACACTGCAGCTATCTTTATTTAGAGGGAATTGTGGTTACTGTTCCCTTCTTCTCTTTGCCTTTCTGTACTTTTCAAGTTTTCTATTATGTGAATTACTGTTTTATAAAATGAAAAACCCCACATTATAAATATTTACATCAAAATTAAAGAGACAGCCTGCTGTTCTTAAATTAGCCTCTTCAATCACCGGCAGGAATAGTCTCCTCCTCACGGCTGAATGCAGCCTAAGTGGGAGAAGATGCGTGTTTTCATGGAAGACCATTCCCGTGATGTTAGCAAAGGCTGACCATGAAGGAAGCCTGGTCTTTTGGGTTTCTGGACCAATCCCAATGTGTGTGTGTATTGGTGTGTGTATGTGTGTGTTTGTGTTCGGGTGTATCTATGTGTATATTTGTGTGTGTGCTGGTATGTAGTATTCCCCAACAACCAATTGTGTGACACGAACAAGGTGTCTGAGAATTGAGTTAAACTCAGACACTGTCTACCCTGTGATCCAACAGGTTGAGGGCTCCATCCACAAGGCCGCCCCACTCATATACCGATCGCAAGTCAGTGACACAGTTGACACCTGTGCTTCTGACAGACTGGCTACGAGTCAGAGGTTCTCATGATCCCCCCTTGGATTTGATTAATTTGCTAGAATGGCTCGCAGAACTCAGGAAAACTCGGGTGCCCATGTTGGACTGCCAGCTGGACTGGACCCTGCCTGGGGACTTCACCCACGTGCCTGTACCTCTGCGTCAACTGCACCCTATTTTCCCATACCCCTGGCAACAGGGTTTTTAGAAACACCTACCAACTTGGAAACTGTATCACTTTAAAATGTGGGAAAAAGCAGTTAAACACACATTGGTTTATTGAATGCTGACATGTGCCAGGCACTGCAGATACAGCAGAGAACAGGACAAAGTCCCTGACCTCCAGGCGCTCATGTTCTAGTGCAGACAACAGATATCGCAGCAGCAGGGAGCACCTCACGCAGGGCCTTACCATCGGGGACGGGGGCGGGGGGGGGGGGCAGCGGACCAGGGACGCATGCACAGAAGCACATCACGATGCCCTTCATGCTGTAACAGTGCTGCTTAGGGACCAGACGTTGGTGTGTGTGTGTGCGCGCTGCTGGGGAAACAACAGAGGCAGAGACCAATAAGGAAAGGAGGCCAGACAGGCCAGCTTGTCCTGGGTGGCAGCGTGGAGGAACTCACTCCCCTTGGCCCATCACAGTCCAACGTGCAAGTGGGAGGTCTCGGAACACAGGACGTGCGGAGCACCACGAGGCAAAGCACCCAGAAGCGTCCACGGGCTGTCACCACAGGGGCTGCTTCGGGGTCCTGCGGGGAGAAGCCAGCCAGCAGCAGGGTGAAGAGTAAGTGAACACAGCGGGCAGAAGCTTATTCCAGAAGTTTGCCGTGAAGGAGAGGACTTGGGCTCTTGAAAAATTATTTGTTTTAATGTGTTTGAAAGAGTTCAGGGTATTTAAATGCTACAGGAACTAGAGGGCAAAGGTTAACCACGCTGGAGAAGGCGGGAGAGGACGGACCCCTCTTCCAGGAGAGCAGGAGCGCGGGGAGAACGGGTGAGCTCAGGCAGGTGCAGATGTGGAAGCAGAGTTCAACCCAGGAGCTCCCGGAGATGGCTGATCTTCTCCATGAAACAGGAGGTCAGAGATTGGGGAACTCCTGGCCAGAGGGATGGCGAGAAAGCACAGGTAAGAAAGAAAAGGGCGGGCGGGCCCGTGGAGAGCACTTCCCGCAGGTAAGGAGAAGGCTCAGGAGCCAGGGAAGGCAGTGACAGGGGAGGCAGGAAGGTGCCTAAGGCTGCAGGAAGGTCAAGTGGGTGGACTGGGCCCGGGGTCACGGTGTGGCCAGCAGCCAGGAGTTGGAGCGGATGGGGGTGAGGCAGTGAAGCTGAGGCTGCGAGGAGACCGCAGAAGCAGGAGCACCAGAGCAGCTTCTGCACAGACGGGCGCTCAGAGGGCGGAAGCCACAGGGAGGCTCCCGTGGCCCGGGCCCTGGGCCTCACTGACCTCTCGGTGACCCCGTTAGGCGGCTTACACATTTAGGAAGCCATTTGCCGCCTTCTTTTTTTCATCTGAAGTCAAATCCACGTTGTATCTTTGAGCCTCCAGGAGGCAACAGGGATGATGGATCCACACACACACAGGCCAGAGAATGGTGTTTCTCTCTTTTATTTAAAAACAGTGCTTCATTACCATTGGCAAAGGCAGAGGCGGTGCTCCCCCTTCGCGTAGAGTTTATAAAAGCCAGCAACATGATCAATAATTTATACACATGGATAGTAATACAAAAAAAAATAAGGAATAAAAGCTAAAGATCTAACTACTCCGACCTTCACAATTCCAGCTACTTGATAATAATAGGAGTAACCCAATGAATACTGTATGGTCTGAAAGCTACTATACAATATGATTCTTAACGAGAAGGGAGGGAATCAGAGGCTGTCACAAAGCCCTGGGTGCTTCTCTGGAGTCCGCAGGGAAACGGGACCCTGGGCGAGCAGCTCGGGGGTCCTAGGAAGTGATCCGGGGAGGGGAGGGAGAGAAGGCGAGGTGGTCAGTTACACAAGCATCCCACGTGATGCCCCCGTGCCCCGAAGGTACCTGTTTGCCATGGCAATGGGAGGGGCCGGAGAGTGCATGTGGCGTGGAGGACGGTTCAGTCCCCGCCACGGGGGTGGGGAGGAGAGGTGCTGTGGCGTTTTGAGCCTTGCAAAGATTTGGACTGAAGAGCTCAGAGACTCAGGGGGCCGCCTGCCGGGAACAGGGACCCCGGCTCTCAGCTCTGCAGCCCTAGCTTACGTGTGTCAGCCCCAGGTTTGCTCCAGCTTTTCACAAGCAGAATTATAACACAAGAAAAACAATTCATATCCCTTAGGGAAAAAAGAGGATCAATTCATCACTCGATATATAATACAGCCAAAATGAGCTGCCAAAACAAGCACACACACACACAAATACTGTGAACAGAAAAATACAGGAAAGTGACTAAGCTCGGAGTCTTGACGGGGCACCGACACTGCTTAAAGCACTTAGTCCCCAGGAAAACTAAACCAAAAGAAACCATTTTTTTTTAAATTCAAAAACTCGTGGACCCCCCTGGGAATCTGGTGTTGCTAACAGGGACAGGGGGTGGGGAGAGAGAAGAGAACCAACGTTCCCTTTCTGCCTGCAGTGTGACCTGAGCCCTCACCGCCGGCACACAGGGCGCACGCCGACAGAGGCCTGAGTGCCGCACTGGCAGGCTCCTTAAAGGCAAGGTTGAATGTTGGCTGATGGACGTTCTCGGTTACCAATCCCTGCCAACCAGCACCACCATGGCTGAAGTGATCGACCGTTTTCCTGAGTAAACTAACTGGCTACAGTGCTGGTGACGTGGACGGGAACTCAGCCCCCACAGCCAACTGCGACCCTCCAGCACTCCTGCGCCTCGGCTCCTCGTGGGATTCAGGAATTTGAGAACCGGCTGTAGTCTGGTCTGCAAGTCTCACTGTAAAGACAGGTGCCAGGGACTCCGCCACACTCACTCCACCAGAGGGCACGTGCTGGCTTAGGACACCCGGAGCCGACCTGCGAAGGGCCCTGCGTCATGCTCCACTAGCTCCCCTTACACTAAGAGCTAGCACTTGGATGGCTATGGCCTGGTTGATCAGTAAAGCAAGTATGAAGGAAGTACAGAGGAAAGGGGAAAGGGAGGGAAGAGGCTTTTGAACAGTAACATTTTCAAAAAATAAAATAAAATAGTGTTTTATGCAACAGAGAATCAAGTTTCACTGTGTACACTACAAATGGTCAAACATTTTCAAGAGCAAGACAAAATAAAAACACACAAATTTACGTTTGATGTTCACCTTGCCCACTATTTTTTTCCTATCTTAAAACAGTGCAAACAGGTAACTTATGCTTTTAAAACACCACTACCCCTTCCCTACCCCCCAAGGTCTCTTTCCTCCTATTATCCGGGGGTGGGGTGAGGGTGGGGGTAAAATCTGCAATTCTGCAAATGTTACTGTGCTAAAGGGTTGCAAGCAGCAGAGAAGCGGCCGGCCTTGGCGAAAGGGGAGGGTTTGGACAACGTCCCCTTTCCCTCCTTACACGTCTAGTGCCTTCCAGACTGTCCCTCGCTTGGCCTCGCTCTCCTGCCGGAGGGAAGGGGGGTAATCAAGCCCGCCTCGCAGATCCTTGGAGCTGCTTCCATCCCAAGTTTCCACCTCCCTCCTATCTGGAAGCTACGTGACTAGTCATAGGGTGATGGCGACTCACCGACTTATCGGCTACCTCTAGGAAAGTCTAACCTACACTAAGAGCAGTTCAGCCCCTGAGGAGTCACACTTGTGAAGAAAAGCTGCTATCGCTTATTTCTAGGAAACAGATCTCCACTAGCTCCCCTTAAACTAAGAGCTGAGCCCCAGCCCCCTTCTTTTTTAAGGAAAATAAGAGGCTCCATTCTGACTGTGGCTGTTGGAGGATAATGGTGATGGTAGGTTTTGTGAAACCTGAGAGCCTTAGAAAGGACGAATCGCCACAGCTGATCCCTGATCCAGGTCCTTGGGAGCTGAGCTATGTAACACTAGGGATTCTGGGAAAGACCTAAGGACAGCTCTCTGGGGGGAAAGAGGCATGTTTAGATAAAGATCTCCACTAGGGGTCTCCTTGAAGGAGCCCAGCTCCTAAGAGTAAGATGCTTAGTATAGAAAGTCCACGTCATGAGCTAAGTAAGCTGCTGAAATCTCTCCTGCACGGTGACTCAGCGTCAATATGTTTTTAGGAATTATCAACCAGCACGCGCTAACGAACTCGCAAGATGCCAAACTCTCTTCTGACTCAGCTGCTTAGTCCAGTGGGGACTTGAGCCAGGAATGGACAAGCTCTAATGCCTTGAGGAACCTGCCTCTGATGGAGTCTCAAAGTTCAAAGGTGGATGGGAGGCCAATACCGCCAAATCCAGGGGTTTCCGAGCCCTACTCCTCAGTGTGGATACCCAAAACTAGAGGCCCGTTAGTGAGAAGCAGAACTCATCTGGTCCTGCTCAGGAGGGAGCTAGAGGGAGCCGTGTTACCACCCCCTGGAAGGCAGCAGAAGCCCTTGGAGAACACGGAGCTTGCCTGGGGTCCTCAGCCAGAACCAGCTGAACTGAAATGCACAAAGGGTACCTCCAGCTCAAGCTCTGCCTCCTAAAAGGGTCATGGGAGCTGCCTTCTCCACCCTTCCCTTCACCCTCATCCCTTCTGGGGAAGAGAAGACTCTCAAGCTCACTGCCCTCCTCCCTGCTGCGGACACAGCTGTTCAGAATGTGGCCTTGTCTCCAAGGGGTGTCTTGCCATTCTGAGAATGGCCCTCTTTGAACATGACACGAAATTTCTCTCGGTTCCTTTAGTCAGTAAAAGCTCTCCCTCAAAACAAAAGAAAATAAGAAAAAGAAATCCTCCTGCCCCCATTCTCTAGAAATTCCCACCCCCCACCGCTAACTAAAAGATTTATATACACACAACAAAAACTGTCTTCACAGCAACAAATCAAACTTTGGCTTGGGGAGGAGAACCCTTAAGAAGTGGCCAGTGGACTGGGCAGTTTGGTGTCCCCTATTCTACACAATCCCCAGAATCAACAAGAATTGCATCGAGGCCTCTAGCTTCAATGATGTCTCCCAGTTGCTAGGACAGAGGATCCTCAAGGGGAGAGACATGTATTCTATCCGACAGGCCAGTCCTTCCCAGATACAAGCCTCTGCTTACAAAGAATGCTTGATGCTGTCGTATGTCAGTCACTTTAATTCAGGGACACGAATCAGTTATCAGTCAAGAACATGTGTGGAGGCAGGAGTTAAAAAACCAAAACCAAACCCATAACACACCGGAAGCTCCGTGTCTTTGAATTACTCCCTTTATCAGCTATCCCTGGGGTGAAAGGTCACCCTAGTACCAATGTGAATAGACCAGGGAGCCAGACAGACGGTGCTTTTCTGTTTTCTATGCCTTCATGCTGGAAAGGCAGGACCCTTACCTCTATCAGTAACAGCTAACAGCTAGAAGAGAAACACTTTCTTCCCTACCTCGATCACACACATAGGGGAAGGCAGGCAGCAACAGCAGTGACCCACTGCACGGGCCGCCCCGTAACTCCTGGCCATCTCTTCCTCCTTCCCTACGGGAGAGCAGCCTCGGGGCTTCGTGCTTTCTGTCCTGTAGTGTTCACGAATACCAACTGGTCCAGGTGCTCAGCTGGGGTCTTTGGAGGATAATGAGAAGCTGGGTGGAAGGGCCACGGGGGCTCAAGACTGGAGAGAGAAGTGACTCATAAAGGCTCTGGAGGAGGACATTCCTATGGCTTTGGAGCTAGTACAGTGCCATCGCCGCCCTGACAGGCCCTGGCCACCAAGCCTTCCAGGGACAGCTGGCCCAGGACGCGCTGCTTGTCTCTTGCCAAGTCTTCATTCTGTCTTGCACTCTGCACTGACTTTCTGATGGAAGAGGAAGATCGCGAGTATCAGAGTGCCTTGCAGACACGGCCTAACCTCCTTTCTCTTCTCTTGACCCTCTGTACTGGCTCTTGACAGATTGTACTTCATCCTCAACCGTGTCCAGGAAGAAAGCTGGCCACTAGCTATTTATTTATTTTTCTGTCCCTGGGTCCTAAATTCCTGAATCTTGAGGACATGGGGGCAGGGTGTTCATAAAAGGATAGATGAGCTAAGCTGTGGTTCAATTAAAAGGGAAGGAGCCCAGCAGGAATGCTAGGATGGCAAGAAAGAAAAGAAATCTTTTTCATACTCCAGAGTTCATTCTGAGATTAGTTTCCTAATGAGGTGTTTATTATCCACAGTCTGAGAGCAAGTTTGGAAATATTAATATTATAATTCCAAAAACTCTGCCAACTGTCTCAGGCTGTGCATGTAAGATGATTGTAAAAAGAATGGAGAAGACAGGAGGGAAGAGGAGAGGAAAGTGAATTTTTAATTCTCCTGCTTGGCAAGCACAAATTCCTATCATCTATTAGCATGTGGGTTCCAGCCACAACCAATCAGAATTGCCTGCCAAAGACCAGAAACTCAGAAGACTAGAAGACTATCCTATTGCAGAAAATCTCTCCCACTTCTGCGTGTCCCCCCGCTGGCCAGCACCAGATACACTTTGGTAATTCTGTCTGCTGATTTCTGATCAGACGCAGTTCTCAGTTCCTAATCTCTCTCCTCCCTCATTAATTGCCTCTTCCGTGATTGACAGAAAGCTAAGCACGGACATACAGACATGGAAATGCATTTTGTTTTTTTTACCACAGTTAAAAAAAAAAAGGAAAAAAAAAAAGAAAAAATGCACAATCTTTGGAACAAAAGAATTAAAGGCAGAAATTTAAAGGAAAAATACATATTCAAAGAACATAGTGAGGTATAAAAAAGTATTCTCTCTTTTTTTGTGTTTTTTTGTTTTGTTTGTTTTGTTTGTTTTTCCTCTTCATCTTGCTATAGAGTTCCTCTACTAGTAAATATTGCAATAGCCAGGCCTCATGAACTGGGGGCTGTCCCACTCGCAGGGTCTCACGTCACTTCAGTAGGGGGCAAATCGGCTGTAGCCACCTCGGTATAAACTCGCCTGCAGTGATTAAAGACATAAAAACAATTAAAAGGTTGATGAGAGATTTGGGAAAACAGCTTCCTTAGAAGCCTCAAAGCAACTGATGCGATGCTGCCAGGGGCAGCGCAGTCGGGAAACCACCTCGGCCTCTGAGAGGCTCGAAGCAGCGCCAGGACACTTACTGCTGACCCGAGCTTCTCAGAGGGAGGGCACGCCAACGGGGCACTGCGTTATCCACATGAACTAGCACAGAAGGGAAAGTCAGCACAGTTCACAACTAGGTCTGTCGATGGGTCTTTGTTTACCTTGACTACATCATTACAACCGTGACCTTCTTACACTTACCTGTCAATGGGGGACATGCTACCTCTGACCGCTATTTCTGTCATATCCCATGTTTGAGACAGTGTTGGATTTAAACCTGAGTCAATCTTTCAATGAATAAAGTCAATTTCCTGACATACATGTATGTATAACTGGGGTTTTAACTGGGTTTTATTTCTTTACTAGAGGCCTGGTGCACAAAAATTCATGCACTCCAGGTGGTCCCTCAGTGTGACCTGCACCCTCTCACAGTCTGGGGAGCAGGCCTAAGCTGGCAGTCGGACATGCTTAGTGCTGCCGCAGGGCTTCTGGCTGAGCAGCGCACCCGCTGTGGGAGTGCACTGATCACCAGGGGGCAGTTCCTGCATTGAGCGTCTGCCCCCTGGTGGTCAATGCACATCATAGTAACCAGTTGTTCTGCAGTTCAATTTGCATATTAGCCTTTTATTATATAGGATGTTTATCTAATGGTGCCTCTTTTTTTCAAATAAAATATCCCTAGGAACATAGATAGCGCTCTTTGGGTTATTCTTTTCTAGAGGACTTATATCATGTTGGCACTAAATAAAACCTTAGGAGCTTCATCACTTTCTTCGTATTGTATGTCTCTACCTTAATTCTAAACACACACCCCCAACCCCGCCTGGGACCCTATCACTTCCTCCCACAAATCTTCATGGGCAGGAAGTCAGTGTGCGACAATGACAGGCTCTCTCATTTACTTTAAGTCTTAAATCTGAGCCCTCATTCTGCCCCCCTCACACCTTGTCCGTGCTCCCAGACAGCGGCCAGGCTGCACTTCAGAATGCAGAGTTTTGGACATTAGTAGGTGTCACAGAGGAAAGGCCTATCTTTGCTGGAGTCAGTGAGTCCCCATTGTTGGACCTGGAGGCATCCAGGCCAACACAAAAATGCTGGGGTGAGGATTTGAGTTTGGTTAAGGGGCATCATTCTAGAAGAGCTCTAGCCTTCTATGGAAAGACCGTATTTTTGCAACAGATGTTACTACTAAAATATCTTTGTAAGGCGTTCAACACCTGGTGATTTCTAGTACCATCTACCAGAAGACTTACAAACAGCAAGGACAGCCTTTGGCACCTGCATTTGCAACTCATACAAATTAAGTTATCTGAAAAGCTTAATGTAAAAATTGGAGAGTCTTATGCTCTGAAGTCCTTGCTAACACCTATCAATAAAACTACACTACAGTTACGTATCCAACATTTGAGCCAATGTAAGATATCAACCTATTTCCTTCTTTCTTTCTCAAAAAATGTCGTTACTCAGGGCAGACTGCCACTGTCCATTCCTTTCTGCTGTCCTTACGCAGGCCTGTGGCTTGTACTACTGCACTCAGGGAGAGAAGGTGTTATGAAATTTCCAGATGGTCCTATGTGGCTTTAATACTTTGGTAATGGAAGAAGGGCTAAATTTACTATTTCCCTAGATCTTACATAGTCTGTAGGTAAAAGTTAGAAGTAAAATGTTTTTTAAAAAATTGTACATATACTTACCACAGCGCCAACTCCATAGCTAGCGGCAGGGGCAAGGGCATGGTAGGGGTCAGCTGTGTACACCCTGCCATAACTGGAAAGGAGAAATACAATCAGGGAGAGAAAGAAAAGATAGTAACCCCCCAAATGAAAGGGTTTACTGTGCTAAGGACTGGTGAGCGGCTTGATCTTAGAATGATTATTAGGAAATTGGCAGAATGGAAAAAGCCTTCAGATTCCTATTCCTAAATATAGTACTCGGAAAAATTCTGAGGTCTTCTCTAAGATGGAGAAGAAGGGAGTTGCAGATGACAAAGAGGGAGATTGCGGTGAAAGGAGGCAGCGCCATGGCTTTTGGCATGACAGGCCACGAGGAGAAGGCCAGGCCTGCGGGCAGCCCCAGGCACTAGGTGCCGTTTTGGAAGTGGGGAAGGGCGGAGAGGCAGTGACACTCAGGACCATGTACGTACCCGTCGCTGTAAGCGGCGGCAGCGGCTGCAGCAGCCGTGGCTGCGGTTGCAGTAGCAGGCTGTGCATATCTGTAGGCTGCATATCCGGCCTACAGGAGAGAAGAGAACTGACTTTACAGCTACCTCTCCCCCCGGAAGCACAGATGAACACACACCCACCCACATGAGACAGACAGACACAGGGAGACACAAACACAGACACACACATGGGAAGAGGATGTTTCAAACTGCATCGGTCTACATGTTACTCCCCCAGTGCAAGAGTAAGCTCCACCCTGCACAGGGACTCGCTGTCCAATTTGTGACAGTAACAAAAATAAACCATCTTGGTAGGATCTGTTCTCAAATTTAAGAAATGAAGATATGAATTTTGATCTGTCTTGTTTCAGTCTCTGCTGGAACTTTCAGCAGGGAAAATATTCATAGGAAGTTGGGAGAACTTTGACTGACAGGAAGTATCAATTAGAGAATGAAAACATTAAATGAATGTGTGTTAACGTCCGATTCCCTGATGCATACACAGACTCTTACTGCTAAGAGTCTGCAGTATATAACAAAGGCCCCGTATAGCTATGCTCCATCGACCTAGCACGCTTGTCCAGAGGCTGAGAGAAGAGGCAGTATTTAGGAGGAAAAGCCAGGGTACATCAGGGGTGGCAGACTTCAGCCTGTGAACCCAGGGCACTTGTCACCTGTTTTTGAAAGTAGTTGTGACAGAGACTGTCTGGCCGACAATATTGAGCACTTGGCCCTTTACAGAAAAAGCTTGCTGACTCCAAGCTATTTCAGACTCAGGCAAGTCAGACTACAAATGGCTGATGCCCTTTTGGCTGGAATAGGATAGATTAAGAACCGCCCACCCCAAGCATTTAACTGCATTTACTCTCCTTCCCTCTAAGATTATGGATTCTCAAGTCCTGATTGCATCGCAGGCTGCAGAGTTTTTCTACTAATGGCTCAAATACCCTCAGTCCTAAGGAGCTGCTACTTCGCCTCAGTCTCGAAGGTTCTCACTGCTGGGTAAACCCCATGAAGACCAGAAAGGAGCGCAAAGGTAACCACACAATGCCACACGAGGCAGGCTGTTGCAGTGGCAAGCCCGGCCTTTGGTTTCTTCTTTAACCTTCGAGAATTCATCTATTTAACCAAACGTAATTCAGGTGTGAATTTTTATTGCTGCGATCCCTATCAAATATGACTATGCTCAACTGGCCCATTCTGACACCACTTCAGGAGTGACGACAGCACATTTGGTTTCTGCAGGTTAGCAGGTCCATTTCTCATGGACATCTGAAGCTTCCTGCCCTGTGCTTTCTACTTCCTATTCCCTCAAATGTCCAAGTTTTGCTAAATCTACGCAAGGAATTGCAAATTCTGTTCGGTATCATTTCTTAGGATGGATAACAAGTATTTTCTAATGGGAGTCTTGCTCTCCTTGGCCATCTGATGTGGCAGCGTCTAGCTGGCTGCTTTCATTTCTGTCCAGATCTTACTTTGGACACATCTGCAGTTCCTTACAGGCCCCTAGCGCTCTCTGCTTCCTTCGTCTGTAATGTGTGCTTTCCCTAACGGCACTGAGGGGCATTTACTCTTGCTCTTTAAATTTATTTGCCTGAGTCAGATAGCTTCAAATGTGCACTTTAAAATCCCTGATTGGTTTTCAGTGGTTATGTATTATTCCTTCTTTGTTCTTCAAAGGAATGACTTAGAAAAGTAAAAATTTATTTCTCAGTTACAGATTATCCTACAGATTAAGAAAATTCTGCCCGGCCAGTATGACTCAGTGGTTGAGCGTTGACTTATGAACTAGGAGGTCATGTGCCAGGGTTGTGGGCTGGATCCCCAGTGTGGGGTATGCAGGAGGCAGCTGATCAATGATTCTCTCTCATCACTAATGTTTCTCTCTCTCTCTCTCTCCCTTCCCTTCCTTTCTGAAATCAATAATATATATATATATATATGTGTGTGTGTATATATATATATATATATATGAAAATTCTAATTAATATTAGCAAGCATTGGCAATGACAGGACATGGCAGGAAGCACCTCGGGGCTACTTTCAGTCAACATGCCTCCTTTCCTTCTAGTCAGTTCTGTGGGAGCCGGCAGGCAGGACCGATGTGGGCAACACTGTACAGCCCAGCTGCAACCTATACACATCACATCATTTATAAACTAACTCAAGTTTCTCTTTATTTATTTATTTTTAACTTCTAAAGGAAATAAGGCAGCAAAAGCATTTGTTAAGGCAACAAGCTAATAAATACTGTTGGAATATTAGGCTTTGAATGAACCTTAAAGGCTCAGTTTCCATTATAATAGGAGACTCCATCAGTGCAAAACTAACGCTTGTACTAAAACAGTGATGGCGAACCTATGACACGAGTGTCAAAGGTGACACGCGAACTCATTTTTTGGTTGATTTCTCTTTGTTAAATGGCATTTAAATATATAAAATAAATATAAAAAAATATAAATCTTTGTTTTACTATGGTTGCAAATATCAAAAAATTTCTATATGTGACACGGCACCAGAGTTAAGTTAGGGTTTTTCAAAATGCTGACACGCCGAGCTCAAAAGGTTCGCCATCACTGTACTATAACGTGTGCAGCAGAGTTACCTTTGCTAAAACTTAATTGTGAACCAGGATAATGTGGTAAAGAAGCATTACGTGGTTTGTCTCTAGTATTCTCTCAAACACCAAAATAATCTTTAAAAAGTAACAATAAAAGTCAAGGTAATAAAAGCAGTTAAAGCCCCAAATTTGTTTACTTGAATGGAAGATTAAAAACTGAAGTTCTAAGCCATAGGGCTCACGGTACTATAAGTAAGGCTCACTAAAGACAGAGATAGTGGGGAGTACATCATATCAGTACAGCTTTGAGGTGCACCGCACTATTTCTGGAAAAAAAGAGCTTCTGAATGAAATTTCCAATAGAACAATTCCCCTCAGAAGCCATCAGAACCTCGATGTTTTGGGGTTAATGTTATTGTTACTCCAAAGGGATCAGACTGTGGGAAGAAGCTTTCTTCCAAGCCAGGAAGAGAAGGGCAGAATCCACTTGCAGTAGTTTCCTTCGACTGAAAGCAAATCTGACGTTGGAGTCTGCATTTGATGGGGTTCTCTGCTATTCAAATTCAGGAAACAGGGCAGGGATGCAAATATTTTATTGACAAGAAAAGGCTCAAGAAGGATATTAACATTAAGAAAAATTACATTCATGTTTTTCTTAAACATCACTACTCTCTTAATTACTTTATGATAATGGTGCGACTGGGAGGTCTTTTACAGGGGGGTCTGTGCTTAGGATGGGCAGGTAATATCCTAATAAACAAATTTGGTAATTCATGATGATTGCTGCAAAATTAGAAAAATTGAATTTTGTATCATGGATTTACTCTTCTTAGAGGTAGTCTTACTCCAAAGTATTTCTGCTCCTGCTTTAAATTGGTTGTTGAGCCGAAACCGGTTTGGCTCAGTGGATAGAGCGTCGGCCTGAGGACTGAAAGGTCCCAGGTTCGATTCTGGTCAAGGGCATGTACCTGGGTTGCGGGCACATCCCCAGTAGGAGATGTGCAGGAGGCAGCTGATAGATGTTTCTCTCTCATCGATGTTTCTAATTCTCTATCTCTCTCCCTTCCTCTCTGTAAAAAATCAATAAAATATATTTTTAAAAAAATTGGTTGTTGAACAAACTGTATCACATAATATAAAACAGGACAAAGAAAATCCAGATATTTCTATTCCAAATTAGGAGTGAATAAAGATTCCAGGCTGATACTTTCCTCAGTTTCACTTCTACTAGCAAATCTGAAGTCTTTTATAGAACATGAGAACAAAGTGCAGTTTGAAACACCACCGTTTTCATTATTGTCTCTTAAGTTTTCCAAAAGAACAAGGGTAGGGAAGTGGGTAGGAGAGACAGGGCTCAGGCGTGGGGAGGGGATATGGCGCCACATTTATTAATCACATTAAGAACTAAGCATGCCAACATCTGGAGCTAAAACAACCAGCAAATCACCACGTTCAGACTCGGATTGGCTAACTCTATCTATCCCAGCATTCTCTTGGGACAGCGGTTTGCCCTAGGCTACCACAAGCTCGGTGAAGTACAGCCTCAATTACTAGAGCGTGCAGCCACAACGACCTGGTATTACGGAAACAGTCAGTCACCACTTGAGTTAACATTCCAGACCCTAACGACTGGCCCCTCCCCAGCCCAAAGAAAAAGGAAATCTTGCCCACCCTAGCCCTGGCCCACACCACAATGTTAATAATTATAACAAGCAGTAACCCATCTGTTATATCAGAGAAGGGAACAGAGACTCCACTGAGAGATTTAGAGTGAGATGTTAACATTTCTTCAGCTGACTGCACAAACAAACAAACAAAAAAAGAGGAGAAATAATTCATTTGGAGATATGAAGTCATGAAATAGCTGATGTGTATTGCTTTTAACCATGCACTGATGCAAAACTGAAGCAACCATTAATAATAAAAATTAAAAAGGACATATGTATTTACACACAATCAGACCTGTTTGATCTGAAGCAGTTTGCAGATTCTATCTGTGTGTGATTTGAAATAAAACAAAAAATGGGGATTAGCATGGCCACAGCACACCCTAATGTAGGAGGGCACACACGGACAGCTTTGGAACCCTGATCGCTGCATAAATTTGGCATGGCTACGCCTGATCCAAATATACACGCCCCTTTACACATAATGACTTTCTGATTCTTCTGCAATTCACTCTGCATGACTCCTCGTGCTCCCAATGGGGCGGCCCAGTGCTACCTCACCCGCCTAGTCAACCTTCTTGACCTGGCAATGTGACTCAGTCCTGGCCGGCAGCACTCTCGGGTAGCTTGCCCTCTGTCAACACCCATCCATTCTGATCCACAGTGCTCTTCTAAAATATCTCCTGCTTAAGCATTGTATCATTACGCATAGCCATAACATGTCTCTGCTTTCAAATTCCAGCTTCTTCAAAGGAAAATGCTGTTACCTTTAAGATCCTTTTGTTGTTGTTAAAGTCTGTTTTCCATGACTCAAAGTCACCTCCCAGGGATTTTCTACTGCACTCAATCTAATTTAATTCATCATCTAATGAACTGTATGACGTTGCCACACTGACCACATGACTCTCTGCAGCTGGGCTTTCAACTAGACCAAAATGGAAGGGCTCTACATATCACCCCTCCTGCACCTGACCTCCGGCTGCCACTAATTCTATTAGCTTAATCTCACTCTGGCAGACTTTCCCCCGTCTTGATTTTAACCTAGCCTCTAACTGTATTATATTTGTTTTAGGTTTACATTAAAACAGGACTTTGGTGAGCATGTGATGTCAAGACACCTTCGTTCTACCTGGAAGACAATGACGTTATGTGACACTGAGGAGGAGGGTGTGTACTTCAAGACCAGCAGACAGAATGAGAGCTTGTTCCCTGTATGTGGTGCAGGTTGATACAGCAAGAGGGGTGTGTGGGTGTGTGGGGAACGGCGGGTGCGGTGCTGAAAATCACCGCAGCAGAGAGAGGCTGGCTTGGGCTGAGTGCTGTGCCTCTGTGACTCATGTTGTTCGCCCTACACACTTCTACCCTCCCTTCCCTCACCTCTGCCCCACTTCAGCTGAGAACCGCTGCTCTAGACTGCTCTCGTGTGAGGGCCTCCTAGGAGACAGAGTTCTTATGGGGCAACATGGCACCTTTGATTGAAAGTGAGTAACACAGACGTGAGTATAAAAATTTATAATTGTTAAGATCAGCTTGTTATCTCTCACTTATTCCTTTTTAGAGAGATCATCTTTAATGAATTATATCTCTCAAACACTGCTATTCCACATCTCCCCAATGTTGTTCATTTCCAAGCTCTTGCTGATGCTACATAAATGAACTGAATTGTATAAAGCTATCCTAGCATCCAGCTATCAGCGGCAAACCTTCTAACAGTGCATTAGTATCCAAATGAACTCACTGAGTTGTTTTAAGATGAAAGGAAAGTGGAAGGGAAATACATGTTTCAATTTTAGAGTCCCAATATGTCTAGATTTTAAAGGCAACTTCTACCGTATGTAGTAGCACAGTCCAATTACCACTATGATTCTACTACAGGGCCCAATCTGGGATTCAGGAGTCCTCTTTGGACAGATTCTACTTCCTCCCTTCTCTCATTTCTTTCAGAGTAGTAAGAAAATGTCCCCACCTGCTAAGACCTCCAAATAGAAAAGCCCATTTAAGCACATGTTCAATGTGATTGACAGACTAAAAAAGGTGGCAGTGATGGGACAGTGCACTAACATGCCCGGGGCGGATATGTGGCAACGGGACAGGGGCACTTAATTTTGGAGGTAGTGCCATCATGTATGAACTTGACTGTGTGCACTGCTGAGGTAGCAGGGCTTAGATCACACGCTCACAAGTCTTGATTGTCCAAAAAAGCCTCTGTTCCCATCTCTAACGTGGAGCTGGAATGGTTAGTATAATTCAATTTTTTTTCACTGCAATCCACATCTGATTGATTGGCAGGTCACACTGGCACTCCTACCTGAGGTATTTTAGCGCTAATGATTGGTTCCTGTAAGACTATTCTATAACAGAACACAGGAAGAGCAGTTCAAAAAACACAGCTGTGGAAGGAAAAACAATCATACAAAAAGCCCGCTAAGGGGCCCACCAGCCTTTTCTTTCCTTTGGATGCAAGCATGCTTTTCACAGGGTGACAATTAAGGAGCAGTTTGTTACCCACTTAAGTGAAGTAGGGTGAACCATGCCTTTTCTACTGGTCAAAAAAGGAAGGTGGGGGGGGGGGGGGTGGATGGACACATAATCTATGTGCTTACCCCATGGGTCTATGGGGGGATCACTTTATAAATTACAGGCACAATCGCTACATCAGTTCTCCAGAGAAGAAAGTGCATAAAAGACACAGAAAGGAAGAAAGTGACTAGCAAGGATTTCAGCCTAGGAGATCAGAGAAAAGAGATTTTAAAAACCTCCACAATTAATAGCCTAAATTACTACAACAGAACAAAAGCAGCAACTTATACTCTTTTCATTCATGTCATCTCTCAAGTTCAAAGCCTGTTCTAATTAGCTAAACCCTCCACTCTTTCTATTTCTAGCCTGCCCTCTGAGGAAACAAGAACTAACCATACCTCGGTAGATTTCCACAGATGGAAAACGCACAGAGAGAAGCAGAACAAACTCAAGGTAAAACGATAGGGCTTTCCTGTGTGTGTGTTTTTAAGACACATCCTTTGCTCCCTCACATATGGAATAGGGAATATGAAGTTCTAAAAGCTAGAGTTATATTATACCTCACTCAACAGTTACCTCATAAAGTATTCTTATTTTTCACTAGTGGATTGGGATATGATTTCAGCCTCAGTGACCAACTTTTTCCTCCAAGTAACTGCTTGAAGATAGGAAGTAAAAATGGTAATTACTACGAACTCTTTTCATCAACAAGAGGCCACGGGTCAAAAAAATATTTTGGTAAGGTCACTGGATTACTTCTGTTTAGCTTGATACGGTAATCCAGCAAGTAGATAAACAAAACTCAAGGGTATTTTCTCAACTATAGAAACATCATCTCTCTCTTAATGAAATCGCATACTGTGAACTAAGGAAATGAGAGAATTGTCAACAAATAATTTTGGTTGATTGACTTAACAAGGTGGAAGTAGACCATACTTAAAAAATCCCCAAATATGGACCATATTAGAGAGGGGGGAAAAAAACTTGACTTAAATAATTCATAAGGAAAAGTGTGCTCTAATAGAATAGATTTCAAGAAAACAACTTTAATAACATAAAGATGAGTTTCATGAGAATATGGACACTAATGTAAATGGGAGAATGTACATGCTAAGGTCGTATGTAAAATGTGTACATATAGAAAAGTGTCATTTGGTGTAAAACTAGAAAATATTTCCCTAATCCTTAAGTTTCGCTGTCAGCACAGGAAAGAACATACCTTTCCATACCTCTTGAAAATCATCTGAGGAAATAGGTGAATTTTGATTAAATACTGAGAGGTAATGAAATATGGATTAGGTGGGTTTTGTGCTTGGTTATACAATAACATATGTAATCTAGGGTGAGTCACAATCTCTGAGAGACATATCATTGAAGTGAGAGGGTTGGGCCCGAAACATGGGTAAGGTTCCTTGAAGCATTTCTCAAATTAAAGAATACTCTGAAGGTCTACTCTACACAGGACAGGTGAAAAAGTCACTTACAGTACCACGTAGGACCTTTCCACCCTAGCTCTACTTCCGGCTACACAGAGCCTCTACATGCATTCTGAAAGTGCACAAACATTTTTAGATTGCCAGAGAATCTTGGCAGATTGTGAAAATTAGTTCACTAAAAAGGCATTCTTAGTGATTTTGGGACGTAAGGGTGGAGACAGCATTTCCAGACAATTATAACCTAGGTCCAAGAAATAATTTCATGGTGACAAGTTTACCTTACAAAATTGTTTCTTAGTGATTTGGTGGTTAGACCAAGCTTGCATTCAGAAAAAGGTCATTTGGGGAGGTCCCTGTAAAAGACTTCAAAACTCACAAACTTTGACTCTTCGTCAGATCACTTTGTTCATATTTTAAATAATATGCAACAAACCAATCAGAACGTTAGCTATAGCTAGACAGACTAAGTACTGGGTTACATGTTAACATGGCTGGCAGAATCATCAAATCATGTATGATAGTCCAATGTTTGTAAGAGAAATCTAGGTTGCTAATTCTGCCACTTGTTTCCCTCTAGATGGCCCTTAAGAAAAGAGACCTACCAGTTGCAAACCTTCTAAAATAGAAGGGCCTTAGGCAAGTGAATACTGGTTTCCTCTCCTTTCCACCCACTCTTCACTGGCATCAGTTTCTTATTTTGCTTTCACACGTTAGTGCTCTCTCACAGTATGTAAAACAGGAAAAGACCAATTCAGAAAGCTCACTGCCATCTACATAAATCAAAGCTCTAATGATCTAAAGAGGGATGTGAAATGAGAAGAAAAGCAGAAAAGGAAAAGAGCTGGTTGAAGGCTAAGCTGTCCTGTCATTTATGTATGCACATGATACGACAGTAATAAAAGACTTTAAACCTGCTGATCATCTCGCAAATATGTTCGTGATCCATAGACCATCTGTGGGAAGAGGGAAGGGAAAAGAATATGTCCAGTAGACTGACTCCAGCAATGATCAGGAAACCCAAAGGCTTAGTTTGGCACCCAGGGGAAAGCGCAGTGGCAGAGAAGCATGCTTGCATTCTTAAATATATAAATATATATATCCACAAGGAAAAAGAAAACAAAAACTAAATAAATGATATTTTTTTAAAAAACCAAACAAACCAAACCAAAGAAACAGAAAAAAAAGGCTGGCTTGTCAGGGGGTGGGGTCGAGAAGGCCCCAGTGTGTGTACTTACATAGAGGTCAGCACCGTAAAATCCGTCCTGGTAAACCACACTGCAGAAAATCCACACAAAAACAAAAACAAAAAAACAAAAGAACAGAAACACATTCCGGTTATTGAGGACGGCAGCATGCACATGCGCTTTACATGGGCAGGTGATGTATGAATACACGACCTGGGCTCAGGCCAAGGCCAGTCAGTGAGGACACAAGAAAGTGCACGCACGTTACTCAGCTCCAGGACATGCGAGGAGGAAAGGAATGCAGGCTTGGAATGAACCACCTGGATGTCTGCTAATTAAAAGTAAGATAAAAACAAGAAAGAGTATTCCCAGGGGGCCTAAAACATCTATTGAAAATCTGCTGGATTGGAAATATCAACTTTTCATATCTGGAGTGTTTTTTGTTTCTAATAAGCTTGCCCTAGGAGAAAGTTTTTCTTTAAAGAGTGTCAAAAGGTGTGTGTGTGTGTGTATAGGTGGATGGGTGGGGGTATGGGGGCTAGCATGAAGAGAGGGGTTTAACATGAAAAAAATGAACCCAAAGAATTCCATTAAGGTGAGACCTAGGCTAAAGTATATTTCAAAATTATGCTTAGTATCTTGTTTTATTTTTGTAGTAATATGTAAATTTTTTCTGATATCCATACATCACCTGCTTTTTACCCTGCACATTAGACATGCGATAAGATTTGGCTGATCACACAAGCATGCAAAGTATTATTATTCAGCATTTTAAGAACCAATGCAACACCTCAGAAAAACAAGTCAATCAATTCTGACCAAAGTAAACAGAGAAATGTAATTAAAAAAAAAAAAAAACCAAAACAAAAAAACACAACCAAAAATACCCACAATGCATTGCTTTCACAAGCAGAGATAATGAGCTAATAAAGGTTAAGGTGATTGGTCCAAGGTCCAAGAATTGAAAGGTGCAGTGGGGATCCCAGATAGTAACAATATAATCCAGAGTGGGAAGGAGTAACTAGAAGATTTTAAGGGTTCTTTTTTGACCATACGAATACTCATGGAATTCTGAAAAATACAATTGTTAACTGAAGTTCTGGGCATGACCTGTTTTATTTAAAAGAATAAAACTGAAAAGGTAGCTGGTTAGGAGTAGAAGGGTTTATTTTCCTGTTTAGAAAATTAATTTGTATCAAACAAACAATGGCTCTCTTCTTGTTTTAATCCTAAGCAACATTAAAAATACAGATTTCAAACCTTTTGAGGTATTTTGTGCATTTGTGCAAAACATTACTTTGGGACCAAGAGACATAGAATAGTGGTAGAGCTAAAAGAGAAGGCTTTCTTCTTCATATTTGTTAAATCAAGATTTGTCTATTTTAAATTAGGTGTTTATTGTGTATTCAACTAAACAAATGGGAAAATTTCACTGCTACCTTCTCTGTTACAATAAACAAGTCAGCAAGTAAAATCATCACATCATATTTTTAACTTGAACATGAAATCACTTCCTCCGTATAGGTAGCAGGAAAGTTTCTGATTCTGCGTTCAGTAACATTTTGTTGTTTACAGGACAGCAGGGTGACATTCTGCAATGCCCCACATATGCTGTGCCTTTGTCTTACACAACAGGCAAGTTGAACTCATCTGTGATGTTCACTGAACTAAGTTTTATCCATTTTTAGAGTCTCCAACTGCAGCTAAAGAATGGTGTTAGAGAGCAATCTGCCTCTCAACTGCACTTTTGTAAAACGGAGACTTGTTCATAATGAGAATTCTAATAAAATGCAAAGCATAGATGCCAAGTGGTGATTAGTTAACCTTCAACTATTTCAGTATGGGGAGACAGGCAAAGATTGAAAAACATTTCTTCTACAGAGAAGAGTGGTGGCATGAAAAACATGAATAAATTTTACACTAAGTTGTGTCACTTACTAGGAATATTCAGTTAAATTCTAGGAGAATTCCAATAGTCCCTGTATCAAATGCTACAGGAGGCTAGAACACAATGATTAATGATGAAATTAGTTTACCAAGCTGAGAAGCAATTTTAGGCCATTCCCCATAAAATACTGGACTTATTCCTTGCCATCTTCCATGTAAATAGGTGGTTTAGTTAATAAAAAAGAAAACATGGGACATTAGTGTTCAATGTAATGCACAGAAATTGATGTGATTAGACATAAAGATAAAATATCTTTGATCAAATATATACCTGACACAGACTTGGTAGAGAATTGGTTCTCAAGTTTGGCCAATAGACTGAAATGACCTACATCGAACAGGAGTGAATTGAACCACTTTATAAAGTAACTCAGGAATATCACAAAATAAAGAAGTCCCATGTTTCTGTTGAGCAGAATCTCTTTGTGACCATGACGGTCAACTCTCTTGGACTGGAAGACACTTCATGAACAATTTTCCTAGTGTGTAGAGCTTCCAAAAGGTTTGTTTTTGTGTTTTAATTAAATATTTCTTGGTGAAACAATACTGCATCTTTATTTACTTCTTTAAAAAGAGATGTCAGAGGTTGAAGGTCAAAGGTCAAGTTGAGAGGTGGGGAAAAAGGGATAAAATTAAAAGTAATGGCAGAAGATGGAGATGATGGAATGCATGGGATTTAAACACCTACACACTGCAAACAAAAGTTTGTTTCTAAAGCAGTTCCCTTCTAGTGGCTTTGGAGCCTGCTCACTTCAACATGCATACTTCTCTTATCTAATAAACATGTTCTAACTTTGTGGAACGGAGGACCCCTAATGGCATGTCCATTTGGTCTATGAATGAATGCCAAATTAGCACACCTGAAAGCCAATTTTGCCATAAGAAAAGGACCTACAAAGGAGGCTCTTTCCCTTAAATTTTAACTAAGTAGCAATGAACAGGGTCCTCTGCCACTATATTTATTCCTCCGTAAGAATATGGAAAAAGCTATCACAGGCAGAGAAAAGGTGAAGAACACAAATGTCACATCTCTGAGGAAGGAAAGTCCTTGATGCAACTACCCTATAAAAAGTCCACTATAAAAATATACATGTTAGACTCACATGAGAACAACTAAAAACAAAACCTGCCATCTTCACTCCTTCTCCCCATTCAAGAACAAAGGATTTATTTGTTGCTATGGAATCAGTCCACTGCATGAGACACCCTCCATACAAAAATCAAAGGGTGAAGGATGCTCAGCTACATTAGTTGTTTTACCATCATTCAGAAGCCAACTGTAGTTTAATTCTTCCTACTTCTCCCTTTCTCCCTTGATTCAATTGGACTTGGTTCATCTTTGAATTAACCTTTTAATCCGTTTCCTACAAAGAAAGCAAATCCATTGTGGGTAACTAGCTCTGCTGCTCACCACCCAGGCAGTGAAACCAAAAGGGAGGGCACATGTGACAGCCTCAGCCCCAGCCCAGGGTGGTGAAAGGGGGTGAACACAGCAGAGGCAGTCTTGTACTACAATCTTGAACTCCTATTTTGGTTCTCTGCAGTAGTGTTAATCCATATTCGTGCGATGCTGAGTGAACTCCATGCCAACACATTGCTAGTAAACACAAGACGGTTCTGGCTACTGTCTTAAGCCACTACCTTGAGGGCTTAAGGTGGCCAAAATGAAGATTTAAATAATGAATTGATATTTGTTATATTCTGATGATGGTATATTTTGGTTCTTGCCATCTAATTCGTTAATTTGTAAATAATCATAGAATCTCTACTATGTGGCACGGCAACATCCCGGAAGTTATAAGAGGACTATGGTATTTTCTTGTCCAACTGTTTATTCTGGAATCTAATACTTACCCTGGATAGGCGGGAATGGCTGTTGGAGGTACCGCTCGCACTGCACCATACACCGTCCGCCCCCTGCCCCTCAGATGGGCTCCTCTGAAAGCGGCCGCCGTGGTGGCTGCAGTTGGGTAAGGAAATCCAGGAACTAAAGGGAGACCCAAAATATGACAGAAATGTCAACTTGCATTCAACAGTAGGAGTACAAGCACACTTGCTTTGAATCAATTACAGGAAAGATTAAAAAGTATGTACCACATCTTTTCTGAAAAAGAAAAGGGAAAGAGACCCAGGATGCAAAAGCTCACGGTAGCACGCCTCTGTGATCATAAATCTTGAGTGACCTTTCTTCGCTCCTTCCCAACGCTGGCGTCACCACGCAAGCTGGTGAGAAGCAGGTCAAGGAGCTCTAAGAGCTACCACCACAGTAAGAAAGGACACTTTCCATTTCTGAGGGCAGTTTAAATGGACTGATATAAACTCTTTAACTGGCCAATTATTAGTCTTGCTTCCAACATTATTACGTGCATATCAAAATTACTCATCATGGGAATATTCTTTTGTGTTTTTACATGGTGCGAAACTCCAAGGCACACAATAGTCTTCAGGTATTTCATCTCATTAGTCAACTTTATTCCTTTATCTAAAATATTTTAATCCAGAAATGGAAGGTGAGAGGGAAGCTACATCTCTCCTGTGGTCTTGTATCCTGTAGAGGCAGTCATTGTCTGAGGTCTGTTGTAAGTGTGCTCTCTCTGGAAGGCACGCAGACATTGATTTCATGTCTACCGAACTGTTAATTCTACTTCTTGCTGGAGCAAAATGACTCAAGTCAAAGTAACTTTGAGATATCAACAGTTGAGAATAATCAATAATCCTGGGGGTGCTTTTAAGTGATACTCTGCCAGAGGGCCCAAAGCTGACTTGTAGAGAATATGTATAATATATCCCACAAGTACTTATTTCTTTTGTTTTCTACATTATCAAGTACATACTAAAATGTTCTTTACATACCCTCATCCCCTCCGCCTTTCCAACTACTTGTACTCTGTGGCAATCTTCATGATTTGGTCAGAAGGATTCCAGCACAGGCTAAGCAGAACAAGGCACCGTGACAGTATTATCGCTCCTAAGAACACCTCCTTTTCAGTTATGTATTACTAGAGGCCTGGTGCACAAAATTTGTGCACTCTGGGGGTGGTGGTGGCGGGCCCTCAGCCTGCCCTCTTGCAATCCGGGAGCCCTCGGGGAAAGGTCCGACTGCCAGCTTAGGCGGGGAGCAGGCCTAAACCAGCAGTCAGACATCCTTAGTGCTGCCATGGAAGCAGGAGAGGCTCCCATCACCATTGCTGCGCTAGCCAGCCGTGAACACGGCTTCTGGCCGAGCAGCGCTCCCTGTGGGAGCGCACTGACCGCCAGGGGGCAGCTCCTGCGCTGAGCGTCTGCCCCCTGGTGGTCAGTGAGCGTCATAGCAACCAGTCTTCCAGCTGTTCGGTCAATTTGCATATATTAGCCTTTTATTATATAGGATACTGGCGGGGGGGGGGGGGAGGCGTGTGGAGTGGGGGAAACTTCTAGCTCATCATTGCTTACTCAACAATCAAAATTCATGCCAGGCCAACATAGGCTACTTACTGATTAAAGGAATGTAAGTGTTAATACCCCCTCTTCCTGATAGGGGCACTGCCGCTTCGTTGCCCAGGGACACATCTGCTTGAAAGCTGGATGCTGATTGTATTAAAAAAAATTAAAAAATGCACAAAAGATTACAAAGGAACAGTGAATTGCAAAACAACAGTCGTTGTTAGTTAAATAGCACACGCAGAAAAATCAATGTAAATACTACCTGCATATAACTCGGGGCCATATACAGCTCCAACTACTGGGCTTAATTTCCAACCTGAAATGGAAGAGAGGACGGTGAGCATTTAAGACGGCGTGAGGATATAGGGAAACGGAGTGATGTGCAAGTTGGCTTCAGACATCTCTGGGTTTATTTTTGTCTATCCTCAACTTTTCTTTCGAATGCCAACCGGGGTTTATATGAAAGAGCGATGACATTTCTACACCTGATTATCTTCAAGTAGGACTGTGATGGGATAATGTGCGGGGGCGGGGGGGGGGGGGTGAGAGGGAGAGGGAAGGGATAAAAGGAAGGAGAGAAAAAAATTGGGAGGGAGGTAGGAAAATGGAAAGGGAATGAGAGAAGGAAAAAGAAAATTAAACAAATCTTGGCATTTGGTACAGTGTCTCTTACAGAATTGCCTAACAACCTATTCTTTGTTTAGGAAAAGGAAAAAGGCAAAATATAGTATGTGTCATTCTATATCACACTTTTTTATGTATCGTCTTAACACTATGTATTACTCTAGTTGTTATATAAAGGTGCCTTTTGACTGAATTCAAATTTGACCTGGATCTTTGCATTCCATGTTCGATTATACCATGTTGACAGGATTTTGGGTAAACTGAAATCTCCTTTCACTGAGATTTACCATTGGGATTTCATTGGAGTTAACCAAGTGAACAAGGAGAAACACTCAATAATAAAATTGAAGCTATATTCCCAACTTCAATGCATGTCCTGAGATTTTAATTTGTAATAAATACATTTAAGTTCATCAGACTTTTAAAAGTTACTAGACTGCTGAACATTAGGTTAAACATTTATAAATTTTAAGTATTTCCAAACATTAGGTTTGGTGTCAATTGAATTTCTTCATTCCCTTTTTATATTCATAGGAATATGGCAAGTGTTAAATAAAGTGTACTAATGCCCACTGTTAAAGATTGGAATTACACATAAAAACTTTAATCAATAAATATTTATTGAATTCAAATATGCCCTATTGTGTTTCTGAAAAACTAGCTCTTTGGTTTACTTCTTTGATATTAGTTTAAGGGCCTAACATTGTGCCACTGTTACTCTATAAAATTATAAATGAAAAGAAGAAAAGGTCAATTATCAGATTTAAATGGCTACATTATTCAAGAGAAAACCCATTAATTCTGAATTAATCCAATCCCCATTCATTATTTTATGTGCTCATAGACATTGCCCTTCATTATTCTACATAAATATTGTGCCAAATCTGGGTTCAAATCCTACTGGAATTGTAAGAGCACAAATGTTCTGCAATGTCAGACAAATAAGTGTTTCCAACCACCATCAACTGAAATGCTGAGAATTCACCAGAAGGGCACCCAGCACTCTTGTCACAACTGTTAACATGACAGAGGCAGATTTCTAAAATGTGGCTCCATTAGGCCTGAATATTGATTTAGAATATTCAAAAATGACCCTTTTCTTTCCTGCCAATGGCACTATTACTTAAGTACTTCCTTTAAATGCATATAATGGATGGACATTATAATAATGGTATGCTGTCAATAATATATTGAATATGTCCAGTTTTGTATAATTTACAATGTATTTTCACAGATGTTTATTCATTTTGTCCTTCACAAAACCCAAGATAGGTACCACTTGTGGGACAATGAGGAAATATTATATTTCTCTGGTTTCATGTCCTAAATAATAATAAGCTAAGAGGGTTGGATTTTGATGACTTCTAAAGAGCTTCCTGGTGCTAAAATTCTGTGACTGCAAATTTACAGAGATTAAAACAGAATAAGATAGGAAATTGGCTCATTGTCACAGAGTAAAATGAAGAGTCAATCTAGAAGTAGAATTTCTATCTTCTGAATTCCAGTGTCTCTTTCTGCCACACCACCCTCCCAGGATCTAAAGGAAATCTGACATACTTTGCCTCTCCCATTAAAAAAATTTTTTTTGCTCCACAATGGGTTTTTCTCCAAGTTGCAGACATTGCCACTTTTGTGAGAGCAGTGCAAAGAAGAAAATATGAGGTAAAGGGGGAGGTGGTGGTACCACATGATATACCACTGATAAAATAAGTAGGGAAAATGCTAATTATGCTGATTTGTGTCATCTGTTTGAAAAGCTGGGTTAAATATATTTATTGAAGACTTTGTGGGATATACTTCTATTTCGTTTAAGACATTACCAGAACATACTGTTACTCTAGCAGTTAGGTTCAGACTTTCACAAAGCACTTACAAGGGAGAAATCCCCCCTTTTATAATCTAGATAAATCTTGCAGAACTCTAAAATAGAAAAGAGATCAACCGAAGGACTTGTATGCATGCATATAAGCATAACCAATGGACATAAGACACTGTGGGGTAGGGGAGGCCAGGGGATTGTCAAGGGCGGGGAAAAAGGAGACATATGTAATACTCTTTGTAATACTTTAAGCAATAAAACAATAAAATAAAATAAAATAAAATAAATAATAAAAAAAAATAGAAAAGAGAATGAGTTGCTCAGACTAAAGTAGAGCTGGAGGCCGCAGGACCCAATCCATACAGTTTCCTTCCCCCCCCAAGGTGGTCCTATAGAGCACAATTTGTAAACCACTGCTGCAGAGCAGATTAAAATGATATCCCATCTCACTTAGAGAACATGAGTCTAGATTAAATTTGACAACTGATGTAAAAGTTTCTTCTGTTAGACAAAATAGTCACAGAAAAATTTCTTCTCAATAAAAAAGATTTGTAACACTCACTATATGACATGCAGTCATGGAATAGAAAATAGAAGACACACACACACGTACACTATGGCTATTACCTCTAGAAAAAAGGAGAGCTAAGTGTCAAGAATTACTCTACTCATGCTCAAATAAATAGGAATTAGCAGTAAAAGTGAGAATTGGTGGGCATCCAGGGGTATTATGGACAAGCCTAATAATGTATTACAGAGAACTACAACAGCCAAAAAAGAGGGTGCTGTAGTGGGACCTAACCTGAGTTAAGAGGTAACCTCAAATGACACATTCACACTGTATATCAGATGAACTTTACTGAGACCAGAACACCTTAACAACTAAAAAATTAGCTTAATTCTAAGAAAAAAGTGAAATTCTAAAAAAACAAAATACCCTCCTAGGTAAATGAAACAAACTGTCTTAAGACTGAAATCAAGAGATTCTTTGATGTTTATAAAAAGCTCATTATTTTCACAAGAATAAATGGCATTATTCTGATGATGATTAGTAATCTCTTACCATTTGCATATGGTGTGACCATCTTCTTATTGGTCATTACACGTGCTGTAGCATTATTCACCTAAAAATAGAAGGGGCAAGGGGGAAGTAGACCACATTAAGAAACATGATATTGTTTGTCCAATAACATAGTACTCAATTAAAAAAGTAAATTTCAGAGAACATTGATTTAAATAATATAGCAATATAAAATATTAATGTATAATATTTTAATTAAAGTGTTTATTAAATGAGGCTAACAAGAGTAAAATGCAGTTTCTTAGTCTCCAATGGAAAACTAGGGCCACTATACCACCCAGTACTCCAAAGAAAAAATCCATTTATAAGTACCTTGGAGATTTCTTAAACAGAGAAGTCTCTGCATTAAGAAAAATATGGGGAAAACAGTAAATTAGAAACAACTGTTTTCACATGAACTCTGAAGTAGTTCCTTAATAAAAAGGAGGACATAGATTTACAGGAAGATAAGAAAATAAGTCTGTAAATTTCATCTATTCTAATGTTCAGCATTTTTGGTATGTTTGTATAAGATTTTACTGTTTGAAGTTAGTCAACAAATATAGGAACTTAGATTTCCATGTTGACAGTCTTCAGAACCATCGTGAATTTTCTAGACCATGTGGTCTATCCATTTATGAATCAAGTTTTCAGAAGGCCTTTAGATTAGGCACTTAAAAGAACTGAAAATAATAAAGCGTATGTCTCTTGTTGTATGGTACTCTCCACCCTCATTACAGAATGGCATAATTCAAAGCGTTGTTGGTGCCAGGGCAAGACGGTGTTACAGAGATGGTGCTGATGAAGAAAGATGAAGCAGCCCAGTGGCAGAACCAGCCTCAAAGCTCCGACCAGGAGGTGAAGCCTCACCACACAACTTGATTAAATACTGTGCTGCCAGGTCATAAGACAGGCCAGTTTTGGGAAAAAAAAGAAAGAAAGAAAGAAAAAAATATCAAATATATAAAATATAAATGTCTTATTTTGCCTCTGGGGACTTACATAATCCTAAATTTGTATAGTGATAAATTTATGTTACAAAAAGACCAATTTTAGGTAGAACAGGAACTTAAAAAATGCTTTAATATGTCTTTTAGGATTTGTATAGTGGTAATATTCCTATGTGAGGAAAAGAGCTTGAAACTCCATTTACTCTGGTTTGACCCACCAAATAATACAAACATTTCACATTTAAAAAGAAAGAATGGGATACAACAATGATGAGACTGGGAGCATGCTGTTAAAAACACACACACACACAAATAAAAGGGAAAAACAATCACTTTTGGGGAGAAGGGAGAAAGTGAAGAGCAAGGCTCTCACAGACAGGAATGAGAATGAGGCAAGAGCTTACACTAGCTGCTGGAGCAGAATGCACCCAAGCACTTAAAAAAAAAAAGGCCAGAACCAATCAGAGACCACCAGTCAGCAAAAGAGACCAATAGCTGCATGTAACAGAGAGAAAGGGTGGGAAAGGAAACGGGGAAAGGACAGGAACAGACTTGGGTAAAGAGAATATAAAGGCAGGGAAAAGAGAAAGTCAGGGCAGGAAGGAGAGCCATCAAAGGCAAAGGAAGAACAGTCAGCTCTGAACGGAGGTTTGGGAAAGAGGACAAGTAGGAAAGGAAGTAGGGGCAGGAAGTGCATTAATAAAACCAGCCAAACTGGAGTTGAGTAACTCTGAGTAAGATGTGCAAGGGGGACAGTCACCATGACGTCAGTATCAAACAGCTCAGATGCTACAAAACAATGTACATCCAAAGTCCAGGCGGCATTACCCACAGCATTGAAAACAAAAGGGGGAGGGGAAGGGAGAGGAGCAACAAGTCAAATCACATTTTGTCGTGTTAATGTGAGATGGCAGATGGACTTTTTCTTTCTTGCTTAATTGTTTTGTAATTACATTTTATAAAGCTTCTTCTCTAGTGCTTTGGTTTCACTTACCGCCAACGGGCACCATCGCCAGCATTGTGTATAGTTACCATGGAAAGAGTGAGTCAAGTGAAGGGCCCTTAATGCTAAACCATTGGAAAGGGAGGGGGAAAAAAAGCAAAATATGCAGACATCTTACTCAAAATGGTGGCTTTTATATTTCATACTTCTCAAAATTGGGAAAGGGGAAAGGAGCCAGTTAACCTTCATTGCCTTATTAAATAAGAAGGGCTGGTGAACACAGGTGGCTGACTCAACCACAATGATAGTCCATTCACCAGGCAACCGCCAAACCCTCTGTTTGAGGACTTTATCCATTAACTGTTGAAATTCTTGACATTAAATATATTTGATGAGTTGTGGATTCTTTCCTCCCTCCCAACAACCTCTAGGATCTTCTATTCCTTGCTTATCACACACATGGAGGCGAACTGGCCTCCTGAGAGAGAGGGCATTGGCTGGCCCCTTGATTTATTACAGGACACAATGTTATCAACTGGATAGAGATAGACATTTTTAAAGTTAGTTTTATATTGGCCTGATCATAGGAATTTGGAGTCTGGCAAACTGAAGCAAAGGAAAAAAATCAAGAGAGCAAAGGATGAACACCTTGGAGGAAAAAAGTAAATGAAAAATACCCAGACACACACACACACACAAGTAACACAAAATTAAAATTCCCAAACAAAAAAGGCAGGGAGGATAGAAGTGTTGCTTTTATACATTTTAGTGCAAGAAGGTGAAGGACAGAGACACAAACACACATACATGTGTGCACACACACAAACAAGACAGGGCTCCAAATGTGAAATAAGTGAGGCAATACACAAAAAGAGAAACAAAAATATAAACCAGAAATTGAATTATTGAAGACATGCACCTCGATTTTACGGCCCTCTACCACGGTGCCGTGTAATTTCTCCCTGGCCCTGTCTGCATCAGCACTATTCTCGAAAGTTACGAACCCGAATCCCTGCATGCAGCGGGAGAAGGGGGGAAAACATGCACATCGTTATATTGAAATACTGATCTCGTGGTCAATAGAGAACAAAATATCACAGTTTGAAACTGACATCAGCAACAACTCAGCAATATGCTCCCGAAGTCACATTTTTGGACCATGCATATTTTGTAAAGGGAAATTAAGTCCAGTAAGAGAATAAAGAACTGTTGTGGTAGTAGTAATAATAATATAATTATCAATAACAATAAAATAAAACATAAAGCATGTGAGGCCAGACCAAAATTAAGGTATACAGTTACTCGGGTCAAATTATTCAACCAAGAATCTGAGTATTTTTAAAAAATATCCTACTTTTCTTTCTCATTTCATGCTGTTAATATACATGTTTCTTTATGTAATACTAAGAAAATACTTCATTAAATCAATTATTCCCTAGTAACTTTTACATGAAAACTGATATTTAAGTATCATCATTATATAATGAGATTTTAAAGATGTCTAATCATTTGAGCCCCCACTCTGCCTCCTGCTTGTACCACCTTGGAAACAGGATAATTTAAGACATAATCTTGATGTATAATTCTGTAAGTATTGGGTATGGTAAAAAAAAGCACTCATGTTTGTCTAAGCAAATGAAACTATCACTAAACAGTGGTCAGTCAATGATGACATTTCTTCAGTGACACTTTTAAAAGACCACACTGGCACTAGAGTGGCACTAGAAGGGTGGACAAAAGTAGGTTTACAGTTATAAGTACATGAAAGTGTATTATTTAACTAGAGGCCCGATGCACGAAATTTGTACAAGAGTAGGCCTTCCTTCCCCTGGCTGCCGGCACCAGCTTCCCTCACAGCCCTGGCTTCGTCTGGAAGGTCGTCCGGTCTAATTAGCATATTATGCTTTAATTATTATAGATTACTAAGAGGCCTAGTGCACCAACTTGTGCACGGTGGGGTCTGGCCAGCCTGCCCTGATCAGGGCTGATCGGGCCGGCAGACCAGGGGAAGGGGCCACGAGCGGTCGGCTGGCTGGCCCCGCCCCCTGGACGAACTCCTGGTAGAAGGGACAATTTGCATATTAGCCTTTTATTATATAGGATTGTATTATTTTCCAAAGGAACAACTATAAGACTATTTCTGCCCACCTTTGTATGTTCACCTTAATTTCAAAAAATTGCTTATCCAAATTTGCCTAAGTTGTACATTTGTTGATGCCTGCATCTGCTACTAAATATGTTAGCAATTTTCCATATATGGAGAAAAAAAGGAATAGTCAAAAAAGCAATGGAGCCCTAACCGGTTTGGCTCAGTGGATAGAGCGTCAGCCTGTGAACTCAAGGGTCCCAGGTTCGATTTCGGTCAAGGGCATGTACCTTGGTTGCGGCCACATCCCCAGTAGGGAGTGTGCAGGAGGCAGCTGATCGATGTCTCTCTCTCATCGATGTTTCTAACTCTCTATCCCTCTCCCTTCCTCTCTGTAAAAACTCAATAAAATATATATATAAAAGCAATGGAAATGAGATCTATGTTAGTGACATCAGTTGCATACTATTCAACAGGAAAAGAATACCATAAAACAGTAATACAGTTGCTACCTTGAATTAGGATCAATTTATTTGTGCATTGTAGATACTGAACAACAAAAACCCATGAAGCTTTACTTCACTACGTGGACAAAGCAGGAGACCAGGGAGTTAACCCACTTTACTGTTCGAAGTGTATTTGAAAAGACTGCATGGGTTTTAATCATACTGTTAATTTCAACATCAGCAGGATTTACTATGTTCTTATACAACTCTTTCATAAAGCACTATATCAGTTTCATTTTAGGTACAACTATAAAATTGTCTCAAGTTATTTACATCCGTAGAGTGGTAAATTTTTAGACATTTCCGGGAAAGGCCTCATTTCTCAATAGCTCCCGTGTTCCTCTAGCATTCTTTAAACACCATCGTAGGGTAACCTGGAACCCTTTGTTACTCAAGTTCTGTTTTACAGTTATTACCATGAGTTCTCCTGTATACACAAAACATGTTCTTAACTGAGATGGTAAACAGTGTAAATTGCTCAACAAAATTTTATAAAAGCAACTCCATCATCGTGAAGGATCAGATCACTCAGCATTCTAAAGGATTATATGGCTGGACAGCGAACCATGGAGGATTCCAATGGATCATCTCTACCTTCAATTTGGATATCACCATAAATACCCTAGAAGGTGCAATGCTAAGCTGATAGGAAATTTTCAACGTATGTTGGCTTGGGATGGAATATTACAGGTAAATTAGTTAACACTTCCCTTAAAAAGAAATAAATGTGTTGAAAATATCAATGGGAACACATTTTGAAAACCAAATTTTGATGTTAGTAAGTATAGGTATACAAGAGCAAGTTACTAATTAATTCCACCATTTGTTGTCTATACTAGATCTGCTGGAGATGAAACCAGGTCTCCAATTCTGGAGAATCCTCCAGAAAGTTAAACCTTTTAAGAGAGGTCAGAGATAGCGATGAGTTTTATATCACATTTTAGAAGTATTATTAGCTGTAAAGCTGTAATCCAACTGTTAGCTACAGACTCATACATTTTATGCCTTGGATAAAATTAATAAATTAATACTTATATAATGAATTATGTGCAGACTAAAGCTAGGTTTTTAATTTGAGCATTAAGACTATATCTATATACATATATACATACATAGATGTTTGCCTTTTAAGCAAAACCATGGGACAGAAAGGCTAAACCTGCTGGTTTCATTTAGAAGGTGAAGAAACGAAGTCACACTGAGGTTAAGTACTCAATAAGCAACAAGGCTCAAAGCATCAATTAGGCTTCTTCCATGTAGCTTCTTCCTACGCTAATGGTGAGGAAATTAAAATTCAGCTTTGAAATCCAAGTTCAGTATTCTATTTACTAAACCACATTAGTCCCCAAATCCTTTAATTTTCTTCCTCAAGTCCAATTGCTAAGTGTGCTCTATGACTCTCCTTTCTGGATGTGCAGGTAGGACACCTGGGACATGACAACTGCATCTCCAACAGAACACAGGGAGGTGTCACCAGCACTGACACTGTGCGGTCAGCAATGACCAAGGTTAACACCCTGTGTAAGATTTCTGTCAATAATGACTTTAATATTCTGGAACAAAATTTCACTTTCAAATGCTTTAAAATTGGTTTTAAAAGAAAGGTGCTTATCTGTCAAAGGAAATGCTGATCGAGATACCAAAGACAGGACAATAAAGCCATCTTTACAGACATCCTCACCTAGGGTAAGAGGAGGAAGGCCTTGGAGATACTGATCTGAAACAGAAATAAGAGGATTTCTTTCTTTCCTTTGAAGATAAATAGACCTTGTGGCAGACAGAATAGTGCCCCTAACCCCCTTGTCCTAATCCCTGGAACCTGTGAATGTTACCTTACATGGCAAAAGGGATTTTGCAGGTGTGATTAATGATCTGGAGATAGGGAGACTATCCTGGATTATCCAGGTGAGCCCAGGGTAATCACATGGGTGCCAATATGTGAAAGAGGGTAACAGCAGAGTCAGAATCAGGGTGCAGCAGCCTGAGAAAGACTGGATACATTTGGAAAGGGGCTGCAGGCCAAGGAATGTGGGCCGCCTCCAGAAGCTGCAAAAGGCATGGAAGTTGATTATCCCTAAAAATTACCGAAGGAATGCAGTCCTCCAACACTTTGATTTTAGCCTGGAAAGATCCATTTTGCACTTCTGTCCTCCAGAACTGTAAGATAATAAATGTGTGTGGTATTAAGCCACCACATTTGTGGCAAGTTGTGCAGAAGCAATAGGAAATTAATACACCTCACAGAACTAAAGTCTGATTGGGAAGGTGAAACGCATGACAGCATTTTAAATGTATCGGCCTTAAAACGTTTTTCTCTTATGTTGAAACGTCAAATGTAATTTTCCATCAACTCAACTTAATGTTTGTTTATCTATCACATTTACAATTTTGTTTCAAGAATATTAATTCAAATAAAGGCTAAAATTTTGTTTTAATATACTATGTTCTTCAATAAAACGTAACATTTTTGAAAATGTGCAAGGAATTGAGCTAAGGATATTCACAGATTATCTGGGCTTAAAAAGTTACTAATAGGAAAGTATGCTTATATGAAATGATGTTTTCATGTGCCTTCATTCTTAGAAATCTAATTCACATTAAGTTAGGCCATTCAGAGCTTTTGCTTTGAAAAAAATTAGTAAAATTATGTCCAATCCTAACATTTTCCTTAGAAGAGCTTCAAAATGAGCAATATATCAAACAGGGAAACGTTAACCGCTCTGATTAGTTTCAAAGTCAAACTAAGGTTTAATGTCAAACTCTTAACAAGAGAAAATATATCAGGGATGTAAGAAAATAAAAAACAGATAAAAAGTAAACCTTTATTTTAATTTAAAAAATCATGTTGATATGTTTGTCAACACCAGCACTATCAGACAGAAATGTAACACAATTCACATATAATTTAAAATGATTACTAGCCACATTAAAAAGTAAAACTAGGTAAAATTAATTTTAATAATGTATTTTATTTAACCGAATATATACAACATATGAGTGAGATGTCTGACATTCTTCTTGTGTGTTAAGTCTTTGAAATCGGTGTGTATTTTACACTTAAAGCACATCTCAATGTACACTCGCCACATTTCAGGGGCTCAACAAGGCCACTATACTGGACAATCCAGGTCTATATGCTTTATACTTTTACCTAAGGTTCTCAGTTCCCAAAGTCCTACTATGTGAACAAATTAAACACCCATGTTACATTAGTGATTACCAGCTCTCTTTTGGAAATCGAGGAATAATGTGGTTATGGGTTGTGGTTAAAGCTTCTTCCGAGTGTGACAAAATGTTATCACCTGCCTTGACATCATTAAGGGCAAAGAAGCCGAATAACTGTCACCTTTTTAGTCTGGCCTCAGACTGCAATAAATAACAAGCAATAGGATGAGCACCGTGAACGTATTTTTTAATTTGTATAATCTTTGAATTTTTCCATCTCAGAAGAATGAGAAAGAAAATTTACCATGTAACTTTTTAGGGAGAAATCAAAAGCAGACGGTTCTCCTGGGTATGGCCAGAACACAGAAATTAAAAAATAAATAAAAGAAAAAGAAAACTAAAACCCATAAAATGGTAACAAAAGAAAATAAACTAAACCCTTTGGAAATACATGCACTGTTAATTCAGTTTTAAGTACTATGAAAACCATTTCATCTCAGCATTACCTGTCAATTTTACTGAAAATTACAAATGCTGACTTAGTGCAATTTCAGACAGTCTTTTGACCATATTTATAAATAAATAAATAAATAAATAAATAAATAAACAAATAATCTCCTTTTCCATGAAATCGAAAGCCAGGGAAATATAGGAGAAGTTAGAGCATACTACGTGTGTCTGAGGAATGGAAATAGAGGTTTTATCTTCCCTAACTCCAGCTTAAACTTTAGCCTAACCCAAACCAGACAGATCTCCATCATTCCAGAAATCCACCTGTGAAGTAATAACACATCAACTTAAAAATTTCCTAGCAATCTCAACAACTGTTGCTGTGCTCTATTTTGTAGTCCTTTCATCAACTCAATAACTGGTACTGTCTGAAGAAGTAAAGAGCTTCTACACATTCAGTATTATAATACATACATGTCCTTTCAAGTGACAACTCTACCGAAAGTATGTTGAAAAAACTTTATGAAAAATATAAATGTTAGAATATGTGTACTTCTTTATTTAATAAATTTGATAAGTATCACAAATTATTATAGGGCTGGATGATAATGAACAGGATGGTGGGAAATCTGAATTTCAACAATGGAATAAACTTTGAAAAGCAACAAGTCTGCAGGCTCTAAAAGTGTCTAGCAGAGAATGCAAGGTCAAGAGTACTGGGGATTGAACTAGGTGACCCTTATTTAGAGTTCTGTTTAAGATTCTATGTGAGAAAAAAAGACTGCAAGGAAATATGAGAATATTAGTGAATATTCTCTTTAGTGAGATATGTATGCTTTTTTTCTTTCTATTTCTCATTAACATCATGTTTTCCCTTTATAATCATTTTTAAAAGGGTGCTTTTTAAAAGTTGTCACTCAAAGGACAATATAATTTACTGTTCAAACTGGCACTTTAAGGGGAAAAAGGGGCATTATTAATAATTATGTTCAGACAACAGGTATAAAAACTGGGATTGTCCTAGATAAACCAGGACCTATGGCCAGTTACCTATATCTTCTTGTTTATATTAATACTGGGTTATATATGGTGAAATTTGGAGGATCAATAAAGCTACACAAGCCTGTACAATCCTTTTCTAGATTCTGTTTGAGTACCTTAGTTAATATTTTGGCAGGGGTACCATTTTTCATCATATATCCTAATTGAACACTTTCAAAAGGATAGTCTATCTTTGTTTCAGTTAATCACAAAAAATTAAATACAGCTGACTTTATATTTATACAAAAGAATAGGGAGTAAAAAAGATTTTTTTAAATGGCATGAAATAATTTAAATGCGCAGTGTGCACGTGTAAACATGCAAATAATACATATTTGCTCCATAATCTAGGTAAACCAAATGCACAATATGAAGGTCAAAGAAGAAAAAAAAAAAGTCAGCAACAAACGGACAATTACTTCCTGGAGCACAGAAATTCTACTCTGCAGGCAAGCTGTAAAGGCAGAGTATTGGCAGGCAGGAAGGCACGGGCATGGCAGCATCACAGTGCCCACTTATGACTTTAAGTGGGGATATTCTAAACCCCTGCGCTGAAAGTCTCATTACAAAAAATAAAACATGGCAAAGAGTTGCTTTTGTTTTAGAGCCATTTGGTTAAATACTGCTTTACAAGTAAGTATTACTTATCTCAGAATTAATTTGTGACTAGTTATTCCATTACTGCTTAAAAAAATTTTTCAATAAGGCTAATTTCTGTACAGAAAGCACTCTTAAAGACTGAATGACTCTTAACTGAACAATAGGACCACATTAAGTTTCCTTTTCTCAGGTTCCTTTCAAGACATGTAATTTATAGTCAACTCCAAACATATTAGAAATGAAAAACTAAACTTAATTTTAAAAAAAGAAAAGTATTGTTTAATTTATCTTCGGTGGATTCCAGAAGAGGTATCTAGGTTTGACTCCAACATAAATCTCTATTAACGAGTCTAAAACAGTTCCAGAGGAACCCATTTCAGCAAAGAACGTTAGGTGACAACAGAAGGGCAAGGATGAAAAAGGGTTCTGCACCAGTCCTTGTAGACAGATTCAAGACAACCCCAAATTCTGTGCTTTGTTTTAAAACATTTACCAATTAGTAATAGTCTGTCTTCCCTTCAGCAGCCCAAAGGAAAAGGGCAGTGAGGACACAGCATGGAGCTGAGAGAGGCAGCATATGCTTTTAGATTTCCCAAAGAGAAGAGGAAGACTTATGTCCTTTAAAAATGAAAATTATAGGGGAGAAGCAATTGAATCGGGTAAATTTAAAAATCCTTGAAGTCAATGAAAGAAGCCTTAAGAAAGATCAATTTCCTTTGCTTCAAAGAATTCAATTAAATTATTTTCTTGGTAAGGAGCCTGATGAAATTATATTGGGCTTTCGGTTGTTAAGAGTCTTGTTAAGGATATTTTAAGTGCATACACTTAAAAGCCAAAAACATTTAAACTGCTACTTTAGATAAACAGTGTAGTCAATAATCTTCACATTTATTTTACATTCATGTGCTTCTCATCTCTAAACCATTGTCATTGTTTCACCTTGTATCTAAAAAGGTCACAAAAAATAAAAGCAAACTATATGACAAAGAAATAGAAATCCATTGTGAGGAAATTACAAGCATAGTTTTACTGGTTGCAGTTTGAATTGGTTTCACTTTAAAAATACTTACCAAGGAAGTGCTGGAGAAAATTCTGTATAGGCATAGTAATCTTTTTTGTTTTAACAGAAAACTGGAAGGTATATAATTACCTCTTTAATACTAAAAAATAATTATTATGGTAAAAATTAAACACTTTTAGTGTTGATGCATTCTATAAAGGAAGGGAATAATGATCAGGAGCATTAGAACAGTACATACATTTGTATTGGTACAGATGGGGGCAGCAGGTACATAACTCTGTAGAGAGGTGGTATTAATTTGGAATAAGAAATTTGAGAGATAAATACTAAGTTAAATAGAGCAAATAAATGAGTTTTCAAATTACATTCTTAGAGATTTAATCATAGCCAAGGGCTATTTTCAAAATTCAGTAGAGATGACCCAATGAAAAGTAATTAAAAAACTGGTCTTACCTAAAAATGTCAGAACTGAACATAGCAAGGTAAATATTTGTAAGCTTGGCCACAGCTGATTGTGTCTGTGGGTGTATTTAATTTGTTAAGAAGGAAGAAAACTTTCAAGTAAAACTTTCCAAAATCCAGTTAATCAGATCTTTTCTCATAATGCCATTGTAAGACTTTACCAATCACTCATTCCTAAAAACACCGTTGCTCATTTTAGTGTATAAAAATTCTAAATCATACACATTGGAAATTTAATAGTAAATTATTAAGGGAAAATGTTTTAATTAAAAATATTTCAGTTCTTATATAGAACACATTTAGAAGAGAATACACATATCAATTTGCACACTGTTACTTCTTTAATTCTTATGCAAAAAAAAAAAAAAAAATCACTCACTGTATTCTGCAGCTGGCCTGTAAGGCTTTAACTTAAAGGAGGAAATCAGTTCATAGTGAAGTCCTGAGTCATTATACTCCCTGCAGTTAAGTCTTGTCAAAATTCATTCGAAAGAGAGAGCAAGTTAACTGAATAACTGAAATATTAAATTTTTTCTAAATATGTCATTTCAAAGTTCTATTTTTAAAGCTGATTTGTTCTGATACTTCAGAATAGAATTTTCATAGAATTTCACTTTTCCTTTAATATAAGAAGCGTAGGGCAAACTGAAGTCTGATGAAGGACTGGTGTGTCCTACATCCTATTTTCCTGACTGCCACACTCTCCCCTCCAACTCCTCTTGCTTCTGTCTCATCACTCTCCTGATTTAGGTATCAAGATAAAGTTTGGCCATGTGGCAGCTTATTTTTAGAGATAATCTAACCCAAGCTAGACAGGAGCATTTTTGCAGGCTTGAAAAACAGCTTAAGTTTTCTGACTACTTACTGTTTAAAATAAAACAAAACTAAAATAACAAAAACAAGCTGACTTAATGCTGAAATGGAGCTTACCTTGGAGCCGCGTTCATTAAAGATTATTTCTACATCTAGGATTTTGCCAAATTGCTGCAGAGACAAAAATAAAAACATTTGTTTATGGTCAGCTTTTTATCCACATACTTTACTTTCGTCTGAAAAAGAAACAGGCCTCCCATCATCCCCTCCAAATACCTATTTAACATCCATGTTTCTACTTGTTGGTGGGCCCCGATGCCAGTTTCTGAGTTTTCCTCACCGAGCTGAGCATCTCTCCTTTTCCACTCGGTTTTCATTCCCTCATTCATGCACTGCCCACTGTGCGGGGGACGCTGTCTTCAGAATATATTCAGAGAGTTTTCCTACTACATGCTTCTTCACACGGGCAAGAACTAGGGATTCCCCCACTGCATCTCTAATTTTTAAATGTCTGTTTTAAGAAGTAAATCCTACGTAGAAAGATTTGAAGGCTGTTTTGCTTCCCCTTATTTTTCTTTAACTTATGAAAGTAAATCATGTTCATTATCACCTCCAATCCCACCACCTTAGTTCTGGTGCACAGCCTTCCTGGCTCTTCCTTAGGCATATAACTATTTCCACATATACTTTTATTTAAAAAAAAAAAAACTTAATATACTATGAACAACTTTCCAAGTCAATAAATATATATCTGTGTTATTTCTATAGGTTACATGCTATTTTCCATTATACTTAAACTTTCATAGACATTATGTATGATCTCATTTATTTGCCACTTTAATCTTTCTGCATTGAACACCATCAAGAATATTTTAAATAGTAACTTTGCTTTGTAATTAGTTAAATATTTTAACATTTGGAAAATCAAAACAAAGCTAAAACTACAAAGCCTAATAACTATTGTTAGGTAGCTAACAGCTGACTAGAGGGCATACACAACACAGTAATTATTTGGAGAAGATGTGTATATAGAGACAAAACTACCTGTGCTAATCAATCCTCGGATAAACTGCATTGAGGGGAGGTGCAGTAAATCTCCAGATATCTTTGTAGCTCACACTTCTCTCTGAGTACTAAACTCATATACCCAATTATCTATTTCACTTGGATTTAAAACCAGACTTTGGGAAATGTGCAAAAATTAAAAAATAAAAAGAGCAAAACAGAAATCATGCTTTCTCATTGGGCTAAAACATTATTATCATTATAAAAAACATGTAGTAAGAGCCCAAGTTTTCTATAATAAGCTTCTGGGCTTGTTTCTTGTTTCACCATTTAATAGAAAATTAGAAACATCACGGGAAGAGGAGAATGTCTTTATTTTGGATAGAAGAGCATTTTGTTTATTCCTATACCTATCCCATAAAACTAAGATTTGTATAGTGTTTTAGAGTTTGTTTTCTTTTCTGTTTTCTAATGCGTCCTCATAGCATCCTTCTAGAGTCAGGACTACTTCCCCTTTATGGTTAAAAAACGAGGCTGAAAGAAGCTATTTTTCAAGTTTACAGAGCTTATAAAACGGAGCATGTAATCTATGCTCTATCCCAGGGGTGGGCAAACTTTTTGACTCGAGGGTCACAATGGGTTCTTAAACTGGACCGGAGGGCCGGAACAAAAGCATGGATGGAGTGTTTGTGTGAACTAATATAAATTCAAAGCAAACATCATTACATAAAAGGGTACGGTCTTTTTTTTTTTTTTTTTTTTTAGTTTTATTCATTTCAAACAGGCCGGATCCGGCCCGTGGGCCGTAGTTTGCCCACGGCTGCTCTATACCAACGCAACTGTCCTTCTAAGTCAGTGATGGCGAACCTCTGACACGCGAACTCATTTTTTTGGTTGATTTTTCTTTGCTAAATGGCATTTAAATATATAAAATAAATATAAAAAATATAAGTCTTTGTTTTACTATGGTTGCAAATATCAAAAAATTTCTATATTTGACACGGCACCAGAGTTAAGTTAGGGTTTTTCAAAATGCTGGCACGCTGAGCTCAAAAGGTTCGCCATCACTGTTCTAAGTAGTAGGTACTAACCACGTGGAAGAAGACAGAGCAACCAGGTATCTATCCTTGCAAGGAAATTAAATTTTTATGCACTTAGTGCCTTATGGGAAGGGTATAATACATTTCAAGAAAGCACTGTTAAGTGGCCTGGGCAGATCTTCAATGGAAAACACACTTTTGACAAGAGAATGCACTCTATTTTCAGAGCTTAAAATTCCATGTTATCTCTGACAATTCAGTAGAAAACCTAATAACTCATACTCCTGGGAAGTTTCTTCCCAAATGTAACCGGAATTCTTTATGCTGCATTTATATCTTCTGTTGTGCTCTTTCCTGTAGAGATGGAGACCAGCTGCTACCATTTTCTCTGTAAAACCTCTCTTCCAAGTTCTTCAATATTATCATTAATCTCAACCCTGGCCTTGCATTCAAAGTGCAACACACATCCAGGTAACCAGCTATAAGTGACAGAACTTTGCTCCAAGGTATTGTCGCCATGAAGTGGCCTAGACTTCAGGAAGAGGATTTGGTTTTCTGACAAAGCACCAGGCTGTGATACTAATAAAAAATTTTAAAACCCAGTTATCTCTTAGTCCTAGATCAAGTTAAGAATTTGCTCAAATTAAAGCAGGCAACAACACAATAAGCCCAGAAAAAAACTTAAGATGCTCAGCAGCCACTCACTTCCCAATAACTCAAATCTTTGCTCTTACACTGTTTCTATGGTTGATTGGGGGAAGAATGAAACAACTGGAAGAACACATCAAAGGTAGCAAACTAACACCCAGACCTGATTTTAGATATTGGTCTTGACACTGTTGAGTTATAAGGAAGAAAGTGAAAAAACAAACAAACAAACAAACAAACACAGATACTATCTCCTTTCACAGATATTATATCATTTAATCTGCAACACTGTGAAAGGTAGTAAATGCAGTTTATCCCGATTTTAGCACTGAAAGTTTCATATCCAAGCAAATGGTCACCTTATTTATGTGAGAATTTGCAAGCTGATGTCTAGTAGACAGGTGGTAGGAAAAGTTTCTGATGAAAATAATGATTTTCCCAGGATCTTCCTCAATCTATTTGTAATTTTATCCTAAAGTACTAATGACTAATAATATACGTGGTAGATTAAATTATATTTTAATTGTAAACCCCAAAAAGGACTCCAGAGACTTACCCCAAACATCTGTCGGAGATCGGGGTCCCGGAAGCGGAAAGGGATATTAGAGACATGCAGCCGTTTAGGGGTAGATTTACTCTCTGAATTTTCACTACTTTGTGTCTGTGACGGCTGGCCGTCTGTCTGTGCTCCGCCTTCTGTCTGCTAAGCAAAGAAATAAATAGTGAACAAAAAATAAATACAATTACTTCACATGAATTATGTAAAATACAATCCTCCTCCACGCAAATCATTCTCAAACAGTGTCTTTAGGCAAAAATTACTGTTGTCCTTCTATGAGAAAAAACATAGAAAGATGTTATCTATGTTCAAAATGCTATAGTTTACACACAAAATTTAGGTCTTTTGAATATCTATAGTACATTAGTAAAATGGGAGAAACAGAAACACTAAGTGACTTGCCCAAGACGACATGGAGATACATTAGGATAACTGAAGATATAAAAATAGGACCAGCCATGGGCTGTGTGGCTCAGTGGGCTGAGTGTCCCCTAGTGCCATGGTCGGCAAACTGCGGCTCGCGAGCCACATGCGGCTCTTTGGCCCCTTGAGTGTGGCTCTTCCTAAGCCTTAGGAGTACCCTAATTAAGTTAATAACAATGCACCTACCTATATAGTTTAAGTTTAAAAAATTTGGCTCTCAAAAGAAATTTCAATCGTTGTACTGTTGATATTTGGCTCTGCTGACTAATGAGTTTGCCGACCACTGCCTAGTGCACCAAAGGTTCAATTCCTGGTCAGGGCACATGCCCTGGTTGTAGGCTCGAGCCCCAGTAGGGGGCGTGCAGGAGGCAGCAAATTGATGTTTCTCTCTCAAAAAAAAAAATCAATAAAGACATATTTTAAAAAATAAAAGAAATAAAAATAGTACCATTACTCTTAGATTCTTAGTAAAACTTTCTATTTTTTAGATATTCCTGTCTTGAAAATGAAGTGTCTGTTGTATTAGTTGTGAAGATCAATGCATTTCTGGTCTATCATTTCAGGAAACAAAGGAATATTTTTATATTTTATTCCCTCTATGTGTTCCAGAGTTTATGACTACTGGGTTACCAAAGTATTATTTGTATAGAGGAGACACTTGGTGACAATGGCCACTTTACTTAAAAACGGAAGACACTTCTTACTCTGAAAGCAGTCTATACTCCCCTCTCTAATTCATACGATTCCAGGTAACTTTAGCACACACACCAACCTTTTGCTGCTCAGAGCAAAGTTGCGTTGAGACAATCTGTTTGAAAAGGCTTTAAGGGAGCCTAATCCACTACACACATATAAAGGACAGGTTTGTATACATCTCTAGTGAAAGTGTGTGAGTGTGAAGGGGCATTTTTGATCATGAGTCTCTTTTGCTGCATCCCAGACTTGTGTTCATCTAATCACCCCCACCCCACCAAGAAATCCTCAAAAACGCTGCTATGTTGAGAAACACTTTTGACAAATATCTAATAGGGGTGATATGTTCTAAGCATGCAAAAAACATTTTTGAAGCATTCACCTGGCAATTTCAGAACCTTGTGTTTTACCATTCACTATGATGTACATGCCAAACCTGAGCTCATTAAAACCAACATATTTTAAAACAGGGATGGAACCTACTATTCTTATTATTTCAGTGGAATTAGAACTGAATCCCTAACTGATTCTTCTGGGTGACACAACAAATCCTTTTCCTTTGACCCATGTTCAACTAAAAAAAAACCTGTGAATCAGAGATACTTTTCTTAGAGATGTTAGCAACTATTGTGGAATGAAGTTTGAGACTTTAAAATATAAAGGATAATCAAGAATAAACTCCGAATGAATACCAGCTTTTCAAGTGTCAATCTGAGTGATGGCAGCTTTTATCTCATTCCATTCAGGCCTTGCAGATGGCTTAAATGTGCAATGATTCATGTGATATAAAAATAGCAGAAATGGGAAGAGCTATGAAGCAATGACCTGCAAAAGTGTAACGTTTTCAATCATCAATCTGGGCACAATGTAGACTAAACAAAACAAATTCCATCTAAAGAAGAAACTCACTAAGTTACTAAAACTGCATCATGGACACCAAAGCAATAAGCAAGAGCACCAATTATAACAAATGCTTATCAAGAACCTTCAACCTTGCCTCTTACATCTCACAGCTGGACCACATGAAACTTTCTCCAATCAAACTTTACAAGCACCAGCTCAGGTCTGCAGGATGTCAGTGTATCACTCTAGAAAAGTTAAAAAGACTTATTCCAGCTACAAACCAGTTTTATATATAATTTATATACGGGTGGGCAAATGTAGGTTTACAGTTGTTTATATGGAAAATAATATAATCTACACTAATAAAAGAGAAACATGGTAATTAGCCGTACCTCCACTACCCTTCCCATTGGCTAATCAGGGCGATATGCAAATTAACTGCCAGCCAAGATGGCGGCCGGCAGCCAGGCAGCTTGAAGCTAACAGGAGGCTTGCTTGCTTCAATGACGAGGACTCCAACGTTCCCCGCCTGCTGCTGCCAGCCTCTGAGCTTGCAGTTTGAAACATTGTTACAAATATAGAAGCTAAACAAAACCTCAGAAACCTGCTTTCAGCCAGCCGGGATCTCAGAGCTGGAGTTGAAACAGTGTTTCGATTATAGAACCCAAACAAACCAGATACTTGCTTTCAGCAGCCGAGGCCTAAGAGTTGGAGCCAAGCCTCAGAGCTAAAGCTGGCCCAGAATAAAAAAGAAAAAGAAAAAGAAAAAAAGGAGCGGTTGGGAGCTTCAGTCACCCGCCAGCCTGAAAACAGCCCTCAGCCCCTCACCCAGACTGGCCAGGCACCCCAGCGGGGACCCCCACCCTGAAGGGGGTGTGACCAGCTGCAAACAGCCATCATCCCCTCACCCAGGCTGGCCAGGCACCCCAGTGGGGACCCCCACCCTGATCCAGGACACCCTTCAGGGCAAACCAGCCAGCCCCCACCCGTGCACCAGGCCTCTATACTATATAGTAAAAGGGTAATATGCCTCCCAGCACCGGGATCAGCGTGACGGGGGCAGCGCCCAAACCCCGATCGCCCTGCGGCTCTGTGTGTGACAGGGGGCGGGGCCACAACCTCCCTATCCGCCCTGCTCTGTTCGTGACAGGGGAAGGCGCCCCAACCCCCTGATCGGCCCTGCTCTGTGGGTGATAGAGGGTGGCGCCCCAACCGCCCCCCATGGGCCCTGCTCTGTGTGTGACGGGGTAGAGCCATAACCTCCCCATCGGCCCTGCCCTGAGTGTGACAGGGTGTGGCGCCCCAACCCCCTGATCCGCCCTGCTCTGTGTGTGACAGGGGGGAGCTCCTCAACCCCTATCGGCCCTACTCTGTGAGTGACGGGGGGGAGCTCCTCAACCCCCTGATCGGCCCTGCTCTGTGCGTGATAGGGGGCAGCGCCCCAACCCCCCCAATCGGCCCTACCCTGAGCATGACTAGGGGTGGCATTGCAACCTTCCGATCCACCCTGCTCTGTGCATGATAGGGGGTGGCCCCGCAACCTCCCCATCGACCCTGCCTTGAGTGTGACAGGGGGCAGTGCCCCAACCCCCCAATCGGCCCTACCCTGAGGGTGACTAGGGGTGGCATTGCAACCTCCCGATTCGCCCTGCTCTGTGCATGACAGGGGGCGGCACCCCAACTCCCCAATCGGCCCTGCTCTGAGCCTGACCAGGGGCTGCACCTAGGGATTGGGCCTGCCCTCTGCCACCTGGGAGCAGGCCTAAGCCAGCAGGTCATTATCTCCCGAGGGGTCCCAGACTGCGAGAGGGCACAGGCCGGGCTGAGGGACCCCCTCTCCCCCTCGAGTGCACAAATTTTTGTGCACCAGGCCTCTAGTCTATATATAAAAAAGCCTAAGCAACCGGCCAACCGCTATGATGTGCAATGACCACTAGGGGGCAGACGTTCAATGCACAGTCATGGAACAGACTGATGAATCTCAGAGGGAAGGAGGCAGGGAGGAAGGTGGGAAGAGATTAACCAAAGATGTTATATATATACACTAGAGGCCCGGTGCATGGATTTGTGCACTGATGGGGTCCCTCAGCCTGGCCTGTAGGGATTGGGCCAAAACCATCTCTCCAACATTCCCCGAAGGGTCCTAGATTGCAAGAGGGCGCTGGACAGGCCGAGGGACCCTACCGGTGTACAATTCTGTGCACTGGACCTCTAGTTAATCTCTCTCTATATAAATGTTTAAGCGACCAAACAATCGAACGGTTGGTCAACCGGTCGCTATGATGCTCACTGACCACCACGGGGCAGACGCCTTACGCAGGAGCTGCCCCCTGGTGGCCAGTGTGCTCCCACATCAGGAGTGCTGCTCAGCTGACCAACGGGCGCCAGATGCAGGGCTTACGGTTGGCGAGCGCCTCTGCGATGGCACAAGCCTCTCCCGATCGGGACTGATTTGGCACAAGTCTGCAGCAGACGCAGCAGGGCCATGATGAGCGCGAGCGGCAGGTGGGAGCAGCAGGCGGCATTGACCTGCAGGGATCAGGGTAAAACTGGCAGTCTGACATCCCCTGAGGGGTCCCGGATTGCGAGAGGGCACAGGTCAGGCTGAGGGACCCCACCGGTGCACGAATCCGTGCACCGTGCTTCTAGTAAATAATAATACAGGAATAAACTCTGTTCTGTGAATTCACAGCCATAAACCTACTTTTGCACACCCCATCTGTAGTTCCTGTATCTGTAGCACTGTATGTGAGATGACAGGTAAATGAAAACTAATGACTACTTCAAAGTATATTTCCCAAGCTACTTATTTGTTGCTCCTGAGTTTTTTTACAGCCCCGGAGACCTAAATTAAGACAAGTTTAGAAGCCACATTGGTTAATTTTCTGGCATTGTAAGGAGCACCTACTTTTTGTTTTGTTTTGTATTCCCCAATCTTGGCTGCCAAAATCAAACAGACAGAAAGTGTGAGGAGGACCATTTTTTCTTGCATCTGCACTGGAACTGAACACCTACAATTTTTTAAAGTATGAAGTATATTTTTAATCCTCACCTGAGGATATGGTTTTGTTTTTTACTTATTTTTTAGAGAGAGAAAGGAGGAAAGAGGAAGAGAAACATCGATTGGTTGCCTCCCATAAGTGCCCTTACCTGGACTCGAACCTACGACTTTTTTGGTGCATGAGACAACATTCCTACCAACTGAGCCACCCAGACTGGGCAATTCTAGAAAGTTTGGCAAGTGGAAAAAGTGAACTATCATTCCCAAAATTCTCAAGCTTTTTGAGTTAATATAAATTTTCAATTAAAGTTTAACATACATAATATATACAAATGCATAAATAATAAGCATATAGCAGAATGAATTTTCACAAAGAAAATACACCTAGGTAACCATCAAATTAGATCAAGTAGCAGAACTCCAGAAGCACCCTGGGTTCAACTCCAGTCACGGGTCCCCTGCCAAAGGGTCACCACTATCCTGATGGCAAAATTAGTTTTACCATTTTTGAACTTAAAAAAAAAAAAAAAGCAGGGGGATGGGGTGGGGGATCACACCATATGTACTTTTTTGTCTGCCTTCTTTTACACATATTTTATATACAGGTCGTAATTCATCCTCTCCATCCCCCGGTTTTATAAACATACAGAATTTATATGAGTTGCTTCCAGTTTTTGGCTATTAAGTTCTTTGTTACATGAATATTTCTGTTATGTCTTGTTACATGGAGCATGCATTTCTTTTGTGTGTAAATGAGTCTAGGAATGGATTTGCTGGGTTAAGGATATGCGTAAGGTTCAGCCTTAATAGAGGATCACTTTTTCAAAGCGCTGTACTAACTTATACTTAACTGTGTATAGAGTTCTAGTTGCTTAGTATTGCCATGTTTATTTAAATTATTTGGTGGGAGGAGGAAAGATAGTGGCATCATATTGTGGCTCTAATATGCTTTCCTCTCTTCAAAACCATAATCTTTCTTCTTACAGAATATTGTTGAAAATGGGAATTTCCTGTAAAATATCAACTATTTCTTGAGTGTATACTATACAACAAATTCTTATCTAAGCCTTTTAATAATAAGTAATATTTAAATAGTGTTAACTATTTGCTGATACTGGCCTACATACTATACTCTCTATATTTTAACTCAAATAATTCTTTCAACAATTCTAACAGTAGGTACTTTTTTTTTTTTAAACTTGAGAACACAGTAGGTACTATTTTTTAGCCTATTTTTCAGATGAGGAGTCTGAGGAATAGAAATATTGCCAAAGTAATGAAGCAGGCATTCGAACACAGGTAGTCTGGCTCGAATATATGTACTTAACCACTATATTATATTGTATTTAAATGTATTATTTTTTAAAATTCTCACAATACTCTATGAGGAAGATACTATTATTATCACCAATTGACAGAGGCAGAAACTATAGCACAGAGAGGTTAAGCTAGTTGCCCAAGGTCACATATTATTAAGTGGAAGAGTAGGAATTCAAATCCAGGCAGCCCAGCCTCATGTGCTAATCCACCTCCTTTCTCACACTGCACCATGTTCTCTTATCTTCTTCTCATCAGAAGGGTGAACATGCGTGGACCCCATTCTCTCGCTTTCTCAGAATACTCACCTGAAGGAGCAGGACTTCTCCTGGGTGGAGACAGGCATGGGGCAAGAGACAAGAAAAACTACAAGAGGTGACAGGTATTCTATACTTGAAGGGAGACGAGCAGGTGAGGCCACAAAGGGGAGGGAAAGCTAGAGGAAAGAAAACCAGCCAGGCACACTGACAGTTCCAAAGGAAAAATGACAGAGAACTACTAAATTGATACTCAAAGGGGCTGCAAAGTAGATTTTGGTACTGAATGGATACAGGAATAGAAAATGTATATTCCATGTAATTAGCTATTTCCCATTAGACATTCTCAACTTTAAGTTTACCTTAATATAGACTAATTATTGAGACAGACAACACTCAGAGAATAAGAAAAAGTTTTTAGCGATATCTTTGTGAAAAGTGGACAGTTAAACTGTTCTGAGAAAAATCCCAGTCAATACAGCATTGGTTTGCTTTATTTTCTATTGCTAGCCACTGAGCAACTTTACTGCCTATATAAACAATCTCCGAAGGTTCTGTCTTTTCCTTCTGTGGTCATTTCCTGACCCAATTTATTTACTGGGCAGGGGATGAAACAGAAGAGGCTGGAGTCTGTGACTGAGAGTTTATAGTAGGACTGGCAGTGGCAACGCTAGATGGGACCCGCTGACTCAAGTCTGTACTGTACATCCACGCTTCAAACAACGCAGCCGCCCAGTGAGGTCCAGCTATCTGTCAACACTGCAGAGAGCCCGGGGCTTTTACACTGAACAGCACATCAGATTTTAAGTCTCAAAACCTCATTCTAGAAATGAGGACTAAAAATGTTCTGTTTTGCTAAACTCAAGTTTTTCAAATGTGTATAACTGGGAAATGGATGAATTTTTCTGACTCCTCTATGAAACATAAAAATATTTTAATTATTTATACATTGTGAATCAATGTTATGTTCTGGGCTGAAAGAGAACTCTGGCAATACAAGGTGAAGTTTAACCTTCTAAGTCTTTATCACAAAACTTTATGCGAGATAAAAGGAATCTTGTAATTCAGGAACAATATTTTGATTTATGAAGTATCCATTTCCTTCAATGTTTAATTTTCTTCTGTTTCCTGGGATGTAGTAATTTCTTATTTTCACCTCTGTAAGGCTAATGGGAAGGAGGGGAAATTCAATTTACACAGTAAATCTCTTGAGAATCTGATTCATGTCTAAAACATCTATTAAAACAACTCATTTTAATGAGTGTTTGGGTATAGAAATCTTGGTTAAAAAAAATTCCTTTAGGATTCTGAAGGCAACTTGCACTTGTTGTCTAGCTCCCAGTGTTGCTGCTGAGAAATCTGATGGCATCATGATTCCCATCTTCTTGTATGTGACTTTTCCCATTCTCTCTGGTATAGCCAGCGTTCTAAAATTCCAGATATGCCTTAATGTAGGTTTATTTCATTTTGGTCTATTTTGCTGGGAATCCCATGGTCTCATAAATTGGAAATTATTGCCCTTCAGTCCATGGAAGTTTTCTTGAATTACTTCGCTGATGATTCCCACCCTATACACTTTATCTTTCTCTCTTTCTGAGACTTGTATTATTAGATGCTGGATATTCTAGACTGGTCCTCTAATTTTCTTACCTCTTTCTTGTACTTTCCATCTCTCTGCCATTTGACTCTATCTGAAACTTTAGGGCCAAATGTATATCAGACTTCAGAATTTTTAGGATTTTGGCAGGCAATAATGGGTATAATCTATAATGTAAAACCCTTAGTGAGACGTGGGGCAGTGACAGTTCTTTAGCAAAATGTATGCATATTCACATAAATAAAGATTATATATAGGTTGTGAGGTTTGCTGTAAACTTACAAAAATCAGTTTTTTCAGGACTTTTGGAGTTTAGAACTGTGGAAAAGAGACTGTAGACAAGTAGCTTTTGGATGGGGGTTGGTCTTCAGTCAAGGGGAATCTTCCTCACAGGATGAATTAGATATTTTCAGTGTTACAAAGTTAGTCACATATAGTATTATAAGGGATGTGGTTCTGAAAACTGCAAAATTCAAGACTAAACTTACCAAAGGATAGAAGATATCTCTATAACTGCTAAGAGTAGAACTGCCTTGTGAATTGCCACACAATGCAGATAGCTTTGAAATCAGGCAATTATTAACAAAGTTTTCATTTAGGAAGATTCACATTGGTTCTGTTAAAAGGAGCCAGACTGGACCCAAAATGGAGTTGCTTATGCCCATGTCAACAAACCAAAACCTAACTAAATGTCTATGCTTGGCTTTCCCAGAAAAGGCAGGCCTACATCAACCAACCAGCACTTGCCTGCTCAGCACAAGGTGCCACACCCAGCTCCAAGATTTCCCTTTCCTCCATAGAAGGAGAGCAACCCTGCTTTAACCAATTAGCAAATGCCCAGTAGGACTTCCTTGTTCCTGCTCCCTTCGGCCTATAAAATCTCTTGCTTTGTACAGCTCTTCAGAGCTCCTTTCTATCTGTTAGATTGGATGCTAATCAATTCATGAATCACTGAATAAAGCCAATAAGATCTGTATAATTTTCTTAGTCAAATTTTATTCTTTAACAGTTTAAAAGTTGCCCCAAAGTGAAATTTCATTAATTTTTCTATATCCCATTTCAGTTCTAAACAATTCAAATTTGTATAAAATAAGACTGTGATGTATTTTATACCCTAAGCACATCTAAAGGATATATGTGTGTTTGTGCTTCACACCCTTGAGAGGAAGCAATAATCATGAAGTTAACAATATTAACAATATATAGAAAGGATGTTTTGAGTCTCACATGACCCTTGACGCCCCAGGCCTCTAACTCTAGTCTGAAGGAGAATGTGCTGATAATAATCCCTCTGTTGTAGGCTGAAGGTAATAGAGCCCAACAATACATCACGTGATAGAAAGATTTACACCCCATTTTTTCCACTATGTTCCACAAGTCCTTACTTGGGCAAATGGGCCCATTTTTAAGGGGTACAACTTTTTGGCTATGTTTTAGTGGGTAACCAATCCACAAGGGAGTCAGTGGGTAATTCCAAGGGAAGCTGGTCAGACTGATCTTCTGACAGTAGAGGAGGGCAAGAAAATCAGACTGCATCTCCAAAGAAAGGATGTAGCAAAGAGACCGAGGATGGTGGACAATGTGGGGTCAGAGCCACCTTTATTTAGCGGTAAGCTCGAAAGCCAAGAATAAACATCAATTATATACTAATAGGAGTAATAAGAAGAGGACAATGGTTCCTGCCCTCAAGAAATGTATAATCTAATAAGTAGGCAGAAAATGTATATAAATATGAACCTCAGATCTGAAAATTATTCACCAAAGCTTGTTTACTTCAAACACTTTGGTTTTTCATGCCTGCTGGCATTTGGAAAGACATCTAAACATACAGGAACTGCTGTCCTTTCTTCTCTGCAGCAGGCTCAGGAATAATCAAGCCTTTGCAGACCAAGGGGGGAGACCCCTAACTGCGCTCCCTCGCTAATGCACAGTATGAGACCAACTGACTGTCAAAACAAGCTCTCATCTTAAGAACACAATGTTAAAATCAATTTCTAAAAACATTTTAGGGATAAAATTCCAGATTTCATTGCTTATTTCTCCTTTTTGTATGAGAAGTCCTTTCTTTTGTTCCCCCCATCAATAAGATGGGACTATCCAACATAAACAAGACCAGTATTAAAATACTGTTGTAGCTCACAATAATAAAGAAAAGCACATGTAAGTGACATCAATCGGAACAACTGATTTAAAAAGCAATTATCTTAAAGAACTATTTAAACAAGTAATTTCCAAACATTTCTAATTTATTCTCTAATCTTATCAGATATATTCATTTGATAGATGAGGAAACTGAAACTTGGGAGGTAAAATGATTTATTCAAGACACAGTTATTGCATAAAGATCACACAATCTTTGATAATGATCTTATTTTACTCATCCAATCAGCTGTCAAGTCCTGTCTATACTACCTTCGTAATTTCTCTTTAATTCCCTCCTCTACATAAGCACTGCAACCCCCTAGTCCAGAACCTCATTATCAACTCCAAGCCTAAGACTCTTTCCTAAGAGTGTCCTGGCTTCTCTACTCATCTTGTATACACAGCAGATTAATCTTCTGGAAGCACAATTCTCACTTCCATTGATTTGCACAAAAACCTTCAATAAAGTCATTTCTCAGTTAGGTATTCAAATACTCTTTCCAATAGGAAATCCAGTGACCCTTTCCCAGCTTACTTCCCATTAGTATGCCTCAACACCCAAAACTTTAGCTCAGGGGGTCCTCAAACTGCGGCCCGTGAGCCACATGCAAATACAAATATTGTATTTGTTCCCGTTTTGTTTTTTTACTTCAAAATAAGATATGTGCAGTGTGCGCAGGAATTTGTTCATAGTTTGTTTTTTTAACTATAGTCCGGCCCTCCAACGGTCTGAGGGACTGGCCCCCTGTTAAAAAAGTTTGAGGGAAAGCAGCCACGAGGTTATCGCGAGAACCGCCTCCAGACCAAGCGCCTGTGTCTGGCAGAGCCGGTGTGAGACGAAGAGACCAGCCTTGCCTGCCGCCGGGGTCATCAAGAGTTTCGGCCGGACCTCCGAGCACACACCGAGATAGTGAGGAACCAGACGCAAAGCACAGACTATGGCGCTGAAACAGATTAATAAGGAACTTAGTGATTTGGCCCGTGACCCTCCAGCACAGTGTTCTGCAGGTCCAGTTGGGGATGATATGTTTCATTGGCAAGCCACAATTATGGGACCTAATGACAGCCCATATCAAGGTGGTGTATTCTTTTTGACAATTCATTTTCCTACAGACTACCCCTTCAAACCACCTAAGGTTGCATTTACAACAAGAATTTATCATCCAAATATTAACAGTAATGGCAGCATTTGTCTCGATATTCTAAGATCACAGTGGTCTCCTGCATTAACTATTTCTAAAGTTCTTTTATCCATTTGTTCACTGCTATGTGATCCAAACCCAGATGACCCCCTAGTGCCAGAGATTGCACGGATCTATAAAACAGACAGAGATAAGTACAACAGAATATCTCGGGAATGGACTCAGAAGTATGCCATGTGATGCTACCTTAAAGTCAGAATAACCTGCATTATAGCTGGAATAAACTTTAAATTACTGTTCCTTTTTTGATTTTCTTATCCGGCTGCTCCCCTATCAGACCTCATCTTTTTTAATTTTATTTTTTGTTTACCTCCCTCCATTCATTCACATGCTCATCTGAGAAGACTTAAGTTCTTCCAGCTTTGGACAATAACTGCTTTTAGAAACTGTAAAGTAGTTACAAGAGAACAGTTGCCCAAGATTCAGAATTTTTTAAAAAAATGGAGCATGTGTATTATGTGGCCAATGTCTTCACTCTAATTTGGTTATGAGACTAAAACCATTCCTCACTGCTCTAACATGCTGAAGAAATCATCTGAGGGGGAGGGAAATGGAGGCTCAGTTGTCGCATCCAAGGAAACAGCATTATTCTAGCAGCATCCATTCTTGTTTAAGCCTTCCACTGTTAGAGATCTGAGGTTACATGATATACTTTATGCTCATAACTGATGTGGCTGGAGAATTGGTATTGAATTTATAGCATCAGCAGAACAGAAAATGTGATGTATTTTATGCATGTCAATAAAGGAATGACCTGTTCTTGTTCTACAGAGAATGGAAATTGGAAGTCAAAACACCCTTTGTATTCCAAAATAGGGTCTCAAACATTTTGTAATTTTCATTTAAATTGTTAGGAGGCTTGGAGTTATTAGTTAATCTATCTTCCAATACACTGTTTAATATAGCACTGAATAAATGATGCAAGTTGTCAATGGATGAGTGATCAACTAATACCTCTGCTAGTAATTGATTTATTTTTCTTCAATAAAGTTGCATAAACCAATGAAAAAAAAAAAAGTTTGAGGACCCCTGCTTTAGCTGAATGGAAACCCATGCTTTCATTCAAAGATATTTTGATCTTTTCCATTTCTCCACCTTTGCTTTGAGAAATGACATTCCTATTCTTCCACCACCACCTACGCATGTTCAAATTCTAATCACTCTCAATACAAGGCCCAGATCACCACCATCCCACCGAGAAGCGCCCCCACCCCCCCTTATCTCTCCTCAGATCTCTCCTGGCACACCTGTATCTTCTTTCATTTTTCCCCCAAGAAATATTTACTGAGTAACTATTAAGGACCAAGTATGTGAAAAGTCAGGGAATGCAAAGATGAACAAAAATAACTTTTTCTTTAACGGCTTACAGTTTAGTTAGGGAGACAAAAGTACAGAATAATCACACCTTGTAAGTACCACACACAGCGGTCAGCTTAGGACTCTACTTGAGCATAAATCAAGAATACACAAATCCGACTTCACTCGGCACGCCAGGCAAGGATTCCAGCAGAGCTGACTTGGCTGAGTGGGAAATGAGGCCAAGAGCCTGCTTAGAGCAGCGGTCGCCAACCAGTGGTCTGTAGACCACTTGGTGGTCTGTGAGGTCCGAAAGGTTGGCAACCACTGGTTTAAGGAAACCTTTGGAGCAGCAGTCACTAACCGGTGGTCTGTGGACCATTGGTGATCCGTGAGGTCGGAAAGGTTGGCGACCGCTGGCTTAGAGGACCAGTGCAGAGCCACACTGCCTTCTGCTGTGCAGCGGGAGGCAGAGTGCTGGCGGGGAAAGTATGGACTTTGAATACCTTAACATACCACAAAGGGCTACTTTATGAACCACAATAAAATACTGTTTGTGGAAGCAATTTTTAAACTAAAAAGTGTTATGCAAAGTTAAGATATCATTTATTTATACATAACAATGCTTCCTATCTACATTTTGAATTTAATTGGCCACAGGAATCACCAGACCCACCCATTTTAAGAAACATTTAATGAGGTAGTTAAAGTTTAATAGAATGATATGTAACATTGTCCAATCCAGATTTTATGATACACTGCTCAACTATTCAATCTCTCTATATACACACATCCCCCAAGAACACACACACACATACAACTTCCAAAGGCAAGTGGCTTAAGAGCAGCAAATTCACTCATGTTTAAAATAAACACTTAAAAATATAATACCTTCAACAGAGATCCCTAATAATTTACCATTTTATTGTTAGCAACTTCCCAAATTATAAAATCTGTGCTATCTCTTTTAGTAGACACAGCTCGAAAGGGACTTTCCATTTTCTCCTTAGCACCAATAAATTCACAATCTAAACATTAGGGTGTCACATGGATTTCTAATATCATTTCAATATTTCTTCAGGAACATAAATTGGTCAATATAATGCCAAACTGTACAGCAAATAGTGGTTCTAACTGTACAGATTTATATTTAGAAACAGAGCTCGCCTTTAATACTATCATTCAGAAACATATAATCCAGGAGCCTGAAACAATGGGAAATGGTGGCAATAGGGAAAAAAGAGGAAGAGAAACGGACAGTGGTGAGGAGATGCAGTGAGTAATTGTAAACTACCATGAAATGGGAAGGGGCTTCTGGCTATGATGGCATGAACAGGTCAGGGAATCCTCTTCTCAAAACAAGAAAACAATAAGAACACTGGGCAAAGCTGTCCAACAGTCTTTCAGGGTTCTGGAAATCAATCAAAGGCAATTAATAGACAGAGAAATTTTTTGTAAAATTGCTAGAGCTTAGAGTAACACTATCAGGAGTCTACAAATTTATTGCCTAGGGCTATTCTAACCCACTAACCCACCCCCAGACTCTCAGCAGTGCTGGGGAGAACTTGGTTTTATCAGCCCAGGGCTGGGACCAAGCAAACCAGTAGACTCAACCAGGGGCATTTGGAGGAGACAGCAGAAAACCCACAGCTGTCAGTGGAAAGTGGCAAACTTAGTAGAAACCTAATGGAAAATACAGTTTTTCTAGTTTGAGGTTGTGGTCTAATCGGGGTGAGTGAGTGGTGGGCCAGCCAGAAATCTAAAGGGGAGACCCTGGAAATGACACAATCACAGAAGAGCTGGATACACTCTCCTCACTGACTATGAATCTATACAGATGAAGGGGAGATACGAGAGGCCCCAAGAGAAAGAAAAATCCAACTTGAGAACTGGCTGAACTTCGGATGTGCTTCCCACCCACAAATAGATGGTGAAAGCTTTACAAGCTGGAGATGCTTCAGCACCTCTGCCCAGATGACTGGCTGACCACTAAGCCATGCAGACACAGGGGCGACTGCTGGTCAGGCTTAAAAGTAAAAATGAGAGTGAAAATCACTATGCAGAAACATTAGTGCAGAGGTCCTCAAACTTTTTAAACAGGGGGCCAGTTCACTGTCCCTCAGACATTCCACACATGGGCACTGCGGGCCCGGGACGAGTCGGCTGCTACGCAGGACAGGCAGTGGCAGCAAAAACACCCGGCGGGCCGGATAAATGTTTTCGGTGGGCCGCATGTGGCCCGCGGGCCGTAGTTTGAGGACCCTTGCATTAGTGGCTGCACACCACAGAGTAGCTTAAGTCCAGGCAAAATACTTAAAACAAACACATACAAATCTTATTATATGGCTTAATAGCTGAATAAAGCTCATCTCCTGACAATCTGATAGAGGAAAGGCAAAAGAATCTAAAAACTACAGGTAGATCTTTCTATGTAGAGTGTAGAACGCTTTTAGTGCCAGAAAAATACTACATAATCCCACAGACAATATTATATATGTGATACAAACCTAGTGTTAATTTAAGACATTTCCTTTACTTTAGTAAGTTAGTAGTAAGAAGTGAAGTCAAAGAGTTTGGGGCCAGGGATTAGTAAAGCAAGTAGAGAGTTTGGATTTTATTCTGAGTATGTTGGGGAACCACTAGAGTTAAGCAGGAAAATAACATTATTTACATTAAAAAACAACAACAAACACCTATTTTGGCTGCTATGTGGAGAATGGCAACAGCAATACAAGAAATACTGGTAAGTGATGAGGTCTGAATTAGAGTAGTGATGATGATGATAACTACCTTACACAACTTAAACTCTTTTAAATCTCCCAACAGCCACTTGAGGTAGGTACTACTGTCTTCACTTTACAGGTGAGCAAGCCAAGGCAGAAAGATTAAATAACGGGCCCAAGGACATACTGCTAAGTAAGGGCCACATTAGGACTCAAACCCAAGAAATCTGGCAGAAGAGCTCAGCTCTTAGTCCTGAACACTATCCAGCTGTATTCTTAAAATAACGAGAAGAGGTTAAAGTAAGAAAATATTTTAAAGTATGGTTGCCAATACTTGCTGGTGGATGAGATGTAGAGATGAAGGAGAAAAAAAAAGAATGACTCACAGGTTTTGCTTGAGAAAGCAGATAAATTTAGTAATACGATTATATATAGAAAGGATGTAAATAGGAGAAAAAGGGGTCCTAGGACCCAGGCCTAAAGTACTGCAACATTTACTAGTAAAAGCTGAACAGGGAAAGAACCAGCAAAAGAGACTAAGAAAGAACTCCCACGGTTTAGGAGGAAAATAGTGGGGTCACAAAAGCCAACAGACTAAGCATTTCAAGGAGGAGGGAGGAGGCAATGTGCAGAATGCTGCTGAGCAACTGTGTTTGAGAACAGAGAAGGGACCATGAGAATTTTGCAGAATGAAAGCTACTGGTGAAATGTAAAAGAGCAGCACCCCCCTACGCTTAGTCTCACCACTGCACTTACCTTGTTAAACTGATCCACCTCCACACTGTAAGCTCCTGGGCTGGGCCTGTGAGTTTGAATGCTAAATCCTTATCTTCTAATTACAACACTTGGAGTAGAACTGAAGCAACATAAATGCTATGTAGTGTAATGTAAATGCTAAATTAATTCAAAAGGGTTTCTGGTATGACAATTAAGGTGAAGATCTCAAAGATGACATGTACCTTTCCACTGTCCACCTCATAATTCACGTACCGTAAGAGATCCGTTTTGTGTGCTGGGTGAGTTGCTACTCTGCTCTCCGTGGGCTTGTGTACTTCCGTAGAGTGTCAGGTTATGTTCACTGGTCTGGCCGGCGTAGTCCTGAGTGTGTGGCACTCCATATTCTGTGGGAATTCCGTTCTGTGGAGGAGGTGGAAACGGGATGGTAGTAAAAGGCTGAACCATTGCATCAGGAGTTGTTGTTGGCTCCTGGTTACCCTATAAGAAACAGTGAGAAAAAAAATGAGAAAAAGTGACTTTAAATTCTCATTCCATGATTATTTTTAATGTGAGTATACTCCTTCACTGCTCAGGTAAAATATAACACTGCCTTACAATTGAGGGAAATATTACACACACACACACACACACACACACACACACACACACACACACACATAGATGTATGCTCACACAAACACATACCAAACTTCAGTCAATTTGTGGTTACTAGACAGGTCCATGACGATATTCAAGTTAACTAGTTACCAGAGTCAAAAATTTTCCTTCAAGTTTTAAAAAATGCCAGGAAATTTCTCACTCAAAATAAGCTATAAGAGTTGAAATTAGTTTGTGTCATTAGTATTTTCTTTAGGGCATTCTATTCCTTTAGTAATTCTTAGGGGGAAACAAATCAAATTCATTAAATTACAATTCATAACAATAGGTAGAATGACATTATAAATTAAATTCTCAAAACCACACAACAGAGACTTTCCGATTTTAAGAGCATAGAGTTCAGGTTAACGACACAGCAGGACTCTCCACACAATACCCATTCCCACATGCTTGCTTGGGATCTAGTGTAATATTTGAAATATCATAAAGAACGTGCATTAATTATAGAAATTATTATAAGCCATTTTAGTTCCACAGTCCTTCTCTTATTTCTGTTCTTTAAGTTCACATACAAAATCCCAATTTAAATCTTGTGTAATAGATTTGGCAAAACCCTCCCTCCTCAACAATTTACCTCCTGACCTCCCATTTTATTCCATGAAAAGTAAAGCCGTAATTATACTGCACAAATCTACAGTCTTCAACCACTGTCCTTCTGGAAGTTATAGGCAGAGATGGCTTCAAAATGTTAGCACTTTGATCAACACTCACCTCCCCACCCCACAGTTTAGACATCAAATCATTGGGGATCAAAGAAAATCTGGGTTTATGTCACTTGGTTTCCTCCTAATCATGAGCATCACTTCCTTCAAACAAGGAAGTAATGTTTCCTTTCTCTCTCGTCCCAATTATCCTTCTTCCCCCTCAATTCAAGAAGGGATTCTCTACCCACTGAGAGCTGCAGGAAATGAACCTTCAGCAGCATTTTCTAAACCTCATGTCAGGCTTTTAACATTAACTTGATGGCCATTAAAACTCACACTATCGCACACAAAATGCATCCAAAGTTACAGAAAGATCTCCCACTATTTTTAAAGGAAGAATCAACCATCAATACCACAATCAGTTATTCTGCATAAAATAAAACAGAAAAAATGTACAAAGGCTATTATAAATGAAGAAGATACTTAATATAATAATGTTAATCCTTCCAAAAATAGCAATCAGAAGCAAATGTGTCTGGGGAAGGAACTAGGACTAAATACCTTTCCAATTTGTATATGAAAAACCACTAGGTAACTTTGGAAAAGGACAAACTATGAAGAGGGGCATGCTCTATCCTGTATTAACACTTGCTGTGAAACTACTGTGATTAAACAGTAAGAATATACAAAGGGATTAATGGAACAATGACAACCCTAAAAAAGGGTGGAGCTTATCTGGAAACTTAATAGAAGATAAAGGTGGTATTTCAATTCACTGTGTGTGTGTGTGTTGGGGGGGAGGTATTTATCCTATGGTATTTGTAAAAGTTGGGTACTTTCCAGAAAGAAAATAAAATGGGGGGGAGGTATTTATCCTATGGTATTTGTAAAAGTTGGGTACTTTCCAGAAAGAAAATAAAATTAACCCCTTAGCTTATAGCCCACACCAAAAAAATTCCAGAAGGAATAAAATCTAATATAACAACTACAACTATAAAAATAAAAAACTTGGGAGTATAACTGGAGTCTGGAAAAATCTTAAGTGAGACAGGAAACCTAAAAACCAGAAGGGAAAAAAGAGAGGGGGAGTCATAGGGAGGAAAAAAGAAAGGGGGAGAAATGGACCTCAAAATCAAAGTAAGCCAACCAGGGGGAAATATTTTCAACAGGTAAGAAAGACACAATGGGTTTTATCATTACTAATGCAAGAGTAAGTTACACAAATTGAAAAGAAATACAACAGAAAAAGAGGCAAACTGAATTATTCACAGAAGATGCAATACAAATGGCTGATCCAATAAACATGCTCAATCTCTAACAAATGAAAATACATATTAACAACAAAATAAGTCCAATTTTTAGTCATTAAATTAAAAAGTTTTATTGAGGAGTAATTGGCATACAATAAACTACATCTATTTGTAGTGTACAATATGGCCCATTTGACATATATGTACAAATTTCATATGTACACACATGAAGTCATCACCACAATCAAAACAGCAAACATATCCCAAATCCCCAAGTTCTCTTGTACTCCCAATAATAAGCATATGTTACTTTTGTAACAAAGCCTATAAAGTATTTTTAATATAAAAGGGAATGAAAAGAAAAATGGAATCAATAAGAGGAAGCCAATATGCTGAAGCATTGAATTATTGTGCTATTCTTAAGAAAATGAGAGTGACATTCCCTAGAGATAAAGATTCATAACGGTCTTTCATTTTAAAGTTAGACAGCATCAAAATCCAGCAGTCTCCAGTGTCCAAGAATAATTTCTACATGGTACGAAAGTTTGCTTTACATAAAAATCTTCCCTTTGTTTAGTTCTTAAAAATTATGCTATGAAAACTTACCCATAATTTTTCAGGGGAATGTCTACCATCACTGTATAAATTATTTTCATTATCTTAATGTTGGGCTATTGTAGATGATTTCTCCATAGTCGTTCTGGGCATCCTAAGAGGAAAGTAAAACAACTCTCTTCCTCTCCTTCAATCAACTCAATGTTACATCTCTATTGACCTACCTACCCACTCACCCACCCAGCCACCCAGCCACTCACCTACCTACATGAAGCACTATGCTTCAGAAGCCCTTGCAGGATTTACTGGCCTGAAGACAGATATGAAAGTGAACATTCAAATTCAGGTGGACTGGTGAATGAAAGAGACTAAGAGTACCAAAAGTCTCCACAGATCCATACTCCAACTGCAGGCATAAATATGATCTTACAGGGCACAGGGAGGGTCCACTAAGTGACCGGTAAAGGCTAAAAGACACTCTTTCCAGTTATGAATAACATGGCAAAGGGAACTGGGAACGCTCTGCCTGGGCTCCGCTCCCCGCCCCAGCCCTGTTGGGAACGATCCTCTAGCACACTAGTACACAGTCTTCACACTCCCACAGGGGTAGTCTCCATGAAGCTGGCTCAGCCAACTAAATAAACACATCAATTAGCAGTGGGAGATGAGGGAAGAAAGGTTAAAAACATTCTGTAGGATCCACTTGTAGCCTCAGTACTGTGTGTTTCAAAGAGATGAAAGGCAGAAAAGGAAGATCAAGAAGCAATTCTTGATAGATTATTTTGTTACTTATAGGAATGTTTTTTATTTTTATTAAACAAAAACAATCATTATACTTAAACACTAAGGGAATGAAATTGGGAGAGGAGTGATTTCATATTTTATCTCATACACTCTGCAATTTCTGAAAAATTTCCCAGTTATGTATGTATGTATGTATTATTATTATTATTATTATTATTAAAAATGTTAAATGGTTTCTGATGTCTATCAAATTTCCAGGTCATATTCCGGAGTTATAAGTACAGAAGAGAAGTACTATAGCCACCAGCAAACTAGGAGATAACAGTTCACATGATTATTTCTAGGCAAGAATTTACCTTTGTATTTGTGTGAAAATGCTTGTTATTAATACTACAGGCTAAAGCAGCTTAGTTGTCTCTCACCTGAGAAAATGAATTATTAACTAAATACCTACTGTGGGTCCACAACTGTCATAGACACTGAGACATCATAACAAAAGGTAGAAATATGCCTCTCAGGAGTGAACGGTCACATTAGGGAGGTTATTACAAATATGCAAAACTTCAATACGATTCAGAGCAGTAGGTATGAGTACTGAATTGGTGACACAAAGGTTCACTATTCCCTACTAAATACATTCAAACTCCTCTAGACCCTCCCTCACCTGGTAATATTAGCAGCTTACATGTAATGAATGCTTATTAATGTATCTAGCAATACACTAAGCCCGTGGTTCTCAACCTTCTGGCCCATTAAATACAATTCCTTATGTTGTGACCCAACCATAAAATTATTTTCGTTGCTACTTCATAACTGTAATGTTGCTACTGTTATGAATTGTAATGTAAATATCTGATATGCGGAATGGTCTTAGGCGACCCCTGTGAAAGGGGTTGAGACCCACAGGTTGAGAACCACTGCGACTAAGCAATGTATGTATGTATGTATACCCTATATAATAAAAGGCCAGGGACCATAAGCACAATGCCTGAAATGACTGCGCGACCAGTTGCCATGAGGTGCATTGACCACCTCTGGGTCCCTCCCCCTCCCCCGGCCCACGAGCAGCGGGCGGGGCAGCGAGCGATGAGCAGCAGCAAGCGGCAGCGAGCTACTCATGCATGATTTCATGCGCTGGGCCTCTAATAAATAAATAAATAAACACACACACACACACACACACACACACACACACACACACTAGAGGCCCAGTGCACAAATTCATGCGGGGGGGGGGGGTGGGGAGTCAGTCCCTCGGCCTGGTGGGATCGGGCTGAAACCAGCTCTCCGACATCCCCCGAGGGTCCCAGATTGCGAGAGGGTGCAGGCCAGGCCAAGGGACCCCACCGGTGCACGATTGGGGCCAGGGAGGGATGTGGGAGGTTGGCCAGCCACGGAGGGACCACAGGAGGGCTCCAAGTTATGTCTGACCCATCTCCCTCAGTCCCAATTGCCCAGACCCCAGCAGCAAGCTAACCTTTGTTGGAGCATCTGCCCCCTGGTGGTCAGTGCACGTCATAGCGAGCGGTTGAGCGGCCTTAGCATATCATTAGCATATTACGCTTTGATTGGTTGAATGGATGACCAGACAATTAGCATATTAGGTTTTTATTATATAGGATAAAAATATAAATTAATTCAATTCTCAGACCCTATAAAGTAGGTATTCCCATTATTCCCCTTTTACAGAGAAGGAAACCAACATTTTAAAAGGTTAAGTATCATAAAAAACCACTCAGCTAGTAGCTGACATGAGCAGACTCAAAACCAGTGTTCCTAGTCACTACTCCAAGTGGCATCTCCAGTGAGTGGGGTCTTTAACCAATTTCCCCCCAGTCATATCATCCACAACTCCTAACTCTAATTCTGTGTTGCAATGAATGGAGACTATTCAATATTGCCCACATAGGGTGCTTTCCCAAACAGCCAGACTGTTACTGTGGGGATCAATGTCCTTCCCCAAGCTGCATCCGCTATGGAGAATATTCATGTATAGTGAAAAACTTAGCTGGCCATAAAGGATCGACTCAAATAATCCCTTCTCCCTGTAGCCAGTCCTAGAAAGGAAGTATGGTAGAAAGCGGGGGTGCGGGTGGGGGGGGGTGAGCACTTTTTCTGTAAAGGGCCAGATAGTAATATTTTAGGCCTGCAGGCCATAGTATTTAACACAACACCTCGACTCTGCTGTCATAACACAAAGGCAGCCACAAAATGTCTTTTTCCTATAAATCACATGTAGTAACTAACAGAGGTGACACATTATCATATATGGTCTTTTGTGTACAATGTGACACATGTCAAATCTTTTAATTCTAAATTCAAATATACTATCACAGTACATTAGTTACCATCTAACAGGAAAAATGTATAACCCCAGGACCAAGTCTCAGCCCCTTTATCAGCCTATTCCCTCACCCACAGCAATCTCAGAACTTCAACTATTATAGGTGGCTTTCAAGTAGCTTTTAGGTCTAACTATGTCCTTTCTCCCAAGCTTTTATGGGAGCTAAAGTAAAAAGAAGAAAGAGCATGAACCTGAAAGACAGGCCCGAGTTTAAGTCCTAACTATGCCCCTTACCAGATATGGAGAAACTATTTACTTAACCTTCCCAGCCTGTTTCTTCATCTGCAAAATGGATTTACTTCAGAGGGTTGTTGCGAGGATTAAATGAGAGCAAGTGAAACTCATTAATATGGCACCAGCCATCCTAATTAATTAGATTTCTTTCCTTGCTTCCAATTCTTCCAGGAACACATTTCCAACTCAGACTGGATCCGTCCACCCTCAGTGTCCCACTAACATTACAAACTCTCTACTTCTAAGTCAATTTATTACCTTCTTATTTCTGCTAGTTGAGTTAAACATTTTTTCCAGTGAACTAGACTTACTTGAAACTTCTCCCTATCCTTTATGATATTTTGCTCTATATACTGCTTGGGGTAAATGAGTCTGCTTTGTTACTGTTCCTTAAGCATAGCCTCTGTTCCTATTTAATTATTCTGAGTATTACTTATATCAATTATTTACTAGCATGTTGTAGATGCTTAAATGTACATGTTTATTCATCCATTTCTATCTCTAATCAAAGGGAAAGAAGAGCAGTATAACTGTTATCACAGAAAGAACATTAAACTGGATTTAAGATCATCTAGAATCAATTTAAAATTTTTAAAAACTATGTAGAAAAAAGAAAACCCAGGAAATAAAACGGATGAATAAACATGACATTTAAGCATCTACAACATGCTAGTTGTGGGAGGAAAGGGAAGACACAAGGGCAAAAAGAAGACTTTGCTTTCAGAGGACCAAGTTTAAAAGGTGAGAACGGCACATAAACATCAATATTATTTGTGATACAAATAAAGCTAAGCATAAAGTGCTATAGGAGAACATAGAAAGAATGGCCCAAAATGAAACTGTCTTCATTTTTCTATATTAAAGTCTATATAATCTTGGAGAGAGAATGGTATTTTCATTTGTTTATATCTTCCCATTTATTTTTCAACTTCATTCTAATATTTTTAGTTTGATAATCCTGTATCCCACTTATATATCTAGTCAGCTCTTGTGCTGCTTCCAATGAACAGGCTTCAAATCCTAAGAGAAAAGTTTCCCAATTCCCATATTACACTTATGATCGGAATGAGTCACCATTCTGTCACCAACAGAAACAGATCAATATTAATTTTATTCTCACCAACATAAAAAGAATCCCTTTGTTATGTAGGTAAAGCACCTTCTCACCAGTTTACTACCCTGCCAATGTCACTAATCATTTTCGTAAGGCTGTAGATAAAAGTAAATTAATTCTCTAGGACTGTAATAGAAAGGAAATATTTTTGCCTTTAAGCATTTTACAAATGATGTCATTTTTATCCCCTGGGATTTGCTTAGATAGGCTCAGATTTCAAACTCTACCTGTCTCTGTATAAAAGTTTACAGAATGCTCTAGGTCAGTGGTCGGCAAACTGCGGCTCGCGAGCCACATGCGGCTCTTTGGCCCCTTGAGCATGGCTCTTCCTAAGCCTTAGGAGTACCCTAATTAAGTTAATAACAATGTACCTACCTATATAGTTTAAGTTTAAAAAATTTGGTTCTTAAAGGAAATTTCAATCGTTGTACTGTTGATATTTGGCTCTGTTGACTAATGAGTTTGCTGACCTCGGGTCTAGGTTGACAGTGCCTAAGGAAAGGCTTCTTATTTTTCTCAGCTCCTGAACTAAAAGCAGTGATTTCTGCCCAGATATCTCTAATCAAAGGGAAAGAAGAGCAGTATAACTGTTATCACAGAAAGAACATTAAACTGGATTTAAGATCATCTAGAATCAATTTAAAATTTTTAAAAACTATGTAGAAAAAAGAAAACCCAGGAAATAAAACGGATGAATAAACATGTACAAAGAGAAAACAATGCCCATTTACTAGACATGGAGAAAAATTCATTTTAGAGTCTCAATTAACCTGCATTTTTAAATTTAATAATGGCAAAATGAAGTTAGAAAGATAAACATATTTTCTCTCTCACAATGAATATAAATTATACCTAGACCAAAAGATGTTGGACAATCTGAAGGTAAATTAGAAATTGGGAGGAAAAACCTCTCCAATTTTTATGTTCAGGTTGAACTCCAACAGTTCATTTTTCATTTGGTTGTCTGTAACTTAGTTGATCTCTGGGATCTCAAGGAAGCTCTCAAAAATAGATTTTGATGATCATATGATAATGATCATACTAATAAAAATCCAACCACCAACTGAAATACTAACTTGAAGGGAAAGTATTGTCTGATTCCAAGAAAAGAGTCCAGGGACACATCGATTCCTGCTGCAGTCTGAACAGTAAGGTCACCAACCCCATCCATTTGGACCCACTTCACTACACTTAGCCCCCACACCCACAAACGCATCTTTCACCTGGTTCCTTGAGTGCAGAGATTCCCAGACTTTTTTTTTGTGTCTAAAAATATATATATTTTATTTTTAAATCAAGGTCATTTCCCCACATATTATGATTCAGTGAGTTGAAATAGGGTCCTGGTACTACAGGTATTAATTGTGGATGATATGACTGGAGGGAATTTGGTGATGTCAGTTGCCTCCAAAAAATGACCTGAGGCATCTACACTTCTAGAAGGCCAGAGATTCGTGAAGGAATAGGCTATGAGAGGAAGATAATAGTGGTGATAAATGTAAATTACCTGAAAGTAGAGGGCTGCCTTCTTATATGCAACCCACAGATGAAATGCAAGCCTAACAATGAATGGGTCCTTCTTTTAGCGTGGGGAGAACTGAAAAACTAGGACTCAAAGTAGGAGTGTGCAGCCATATGAAGAGCAGGAGGGAACTAAGTGCAATCCTGAGCTTTTGCAAACAGACCATAAATAAAAAATAAATCAGGAAATGCAATACACTTAGAATAAAAATAATTACTGAATCTGGTACATGCAAGTCTAAGGACAGGTCTAGGCTTGGCCAACAATACTGTAAACTTGCCAGCACGTCATGTCTTACACACACACACACACACACACACCCTACCTCTTTCAAATTACTCAGAGAAAAGCCAGCTCTTCCTCTCCCCTGAGGCTGAGTTTTGCCATCTCAAAGCAATGAATATTTAAACAGATAAATAAATATTTCAGAACAAAGTCATTCAAACCAATATAGTCTATTAGGTTAAAAATGACCAACCCTGTCATAGTTTAATGTTTCCAACCTCTTAAAAGCTCTTTCTTCCCTATCTCCTGAAAACAGCATTGAGAACCTCAAACATCCACGAATCATGCATTCCACCCGCAATAAGAGACGGGAGAGACTCTGGGTCAGCTACCTGCTTCCTAGGAAATGGAAGGCCCTACACACAATCAATGACTGGTTGCCTATGCTACTAAATGTAATTGTTGGTTTATACAACACACAAGTGATTATTCTTTTTCTCCACTAAACTTTTCACTACAGTTTAAATTAATTTATTCTTTATTTTGTCTTTTTGCAAACAATTAAGTTTGCATTTTCTATATACTAAACGTTAAACTGGAATATCCTTGAACATAGCCATAACTCAGTTTCAGAATAAAACATTAGCAAGATTTTGTAGTGCCTCCTGCATCATAAAATATTTAATTATTCTTCATAGATTTTACACTTGGTGTCCTATTATAGTCCACTTCTTTAAAATGAATGATTCAGATGATACACATATAGTAACAGACAAAATATTTTCCCTATACTCATCCCAGAACATAACTGCATTTTGTCTGAACCACAGTTACATGATGGTTAATTTCATAAGTAAAGCTCATAAGTGGATCAGGGTCTGAATCTCATACTTCCTCACCAAATGATACGCACATAACAGTTGATCTTTGGAAAATGCTTGCTAAATTGAATTAACCAGGTAGTTGAATATCTGCTTCTAAATTAGAAAGTCTGTAGAAAAAAGAAATAGAAACCTTTCTCTCAACAGTTTTAGGAACTCTGCAGAAAGCTTACCACAATATAATAATTCATAAATATTTACCACAGAAAATGAATTATTACAGTTCTAGTAAATACGAATATTAACTGAAAGGCCACACAAGTGTTCATGTTCTGCACTGTGAAAAGTGAAAAAAATGAGAGTCTCTTATTAACTCTCATCCAAAAGAATATTTCTTTGAATAGTTCTCCTTTCTTCTTACTTAACCTCAATGTAATCAATTTCCTAATTTGAAATTGGCAGCTGCTAGTATGTTATTTCTAAAATAAAATCTAAATCAGATACTGTTAATTAATTCCCTTTTTAAAAATCGTAGGCTCCTCAATGCGTACAGTCTCAAGTCCAAAAACACCTCTGTGTAGAAGTCCTGCCCCTAGTTTACTTCATCTATTCAGCTTCAATTCTTGCCATCAAATATTTATTGAATATCTATCATATACTAGACACTTTGTTCTAGGTGCTGCAGAAACAATGGTGATTAAAAGACAAAGTTTCTGTCCTAGAGTTTGCACTCTAGTAGGGAGAGACAAATAACAAACAGGCAAAGAAAAACATGAAACAGATGGTATGCTCTGGTGAAGAATAAAACAAGTAAGAGGATACATGAGTACAGGGTTGGAGGCATGGAGGTCCACTATTTGAAACAGGGTGGTCAGGGCAGGTTAACATTTGAGCAGAGACATAAAGAAATTCCGGGAGCAAGCCGTGTGTCTCACTGGGGGAAGAGCACTCCTGACAAAGGGAACACAAACTGGAAGGCTCAGAGGTGAAAACATGCTCAGCTTATTGTAGGAACTAGAAACAAGAAGGCCCATGTGACTGAACTGGAATAAGCAAAAGAACAGAGTGGCAGAGAATGGAGAAAGACGCCAGTGGCTTAGGGGCCATGTTGGGTAGAAATCTTGTAAAGTTTAAGCCACTGCAGGGATTTGGGCTGTTACTCTCCAATGAGAGTTTTGAGCAGAGAAGCGCAGTGGTCAGATTTAGGGTTTAATGGATACTCAGCAAAGGCAGGTAGATCAGTTAGGAGGCGATCCTAACAACCCAACTGACAGATGACAGGTGGTAGTCTTATGTGTATCAAATCCTGCAAGACACCTTGTGCGGTTTCTTTGCATCTGCTATTCTTTCTGCTTAGAAAGCCTTTCTCCTTTCTACCCATCTAGCCAACTTGAACATACTCTTTAATATTTAGTTTGATCATCTACTGCTCCCTGAGGTTTCTCTGATTCACCCAAATAGGAAAATATAAAACCACTCCTGAACCTAATACCTAATTTTATTATAGCACTTCTATCACGATTATTTATTTACCCATCTGTTGCCTCTGTAGAACACGGACTCTCTGAGCGATGGCTATTGTCCAGGTTTAATTCATCTTTGTATCCCCAGTGACTGCCTTAAAAGCACTCAATACATTTTGTTAAAGGAAAAAAGGAAATATGTACAACCCAGTAAAGTATATAAATAACTACAGACTTCTGTTATTTTGTGAACATTATAACCAAAGTTAATACAAAAAGAGACCAAAACTCAGCACAGGAAAACGTAAGTGACATGAGGAAGGGAAGAGAGAGACCTGTTAGGATACTGCACTCTCTAATGGAACTTATATAAGACTATGGATTACAGCAGAGGCAGGGGAACTAGATTAGGGGATAACAGAGATGATAGAATCCAAAGGTAGAATCAGCAGAGCCTGGCAATGGGCATGGGGGGTAGACTACCTCTAGATTTCAGTCCTAGGAAACTATATGATAAAGGGGTGTGAGGCAAGGATGGGTGGTAAAGGAGAAAGAATCAATTCTAGAAGTCCCACTTCCCATTTTCTTACAAAAGATTATCCTGATTTAAACTACTAATTAGATTTTATTTTTCAATATGTGAAGTTCATTTTTTCCAAATGCATGCGAAAAGTACTTTGATATTTATTTCTAGGGTGTTTTTGGTAACTAATTTTCCCTTTATAATTTAATTCTTATTTTTATCAAATCTAATCCATGTAAATGATAGCAAATCAAATGGGTAAAGAAGAGTTTATGATAAAAAGCAGAGGTCTCCTACCCTTCCCATGGTCAGCCCTCTTGGGAGTGATGCTCTTTTAATAGTTCCTTAGAAGGCAGAGGTTGGCTGCCACTAAGGGTTACTGACTCCTCTCACCTTTCCACGCTTCAATGGTAGGTCACTCTGCAGATCTGTGTACACAGCAGGTAGGACCTTCCCTGAGGCAGGCCACTGAAGAGGGCAAGAGTGTTAACTGTTTATATGAGAAACTGACCGAGCAGGAGATGAGAGGAAACCAGTACAGAAAATTCCTCCCCCATACTCCCTTTTGGATGAACTGGTCAGAGGAGCAATAACTCTATACAACCTCGCTGGACTTCTACTGAAAACACGCAATCAGCAACACCTGTTACAAGCTTTGGCCAGTGTTTCTTCCTTGTTTTCACGCCCCTTTCCTCAGCCCTGCTTTCCTGAGATTGTGCTCCCTCATAAATAGCAGCAGGTGAGTTTTGTCTCAGGCTCTGTTTCTAGGGAATGTGGGTTAAGGAAATCATCTGTGTCTTGCTCTACATTTTAAAAAAACTATATATATAAAGAGGTAATATGCTAATTGGTCCTAATGGTGTCCCAGTCATGACCATTCAACAGGCTGCGTGAGCACAGGAGCTGGTGGGCGGGGACAGGGGCGGGGACTTGCACCACTGGGGGCAACACCCCCCCAGGTGCTCGCAGGCCTGCCCGGAGGGGGGCGGGGGGCGTCAGGACAGGGGCAGGGCCACAGCAGAGAGCTCTCAGCACTCCTGCACTGGGGTCTGAAGGCAGGGAGAGGAAGGGAGAGCAGATAGGCAGTTAGGGAAATCAGGCCAGGAGGGGAGAGCAGATTGGCAGTTAGGGGGATCAGGCCAGGAGGGGAGAGCAGTTAGGGGCATCAGGCAGGCAGGCAGGTGAGTGCTTAGGAGTCAGTGGTTCTGGATTGTGAGAGGGATCTCAGATTGGAGAGGGTGCAGGCCAGGCT
>NW_005871151.1:254344-261648 GCF_000147115.1 Myotis lucifugus | reverse complement strand
AAAAAAAAAAAAAACAAAGATTGTCGGCCGATCCTTTTTTACTGCTAGAAAAAAAGGAAGGGGGCAGTATCCTGGCTACTTCCACTGGGAAGGGGTTGGAAAGGCTGTGGCAATGCCAAGGAGTTGAGACAGCCTTTGTACTTAACACTTTAATAAATTAGATACATTTGATTACAGGAAGCAAAGCAAACCAGGCAAGTATCAGAACTAAATGTGTAAGGTAAATCATAGTCCAAGGTAAATCACATCTACAAGTATATCCAACACTGTGTGTTAAACATTATTCTAAGTCTTGCCCTGGCTGTCTGCTCAGTGGTTAGAGCGTCGGCCCACAAACTTGATTCCTGGTCAAAGGCACTTAGTTGGTTGCAGGTTCAATTCCCAGCCTGTCAGGGTATGAGCAGGAGGCAACTAATTGATGTGTCTCTCTCACATCACTGTTTTCTCTCTCTCTTCTCTCTCTTTCTCCTTCTCTCCCTTCCCCCCCTCCCTCTCTCCTCCCCTCCTCCCTACCCTCCACTCTCTCTAGTGGAAAAAATATCCTTGCCCCTCAGGTGAGGTTTAAAAAATAAAGAAAAAAGTAAATACATTATTCTAAGTCCTGACAAATACAAACAATTTTCAAGGGTCTAACCACTCTCAGAAAATAAAACAAAACAAAAATCAAGTATTTACCAATCAGAATGCCTAACTCTTTTTTTTTTAAAATATATTTTATTGATTTTTTACAGATGGGAAGGGAGAGAGATAGAGAGTTAGAAACATCGATGAGAGAGAAACATCGATCAGCTGCCTCCTGCACATCTCCCACTGGGGATGTGCCCGCAACCCAGGTACATGCCCTTGACCGGAATCGAACCTGGGACCTTTCAATCCGCAGGCCGACGCTCTATCCACTGAGCCAAACCGGTGTCGGCAGAATGCCTAACTCTTCACACATCTCTCCTTCTACGTGAATGCAACTGTATCGAGATCAGAACACAGCCAAAGGGAGGAAAACATTTCCCGTTACCCCACTGATCTCTAACACATGGACCAATAAGGCCTGCCACGGACTCTGACCCTCCAGTCAGGAACAGCACTGAGATATAAACTAGTGACTGCCGTATGTGATTCTCTATCACATAGGGACAAATAAACCTAGAAAAAAAGTCAGAGTCCTTTGCTGAGAGAAGTCATCAAGAAGCTATCATAGAGCAGCTGTCGTTACAGAACAGGAAAACCTGTCTCAGAAAGACTAAGAATGGAGGTCTAAAATCAGGTCTTAAAGCACCAAAAGAAGCTATCTATATTTCTATACTCTAATGGTTGCTTAGTAACGAAACATACCCAGATTTCACTCCATACTTCCTATCTTTCCATGCCAAGTCAAATTCTCAAAAACAAAGACCCAAAAAATCTTCAAGCATACTTAAAAAAAAAAAATCAAAAGGCTTATCTATTTCTTCTTCCCATTTAAAATCTTTTATAGCTAGAACTTCGTTATTATCATTATCACATCAACTAGACTAGCTTCATTCAAGAACAATTTTCTAACAAAGAATGCCCAAGATACATGATTTTTACTCATTTGAACATTTTCCCTTTCAGGAAAGAGCAGCATATGGACTTGATATTTTCGCCTCTCTAAATTAAACAGCTTTTGTTAAAAGCCTGAACTTCCTAGGAGGAGGATCTGAGGGTAGAAATAACACCGACAGAGATTATGGAAAAGTGAGTTCTAGCTCCAGTTCTGCCATTACCTTGCTATGTGACCTTGGACAACTTTACTTTCTCTCTAGATCTGTATCCCGACTTGTAAAATAAAGACCACCCCAGCTCTGAGAATGCTGGTAAATGATCCTGTGAAAACAAGGCCTTACCAAAGGAGCAGCATACAGTGGGCGAAGAAACATTATGTATACTACCATGTGAAATTGAGTATTTTCTTCTGTAATGGAAAGAGTCAATCAACAAAGTGCCATTAAGTTGTTTATCTGTTCCCCTGCCAAAAGAGGCTAAGAGCTACTCTAAACAGCCAATACTTGGATTTCTCTCTTACCTTGCACAAATGTTCCCATATGAAACACATAAACCATCGAACTGTAAAACCTCTGTGCTGAGATAAAATTTCAGGAAACTGAATTGTTTATAGAATAGTTAAATTGATCAATTCTACAGTCATCCCAGAGGAACCTAAGGCTCCAAGAAAATTAGTAGAGATTTCTTAAGGTTTTGGCCAAAGGTGAGTTACAGATTTTTCATATATATATATATATGAAATATATATCAATATCAATATAAATAAAATAAATATTATGGCCTGTATTCTTTATATTATACTTAATGCAATTGTTATCACCCTCCAAAAAGAGGTAAATAGCATAAATTTGGGAATACGATAAACGTGGGTTCACACCCAATTAGCAGTGTGATGATGGACAGGTCACTTAACCTCTCGATGCCTTATTTTTTTATCTGGAAAACGAGGAGGATAGTTACCGAATGGGTTATCTGTAAGAACTAACTGCAATCCTATATACAAAATCCTTTGCTTTTGGCTTTAAAAAAAAGTGGTAGAGATAATCATTATCAATATTGTGAAGAAAAAAAAGGGCAAGAGTATATATCCAGTCCATAATATAAGACCTAACAGCTGAGTGATAACCTTAAGTATATATCCAGTCCATAATATAAGACCTAACAGCTGAGTGATAACCTTAAAAGATCTTCATGTTCTTTTTCATATAAACAGTCATATCAATACAAATAAAGGGGAACCACATTCTTCTTACTAAAGGCTTTATATAAAACCCTAGAGGCCCGATGCATGAAAATTTGTGCAAGAGTAGGCCTTCCTTTCCCCGGCTGCCAGCACCAGCTTCCTCTGGCACCTGGGACCTAGGCTGCTTCCCTCCTACCGCCCGCAGGCACCTGGGACCCGGGCTGGCTTCCCTCCGGCCCCAGCTTCATCAGGAAGGACATCCAGAATGACATCTGGGCTAATTAGCATGTTACCCTTTCATTACTAAGATAGGCTAGGTGAAATTAAACCAAAACACACACATAATTCCCAGTTTCTCAAAAATGTCTCCTAGTTCCTCAAGAGAGAAAAGTGTAATGCATGTACTTGGATGAACTTTTGGTCACAGTTGCTTTGCTAGGAAATGATAGTCTGGCAACCATTTTAACTGAAGTCAAGAAAGCTCTAAACCAGTGGTCGCCAAACGGTGGTCCGCGAGGTCCGAAAGGTTGGCGACCACAGCTCTAAACAGTGGCATCCACATTCCTTAATGTTTTTAAGTCTTCACAGTCCAAAGTGCCTCTATCTTCCACACTGTTTAAGTGAACAAATAATACTTTGGATTTTCTCCTTCCTTATCTGCTAGAATTGCAATAATAGCCAAACTTCTCAAACTAATTCTTTCCTCATCTGAACTTCTAATGGTACTTTACTGATATCATATTCATGTAAGTTACCATGTTTCACCTTGTATTTTAATTATTTATGCACCTTATGCATTCTACTCCTTGAAATTACTGTTCAACTGATTTTTTATTCATAACTTAGGAATTTATTAAACAAGATACCACTTAATTTTCATTTAAAAATAAGTGGCCTCACTTCTGCTTCCAATCAAGATGGAGTAACAAGGACCATCTCAAACAACTAAAATTCAGAAAGAAAAAAATACACAGAATGGCAGCATTCAAGGCACTGTACAGTACACAAAGATCGACAGTGATCCCTGAGACAGGAAACAACCAAGGTGAACTTTCTAACTGCCCCAGCGACTGCCTGGGGAAAGTTCCCAAGAGAAGTGACACAGAGAGAGGGAAGCCAGGCAGAGCCTGGTGGTCTCCAGGAGCTGAGGAGATCGAGCTAGGAGTCTAGAGAAGCCAAGACAGCTGGAGTTGACAGGGTAGAGTACTGCAGAAGAGGACGCTGCACAGAGGACTCTGAAGATCTCAGTTAAGTAATGATCACCACATGTACATGAGGAACTACCTGAGGCTGGACAAATGACAGAGTTGGAGGGAACAGTGCCAGGAGCTCCACAGTGCCAGGAATAGAGCCTGTTCTCAACGAGAGTGGAAAATTTAAGGAGCATCAGTTAGGGTGCTAAAAAGAATCTTGTCTCAACAGTGGAGAAAAATTAACCAGAGACCAAACAGAGCTCTGGTCATATCTAACAAAACTTAAAAACAAGAACTGAAAGGATCAAATTATTTCTATGAAAATCAGCTCAATAATATTTATAGAAATTTAAAAATACCTAGCATCCTACAAGGTAATAGTCACAATGTTTAGCATCCAATCAAAAATTACCAGGCATAGTCTGGCTGGTGTGGCTCAGTGGTTGAGTGTCAACCCATGAACCAGGAGGTCACTTGTTCGATTCCAGGTCAGGGCACATGCCCGGGTTGTGGTCTTGATCCCCAGTGGGGGGTGTGCAGGAGGCAGCTGATCAATAATTCTCTCACTGATGTTTCTATCTCCCTCTCTCTTCTTCTCTAACATCAATAAAAACATATTTAAAAAAATAAAGGCACAACAAAAAAATTATCAGCATACAAAGAAGCAGAAAATTGCAATTCATAATAGAAAAAAAAATCAATCAATTGCAACTGGTTCAGAACTAATGTAAATGTTAGAATTAGCCGACAGAACATCAAAATATCTATATTCCATATGTGCAAGAAAAATGGTATGTAAAAGAGAAAAATGTGATCTGAGAAACAGAAAAAAAGACCAATATAAAAAAATCTAGAGTTGAAAACTATGTCTAAGATTTAAAAGAAACAAACACCCACAGTGAATTAGATTAATGGCAGATGAAACATTGCAGAAGGAAAGATTAGTACGCTTGATAATACCAAAAGAGAAACTATCCAAAAGGAAATACACACAGAGGAAAAAAAGACTAAAAACACAATGAACATGGAGCCTTGAAAATGACATAGAATGATTATGGTCTAATATATATGTGTGCTGACAGCTTTTCAAAGCTAGTATACAAAGAATCTAACTCTTGGTCATCTTGAGTGGAAGGAAAAGGAGACAGGGGGATAGCTGTATTTGATATACCACTTACTATGGTTTGCTAAATTCTAACATTTCATTGTCCCTTTCCACTTCTCTTTGCCCTGTACACACTTACTGGGGTCCTACTCATTTTCTCTCTTTCCTGACCTCCCAGGAAGCTAGAACTCCTATGCTACCCATATACTTACTCATATGCTACCTTCTGAATATATACAGCCTTCCACAGGAACATCTGTAAGAGATTTGGGTGTTCCTCCAAATAGCTGTTTACTTCAAAATCCTTTTTTCAAATAAAGTGTCCATTTCCAAAATGACATTATATTTTAAGTATTAACTGATTTGAGTAATAAGCACTTAGAATGTATGATTATTCAAATTAACTCTCCTGATTTGCATTTTATTTTTATTTTTTGTGTGATTTGCATTTTAAAAGAGGACCCTGTCAATGCATTTAACATGCATTTAATCTGAACTTTTAAGGTAAGAAATTAATCATGAGAGAGAAAGAGGTATTTTGGCCCTAAGTAATAATACATGAAAAAAATATATATGAAAAGCAGGAAGTTATAAAATATGCCATATTTGGGGAATTGCAAATGGTTCAGATTTGGGGATGAGTGGAGAGAGAAAGTGAAGAAAAGGGAAAAATCCCTCTATTTTCTGGGGAGGAATGAAAGAGCAGGCCAGGGGTTTCACACTGATCCAAGGGTCCACAGGGATCCAAGATAAACTGTCAAAACCGTGTTCCTAATACCAAGCTACGTGGGTATTAGGAAAACAAGTACGGAGGATCGGCATCCCTCTAAATGAGGCTGGCAAACTATGGCTTTGGTCCAAAGCTGGTCCACCATCTACTTTTGTACAACCTGAAAGCTAAGCATGGTTTTTCATTTTTAAATAGTTGAAGAATATTTGGAAAATACATGAAATTCAAATTCCAGTGTCCATAAAGAAAGTTTGCACTGAAACATAGTCACCCCCTTCACTTCTGCATCGTCTGACTTCTTTCATGCCAACAGAAGAGTTGAACAGTTGTGACCGAGGCAGCATGGCTCCCAGAGCCAAAAATATTAACTATCTAGACATTAACAGAATGTGAATGTCTAAGTTAAATTGTTATAAATCTCATCCTCTTTACTTAAGTGTCAGTTTGCCTCTCTCAAACTTCTTACAAGGGATCGCATAATCAATTTTAATTAAAAGAATATAGTTATATATCAGAGAGAATCGAAGATGGCGGCGTAGGTAAACACCGGAGACCGCCGCCGTAAACAACCACTTCAAAAATACAACTAAAAGTCTGAACGGACATCAACCAGAACCACAGGAAGGCTGGCTGAGGAGAGACTCTTCAACTAGAAGCAAAAACAACAGCAGTCCGACGCACAGAGGAGGCGCAGTGTGGAAAATTTAAAGGTAAGGTGGTGAGGTGGTGTGCGCGCAAAGCGGGCTGGTGGCTGAGGGCGCGGTTGTCGTTTTCACTCAGGAGTGAGTCTCAGACTCTGGGCTACAGATCCGGGCGAGTCTCTAGGGACCCAGACTCAAACGGGAGAAGCGGGACTGTCTGGCTACGGCCCCTCCGAGGTTTGCAGCGATTGCTGGGACAGAGAGGCAGAGCCCTTGGGGGCGGACTGAGAGCGGCCATAGCTGCTCCCTCCCCCCGCCCTGTTGAGCCCGCCCCGCCCAAGCACTGCGCACAGACATTTGCCGATTGCCTCAGGCAAGGGCAGGACTAGCGCCTCCCCAGAATCCTACAGCCAGTCGGTCTGCTGGTCAAATCCCTCCAGTGTTAACTACAACAATTAAGGCTTGGCTAGAACAAGACTGCGCACAGAGACCACAAGGGGGTGCACCAAGAAAGCATAAAAGATGCGGAGACAAAAAAACATGACAGAAATGGAGGCTATGGAGCTAAGAATCGCAATTTTGAGGGCTTGCCATAAATTTGTGCAGAGCCTCACGAAAACTAATGAGACCCTCGATGCTACGATAAAGAAATTAGAAAGTAAGCATACACGGACTGAAATAAAGAATATTATACCCAATAGCAGACCAGACGAGCACAAGAATCAAACCAAAGATTCGACAAAAAACACCCAATTGGAAAAGCAAAATGAAAAAAGAATCCGAAAATGTGAAGATAGTGTAAGGAGCCTCTGGGACAGCTTTAAGCGGCCTAATATCAGAATTATTGGAGTGCCAGAAGATGAGAGACAGCAAGATATTGAAAACCTATTTCAAGAAATAATGGCAGAAAACTTCCCCCATCTGGAGAAAG
>NW_005871151.1:251240-254244 GCF_000147115.1 Myotis lucifugus | reverse complement strand
AGTATAATATGAAATGATGAAAGATATCCTTTAAGAAGAGTAAGAAAGAAGAAAAAGGTAAAGATACAAATAATGAACAACAAATATGCATCTATCAACAAATGAATCTAAGAATCAAGTGAATAAATAACCTGATGTACAGAATGAACTGGTGATTATAATAGAATCAGGGACATAGAAAGGGAATAGACTGACTATTCTTGGGGGGAAAAGGGGTGTGGGAGATGCGGGAAGTGACTGGACAAAAATCATGCACCTATGGATGAACACAGTGGGTGGGGAGTGAGGGTGGAGGGTGGGGTGGGAGCTGGAAGGAGGGGAGTAATGGGGGGAAAAAAGAGGAACAAATGTAATAATCTGAACAATAAAGATTTAAAAAAAAAAGAATATAGTTATATATAATTTGTGGATATAAAAGTATTCTTTATAATTTCATAAAATAATTACTGATTTACATTAGCATATTTTCTACTTAAATATTCCTTTACATATGAATATTAAATTTTGGTTGCAGAACTTTATCCTGTAATTCTGAATGAATTAAGTATCTCTAGTTATATAACTTCAAGTTATAATTTTAAAAACTATTTCTTTTTGTTAATAGCAGCCCAGCTATACCTGTATCCTGAGCCATTAATTAAATAAGAAATGTTATTCTAATATTCTGAAACTGATAGCTCTTTGAAAAATTCAAGAGGCATGATGAAAAGAATAAATATGCCAACATAAGCTAATCTAACAATATTTCTATGGTATTTGATTTATAATAAGTATTATTAAATCAGAATGCTTTCAGGGTTTAATTTTGTTTGTTATATTTGACTTCTATTCTCAATGATCATGTTTTACTGTTGCTACTGATTTAAAAGACTATAAATTGCCAATTTTTGTTTTCTAACACTTTTTTGATATAATTTTTCAAGATTTCAAGGGAAGTGATTACATTTATTTTTGCTGATTTTCAATTATGTCATTTGTTGGTCCAATTGGCATCTTCAAAACAGTGTTTCTACAAAGTAAGTTTTAAAATAAAAAGTTCAGTGTTAGAAACCTTTGAGGGATCTGAGCAAGACTTAGAGGCTGAAAGGCAGGTAGATTCATGCCAATCAGACAACAGCATGCTTTATAATGAAATACAATATTCTATTTAAGAGTTGAGGATAATATCCCTTATTTTTGAAGTTATAAATTATTGACAATACTACATGATCAATAAGCTTTGAAAACTGAGTAAAGTCAAACATGTCAAAAAACCCACTTCTAACAAAGATACCATACTTAATAATATTCATATTGATATTTTACTTAGTAATTAGATAGAAATGATAAGTCATTCATATAAATTGACACAATTAATCCAGGACAGTAAAGACCCTGGAAATCATGTTTTCCTATCTACGAGGAACAATTCAAGGAAGCAGATAAGATGAGCCAAGAGAACAGAAAATAGGACCCTTAGCTAGTATCTTCAAATATTTGTTTTTTATGAAGAGAAATTAAACTACTCTATGTGACTTGGTATGACAGAACTATGAAGAGTAAGAAGCCAATAATGAAAACAGTTTATCATATGGAAAACTTTTCTACTTTTTAATGGCCAACAACAGAACTATTTATCTTATGAGGCTGGTAGTATAATGGAAGTGTGTGCAAATTTAGAATAGATCTCCATTTTGAAACCTATCACTGCCTGTATCCAGAGTTATCAGGTTGCTTACAAGACCTCGAAAGTCTAAAGAATGGAAAAAAATCGGAAAAATACCACTGACCTCAAAAGGTGATTATAAGTGGTATATGATACAAATATTGTTATACATACAAATGTGATCTGTATGCAAAATACGTACAAAGTAGATATGCAAAAATCAAGTTATTTCAATAACAGTCATTATTCCTAGTGGTTAAGAACAGGGAAGCTAGAGCCAAACTCCTTGGGTTTAAATCCTGGCATTGCCACCTTAGGCAAGCTACTTAACCTCTCTGTACTCCTGTTTCCTAATTTCTGCAATATGGATATTAATACTTATGAGGCTGCTAAAAGGAATAAATGACATAATATATAAGGCATTGACAATAGTGCCTGATGCATAATATGCACTTTGTAATGTTACCTATTTTTATGTAATACTAGAGGCCTGGTGCACGAAATTAGTGCACTAGGGGGTGGGGGGTGGGGGTGGAGAGGGGACCCCTCAGCCTGGCCTGCGCCCTCTCGCAGTCCAGGAGCCTTTGGGGGATGTCTAACTGATGGCTTAAGCTGGCAGCCAGACATCCTTAGCACTGTCATGGAGGCAGGAGAGGTTCCCGCCACTGCCACTGCGCTCACCAGCTGTGAGCCGGGGCTTTTGGCTGAGCGGTGCTCCCCTGGTGGGAGTGCACTGAACACCAGGGGGCAGCTCCTGCGTTGAGCGTCTGCCCCCTGGTGGTCAGTGCATGTCATAGCAACCAGTAGTTCTGCTGTTTGGTCGATTTGCATATTAGCCTTTTATTATATAGGAATTATAATAATGAACTCATTTTATTCAATAGCAAATTCCCTTTTAAGTATTCCATCAAAACCTTGAATAAATCAGAGATGACAATTCCAGAAGTAATCAGTCTCAACTAAATTAATTCATTTACATATTCAACAAATATTTACTAAATATGTAATACCTACAAGAGGATTCAAGTGCAGTGGATTAAGAGTATGGATTCCCTAACCCTAACAACCCCTCTTAAAAAAAAAAAAGAGTATGGATTGTCAAACCAGTCTGTGGATATGAATCCCCATAACATCTCTTAGTAGCTATATAAACTTGGGCAAACTACCAAACCATTACATGCCTCAGATTCCTCTTCTGTACTATGGGGTAATTGTAGAGGTACTGGAGGATTCAATGAGTTAATGGAGGTAAAGTGCTTAGAACAGTACCTGATAACTATATATAAGGGCTAGATACTTAGCTATTATTATGACCACATTCCAGGCACAGTTCTAGACACCACGAATATAATAGACTGC
>NW_005871151.1:206706-251097 GCF_000147115.1 Myotis lucifugus | reverse complement strand
AGTCTGAGGGACAGTGACTTGAACCCCTGTTTAAAAAGTTTGAGGACCCCTGATAAAGAGCTCTCCTTGAGAAGTCATGGGATCGGAGAGAAGAGCATTTCCAGCCGAGAGAAAACAGAAAGGCCCTGAGGAGAATGCAGATGTGTTAAGGGAACAGCAGAGAGGTCAGTGTCATTGGTGCGAAATATGGGAAGAGAAGAGCAGCAGGAGATGAGGTTGTAGAGATAGCCCAGGTTACAATCACGCAGGGCCTCGGAGACTGGAGTAGGGACACAGGATTTTACTCTGAGCCTGAAGGGAAACAACGGGAAGGTTTTAAGCACAGGAGTGGCAAAAATCAGACCTGAATTTTAAATGGTTCACTCTGGCAATGACCTCTAATGAATTATTTGATGCCAAGGTGTCCTGAATTCAATCATTCCAAAAGTCGGAGAGGGACGTTTAAGCATCTGAAAATGGAAACAATACAGCTCGGCAGGCTGCACTTTCGGACTGCGTAGAGAGGAGTGAGCCTGGAGTCCAATAACAGAGTCACTACATTCAAAACAGCACACCATTTACTGCAGGAGATCCCACATTCCATTTGCGTTGGCTGGATTTAATATGTGAAGTGTTGCGTAGAAATGTTTAAGAAAGATTTGACAGTGGTCTGGGAATGTTGGGGGGAGAGGGGAAGAGGGAGGAATTATGACTCCAGAAGGGAATGCTGGGGACACCAACACAGTTAGATTCCAGAGGAACAGTCCACCAGAAGGACGCTTGTGGGCAGAGGGCTGCCCCATCACTGTGACTGGTTCCTAGGGAAGATCTGTCTGAGTGCCACACACAAATGTCCAAGAAACACCGAGAGGGATGAGGCGTGTCATTCACCTTTCAACTTTCAACTTGGAGATGTCCTGTGTAGCAATATAAACTTGAACAGCAGATGGTCTAACGCTAAGCTTACCTAACTGCAAAACTAAGGAGAAAGATAAAGGAAAAAATAAAGGGAAGGGGCAAAAGGGGTGTGTGCTTGAGGTGGGGACATGTGAATGGGAAGAAAAACCATTTAATGAGTCAAATTTCATCATATTTGTGGAATTCTGAGTGTCTTTCAGGAAAACTACATAATTTTTAGCATAGCCGTATTTTTCAAGAGCCAGTCTTGGTCTTGGCAAGGAAATGGTTAGAACTGAAGATATGGAGTAGTGTAGAATTCAGAAAGAAACCAAATCTCTGGAAAAAGTGAGGCTTTTTTTTGATTCATGGTAAAGGAACATAAATTACTCTCCAACCCACAACCTCCGCCTACCCCCCAACTTCCCAGAGTCCTGTGCAGCACATAGAAAGTGGAAAGTGGCCAAAACAAACAGTGTGGGCTGAAGCTCTGTGGATGAAGGGTGGGATGAGGTTCGGGTGGAACTGGCAGGCAACCGAATGGAATCACTTTAAAGCAATGCCACAAAATGGAGACTAAATAATCACTGAGGACTTGCAAAAATCGCAGAAAATTGGATATGCTTAGCAAAACCATAGAACAGATTCCTTACTCCAACTCATTTCAAAAAGACAAAAAACAAACAAAACCCTAAAAGGACAGGAAAAAACTGAGACAGAGCAAAACATACCTGCTCTCTTATCTGTCTTTAATTAAACCATAAAATACCGTCCCTCTCCTCTTCTCCCAGCCACCCTGGAAGAGAATAGCTAACTGGCAGCAGCTCAGGTGAAAGACTTCAGCCTTCCAGCTACAAAGGGGAGATAGCAGACAATGGAACCGGTGATTCATTACAAAAGAATACACTCAAGAGAGGCCTGCAGCCACATGGGCTCACTGCACTATTTAAAGGAACAGCCACCCCCTTTCCAACCTCCCTTATTCTTAACACCTTCCCTCCTCTTGGTCCTGATGGAAACCAGATTTTGAAGAAAATGCCAGCAAAGCACTGAGCTGTCCAAGAAAGGGAGGGCTTTGTGTTCCACAGAAACTGGCAGCCCTACACATCCAACTGTAAAATCTTTTCCTTTCTGCTTAGTATATTCTCCCTTTCAGCAACAAATAGTATAACTGAGTCTGAGTCTGGCTAAACATTTAAAAAAATTAATTGGAGCTGGAGTCATTTGCGATTTTGTTTTTCTAATCTTACACATATTACAAAAATGATTTTTCCTCTTTTCCTTCCTTTAATTCCATATTGTTATTTTGCATAGATATAAGAAGACACAATAATTTGGTTCACATGTTCAGAAATAAAGAGTTATCTCAGTGAAATACTCCTACAACATATACATGAACGAGAAAAACCTAGTTATAAAAAAATATGGCACTACCATGTCTGCCATATTAAAATTTTGTGATTAAATTCCTATTTGCTTAAAAAAAATCCTCACCTGAGGATATGTTTTTATTGATTTTGAGAGAGAGAGAGAGAGAGAGAGAGAGAGATGTGAGAGAGAAACATCTATCAGTTGCTGACTGAGTATTGAACCTGCAACCGTTTTTAGTGTTTAGGACGAAGCTCCAACCAACTGAACCACCCAGTCAGGGCTCTATTTGTTTTTTTAAGGCAAAGCACTGATTACTTATTGTAAATCACAAAGTAGTTTGTTAATTAAACAAAAAAGAGGCCTTATAAAACTAGAGCATGCATAATAATAAAGTGCACACATATTGCAAGTACTGATATAGATCTAAATTGTATGATGAAAATGTCATCCCCTGAGAGCTCTTTTCCCTATTCCACTGGGTGAGTGATGGAAACTAAGGGATATAGAAATGTTAAGATCGGAGAAGCAGAACTTAGGTGACAAATGGTGAAATCCCATCTAAATAATTGTCCTAATATACTAATCAAGATATTAAATACAATAATAAACCATCTAACTTTGAAAACCAAACCCTAACAATACAGTTTTTATTTAGACACTCATGTGACAGATCAGTATCATATATTTAGATTAGATATCTGGCTTGACCAACAAATTCCCCTCAAAACAAAAAAACACCTCGTCCCAAAAAACACACCCACAGGACAGGTAAACATTTGGCCCATCTGGTTATGTCCTTTGATTTTTTCCCCCTAGATGACCAACAACTACGTACATTACATTAACATAGAAAGTGTACACCAAACAAGTATGATGGGATAGTGAAAACTGACAAATTTGATATTCTATACTTTCCCATTGTATAAATTTAGGAGGGCCAAAGACAAGTTGTTTCCTTCAGCATTCAGCACATCCTGAGAATAATCATGATGATTTTAGTTTATCTATTATACTTCCTCAGCATCCCTTTCCTGTTTCTATATCTCTTTTGCTTCATTCTTAAAATGATAGTTTCCTTAAATACCAATAGTAAGAACACAATATTAAGTGTGCATATGCCTGTGCATTCCAGCCTGTGCTTACACATGCTTAACCAGCTCCTCAGAAACTAAGGGGGCATGTTCCAAGATGTATAAAAAGTCCTAGTTTCAATAACTCTTTCACTGATTTAAAAATATATATAATGAAAAGTCAAGTAGTTGAAAAGCCTTCAGGAACAGCTGAGAAAGAACAGAGCCCATACCCTCTAATATTGCCAGTTAATGAAAATTGAATGAGGGCTCCAAGGTTAACAAGTATCATCTCCCAAGCAACAAAGAGAATGCAGAAATAGGTTTCCTCTCTATGGAAATTTTTTTAAAAGTAAAGCAATATTTCAAAAGAGTGAATTAGGTTGACAATAAAGGGATACGAGATAGAAGAGAAAATATTTTAACGGTCTCCACTTTCTAAAGGAGGGAGAGATTTCTTGATAACCTCCAAACTCAGATTTAGTGAAGAATTACTTTGGAAAAATATTCTTTGAAAGTTCCCTTTCCTCTAGGTCGCGTTGAGAAAATCTGCCTAATGCTGTCCCTCCTTCCCAACAGGACTGCGGGGCATTATATAACATTTAACAGAGCGGGGCTCCCAGCTCCTAAACTGATGCCTATGTCCCCATGGCTAGCTGACTCTCTCGCCCTCCGGTGGTGACTTGGAGAGGCAGAGAAGAGAGAGTACAAAAAAAGGGGGCAACCTCCTTAAAAGGAAAGCACTGTCCAGTGATGAAATTTCCCTACAGAGCATAAAAGCCTGCAGTGAAAATGACCCGAAGTCTGAGACTAAAGGACATGCACGTTCTGTAGCGCAAATGATTTCTCACTGATAAACCACATACTCATTACTCCCTCTCTCTACCTATAGAAAGGAAAAGGGGGAAGGAACACACAAAAGGGTGGCAACAAGAACGATAGCACTGCCGGGGACCACAGAAGAGTATGCACCTTCCATTGGCCAGGAATGACTTGCTAAAATGCAGATTAGATATTGCCTGGCATAACCAAAGACAGAGGGAGAGAGAGAGAGAGAGAGAGAGAGAGAGAGAGAGAGAGAGAGAGAGAGAGAGAGAGAGAGATTGCCTTTTAATGCCCCCGTGATCGTCATTTATACACTCAGATCTGTTCTGTCAGGGAGCTTTACCTGCCTCTGCTGCACCTGCATGCTCCTATGGTTCCTACTGAGAACATTCTTTGCCAGTAACAAAGCCAGGAGAATGGAAACATTTTCCTAGTCTTCATTTTTAATAAGCCATCTGGAGCGAAAGTAGCAAAACTGCAATTCCATCGCCAATTCTGAGAAACCCAAGTGAATCGGGAATCAGATTTCTCCGTAACACAAATTCTTCTGCAATTCTTAAAAGGAAGTCAATCCCTCTCCCCTCTTTTTGGCAGTCTACGAGAATCTCTTCCTACCTCTGCAGTCTCTCTCTCTCCCTCCCTCTTCTCAGAACCAAGACAAAGAGGTAGACAAATCCCCACAGGGTTTTTCCTGAGCTACAGCTGCACCGTACAGGAAACAGGAATCTGCTACGGAGGGGGTGGGGGGAGGAAAGGCTACGGATACATCGCTCTTTCCCTCTCTCTCTCATGAACTCACAACACACGCAGACTTTTCAGTTGATAACAATAAATCTGGTCTTCTCTAAGAAGACAATAATAATTAAAACTCTAATGGCTATACCCCACCCCCATATCTTTATTTCGATCCCAGAAACGGGAAAAGAAACACACCGAGGAAACACAAATCTTACCTGAGTTACCATTTTCTTTTTCTCCATAAACCAAAGGGAATGATGATGAACACTTCAAAGCAGTCGTGCTAGGGCACACCTTCCACGGCCTTCTTTCCCCCCCTCCCCCCCTCAGTCTAGCTATTTAAGGGTAAATGATTGATCTCCCTTTATCCCCTCTTCCTTTTTCTTTCTAGTGTTTCTTCCTTTCTTTTCTCTTCCTCTCTGGCAGTCTCTCCCCCTCCTTCGTTCTCCAGCTCCCTCCCATATCTCAGGCAGATGGCTGAAGGAAGCCCCACCCCTGAATGCCTAAGGCAATTAATCAGAGTAGAGCCCCACCTCTTCCTCCTCCTCCCACCCCCTCCCAGCAGGCTCACAGCTCCCAACTCCAGAAACAGGCCTGCTGGAGAATGGCAGTTTGGTGTGTGCTTTGCGCACGCGTGTGTGTGTGTGTGTGTGTGTGTGTGTGTGTGTATACGCGTGTGCGTGTGTGAGGGGAAGAAGGGAGGAGGGGGAGAGAGGGGGAGGGGCAAGCGCCATGTGCAGGCATATTTTAAGGAGTGAATATCTGCCATGGTGGCATTAACTATGTAGCACTGGAAGCATTTGTAGCTTACAATAGTTAATGCAGATTTAGAATATTCCACCCATGAATATATAATAAACAAGAAGTGAAACAAATTTTTAAAAAAATATACATTTCTACTGATGCAGTTTATAGATGTAGTGAATTTAAGGAAACATGTAAAAAGATGTTGAATGGCCACTGACTGGAAAGGTTTTCAAGGACCGGGAATATGCAAGAATCTGCTTGAACTAAACTCAGTCCAATGACTGAAAGGACTAAAAGAGAGGAGGAAGGTAATTAGAGTGCTTATTGTTTCTACTGTAAGAAACCTGGGGATTCTGAAAAAGCTGTCTACAAATATGACTGCTTAAGGCTTCTGGCTTCATTAAAAATTCTGGTTAACTGAGAATTTACCCTTTGTGATCCCCAGGCTTCTGTATTTCAGCCTCTATTAAAAAACATAAACCTTTTCTTACATACACACTGGACATCTGTGTCATTATTGTAATCAGTAACTGTTACTATAGATATACAATGTTTGGGAGAATATTTATTGAATGTAAGAGTTTCTCTTATTAAAAGGAAATAATGAAAAAAGCATCCAAGATGTACTTCAGTCCAGAAGTCCTGGTCGAAGTTTTAACTGGGCCCTTTACAAGTAAATGATCTTGGAAAAGTTTTGACCTCTGAATATAAATTTTATAATCTCCCTACTTTATATTATTAAATATTCAAATAGAACAATCTATGTGAATGTTTAATGAGTTTGTGATGTTTCTTATTTGTCCCATAAAATAGATTTTCTAATTTTTTTAGTATTCTAATAAGATCCTAAAGAATTTTATTATATGTTTTAGTTATGCTATATTTATTATGTTATAAGCTCTAATAGATTACACAAAGGGCAAAGAGATTAATTCCAAAATTAAGCTTCCTATTTTTAAAATAAACAAAGAAATCAAAATTAAAAATCACAAACCACATTGAGAATACATAGTTTTTTGCTGTATCTATAAGAATTGTTTGGCAAAATGTATAACCACACTTATCAAAAATTTACTGCATAATAATAATGTTGGCTGGTATATTACCAATATAATACCATCATGCTCCCACTCAAATTAATAATCATTCAAACAATTCTGAAAAGAACATCGGAGCCTGGCAGGTGTGGCTCAGTAGTTGAGTGTCAACCTATGAACCAGGAGGTCATGGTTCAATTCCCAGTCAGGGCACATGCCCAGGCCTCAATCCCCAGTGGTGGGGCATGCAGGAGGCAGCCAATCAATTATTCTCTCTCATCACTGATGTTTCTATCTCTCTCTCCCTTCCTCTCTTAAATCAATAAAAATCTTAAAAAAAGAAAAAGAACACAGGAGCTAACAAACAATCTATAGACCCTAGAGAAACTGGCACAATCAGAACTATTTACTGATACCTACAATACCTCAGAGCACTATTCTGGGTATTTTACAGACATCTGTATACTTTTGCTATAGTCCATAATATGTAAAGAAATATGTACCAAAGAATGGAATCTTTAAACATTAGGGGAAAACATGATGAGAAAGAAATAGATCAGTACCAGGCTTGTTCTTATTTAACATTTTTAGAAATAATCTGGAAGATAGAACATATTGCATTCTCTAAATTTGCAACTGAAAAGCCATTAGGAGATAAAATGCAGTTAAATTTTTTAAAAGGCAAAGTGAGTAAGCAGAAAACAGGTAGGTGAATTTCACTGAAAGCAGGGGCAACCTGGTGTACTTTTGGAAGAATCTAAATCCTATTTATGGGATAATTTTATTTTCAGTTCTAATATAAGAAATAAACCTGAGAATCACTGTATACCATTCTCTAAATCCACTGGCCCAGTATAGTGCCAGGGGCAAAAAACCAGACACCAAGAAGAGAGACTCCTCGACTTCCCGCCACACACACACACACACACACACACACACACACACACACACACACTACCCTTATGAAAGCACAGCTATCTTGAAGCAGCGTCTACCCATAAAGATAATAAGGCCCTAAGAAGAGAGAGAGAGAGAGAGAGAGAGAGAGAGAGAGAGAGAGAGAGTTAGTTTTAAATAAAAAGGCAAATGAGAGATCCCCACATACAGAAAGTCTAGGATTAGGTCTATGAGAAAGGTTTCCTTAGGCCTGGTATTCATGCCTCTTTTCTACATTTAGGACCAACATCTAATACCGCAAATAAAAGCTTATACAAGTCATTAGCACAAGTTAGTATGAACTAAAGCAAAAATAAATATTGAAATGATTTTTATAAATTCACTAAATAACAGGATCATTGTGAGCACTGGACAAACTCAAGGATACTTTCAAGTGTGTCCCTGACTTTAAAGGCTGACATTAGCGAGGACAATTTGCTCCCTGGTGCCCAAGAGAGAAGAGCAGTTGAATAGCCTGGCTCTGATCCAGCAGAACCGCCGAGTCCCCAGTGGTGCACCAGGAGAAACTCATTTCTGGGCTTTGTCTGGGTGGGGGTATGGCGTTGGGGAAGTGGTCCAGCAAATATACAATAAGAATGTCAGCTAAGGGAGGAGACCACATCCAGCCTCACGGTTCAATCCCCAGCCTCCCGCATAGTGCCTGGTCGGTACTCAATAAACATTTGTTAAATAGAAGAATTTCTCCTAGTTGTCTCAATTTCTTCATCACTTCCTTGATGTTTTATGCAATCCCCGAACTCTAGCTTCCTTTCCCCCATACCATTCAATGGAAATTTATCTTACTGAAGTCACCAAAGACCTCTGATGGTCAAACGCAATGGACATTTCACATTTTCTCTGACTTATCTGTGGTTTTTGGCACTCTCACCTTTAGGAAATTCTCAGTTTAAAATGATACCAGTCTTTCCTGATTTTCCTCTTTTCGTGTTCACTAACTTCCTGTCCACCCTCTAAATGTTGCTATTGCTGGAGGTGCCCGCAGACGTCTATTTAACTGCACACCACAGATTCTTCACCTTAGGTGCAGAGCTCCTCACATAGGCACCCCTGTGGCAATTTGTTTACATATGTACACTTCCGTGCAGAGAGGATCCCTAGGGTTCATCAGAGTCTCCAAAGGGTACAAACCTCAAAAAAGTTCAATACTGCTGAATGCGCTTGCTCTAGGGGATGTAACCCATCCCATCGCTTTAATTACCATCCATTTACCCTGACCTCCACATTTCTATGTCCGTCCACATGTCTTCTGAATGCCAGATCAAGAAGTGCAACTGCCACCCTGGCCAGTGCTGCTAAATGATTAGTGGTCGGCCGGAGCTCTGAAGGCCAGAGCTATGAAGATCGTAGGTTTGATCCGGGTCCCAGTAGGGGTGCATGCAGGAGGCAATCAATCAATGCATCTCTCTCACATGGAAGTTTTTCTCTCTCTCCTCCCTCCTTCCCTTTTACTCGCTATAAAAAGCAATGGAAAAAATATCCTCCGGTGAGGATAATGGTCAACTCATTTAGATATCTCTAAAAGTCCAAAACTAAATTCTCAAAGTTAAGTCATTAATAAATTCTCAAAGTTAAGTCATTAATTCATTTAATGGTTGAAAAAAAAAATAAACAAATGGTTGAGTACCTACTATGTGCTGGGCAGAGTTCTAGGCAAGAGGGGAAATGAGTAAAGGACAAAGGAATAAAAATCCCTCTGTGTGAAGCTTGGATTCTAGGTACCCATTGTACCATGTTTGTTGTCTTAGTGAATGGTTAAATTTCATGACTGGTAAAATCGCTACCATTTCTTTGGCATTTACTCTGTGGTGGCTTCCCATCAGGCAGACACTTATTAGCCCACTTCATCCTCACGGTGAGATACTTTACTCTCCTTCTTGGAGATGAGGAAGCTGTCTCTTTGCCTCCAGTCTACCACTCTTCCCATCCGAGCCTCTTGCTACTGCCAGAGCAATCTTTCCAAATGCACAGCTCATTGTGCCACTTCCCTGATTCAAATGCTCAACTATTCCCATAGCTCCAAAGGGGGGAAATCCTAACTGTTAAGTAGGTGCCTAACACATAATCTGGCTTTCGTATGCTTGTCAGAGTCACTCCCCACCCCTCGCTCTTCCTGCCCCTACCACACTGAATGACATGCAGTTAGTTCCTCAACGACACCATATTTGTTTTATGTTCTTACTCGTCTGATTATGGCCTTCTATCTGTCTAGTTTATCCTTCAAGGCTCCCCTAGTTCAGAAAGCCTTTCCTGACTCTACCAGCTCCCATATGTGGGTTAGGTACCCCTTATCCCTGTGCCTCAGAGCCTAACCCACAGTTCATAACTGTTGGGGTTAGTGCTTCTGTGTAACTATGACTAGACTGTGAGCAATCTGAGGAGAGGAATTGTGTGTTTCATATCCCCAGTTCCTCACCCAATGCCTTAATTCATAGTAGATGAATAAATGTTTGTTGAGATCAAACAATAATTCCTTGATTTCTATCACTAGCCATTTATTTATCCATACATGGATACCTAAGAATAAAGAGTATCTATGAGATTATCAAAATATTACCAAAGCATTCTTTTCTCTAAAAGAGTACTTGGAAATAGCTTCAACTTCATAAATTTACTCCAGTATCTTAGAAATCTGAAGCCTAGAGGAAGACGCACAAAAAAAAGAGAGAAAGGCCTATTTTCAACTTTATTATAATAGTTCAGATTCTAGACAAAATAACTCACTGATTAAAAAACTCACAATTTTAGGTGCTCTTACTCTTTACAATTTTACACAGATGTGACTCAACTTCTCTCCTTTCCACCCACGCACCAGCAATGCCATAAAAGCAGATCCCAGAGTCCCTGACTAGAAGGCAGGTTTTGCTCATCCTTTCCCAGGCTGCCTCTGGCACCCAAGTGAAAGGCAACATTAAAGGGACAGCATTTCCTGCAATAATAAAAACTTGTTAATGTAACAGCTCTTCACAGCACGCCCCCACACAATAACCCTAATTAAGTGTAAATAACAATTTATACCTAATAGATATTAAATACCTTCTCAGAAGCATATCAATAACACTTTAATATTCTTTGCCCCAACATTCCCTTTAATATAAATGTAGTCAAATTATAGCTAAATCTATTATTTCCTAGCTTTCTTTCTCTAGTTCAGACAGGGTTCACTTATATAGAACCCATTCTAGAAAATGAGGTGAGAGGAGAATTCGAAATCAACTGCTTTAGACTTTATATGCTTATAAAACCAACTAACACTCATATTTATTTATCCCCCAAAATCAAACCTTTAGAACAAGATCACAAATAACATACACTATAACATAGGTGACGCCAGAGAAATTAAAAAGAAAATCATAAATTATTATCTAGATTTGGGTTATATACTCATATATTTAAAAATCCCCAAACTCTAGACAACTAGAATCAAATAATTAAAATTATGTACACAATCTCTGTATCCTATGAGAGATTAAGGAAAAGGTTCTTAGGCAAATATTAAAAAGGAATGGGAGGTTAACAAATTTATCAATAACTAGATTATAAAAAAGTTAAGCCCTGGCCGAGTAGCTGCATACTCAGTTGGTTAAAGCATCATCCTGATACTCCAAGTTGTGGGTTCGATCCCCAATAAGGGCACATACAAGAAGTAACCAGTGAATGTATAAGTGGAACAACAAATTGATATTTCTCTCTCTCTCTCAAATCAGTCAATCAAAAAAAAATAATAATGCCCAACTAACTTGTGAAAACTGAAGTGCTGTTTCTCCAAATTTAAATTTGCTATGTCTTTCTGTCTTCTTCACTGCTACCACTAAATCCTGTGCCTGGCACACAGTAGGTACTCAAAAAACATTCTCAAAATGAGAAATTAAATAATGCATGTCACACTATATTGAGATCATCTTCCCACAAAGAAGTAGAAAGCCTCTGGGCTCATTCACTCTAAGGCATTCTGCAGACCAGATCATAGGCTAGGCAAATGTACCTTTTATTTATTTATTAGAGGCCCAGTGCACGAAAATCGTGAACTTAGGGGGCGAGTAAGGTCCCTCAACCTAGCCCGCACCCTCTTGCAGTCCGGGAGCCCTTGGGGGATGTCCAACTGACGGCTTAGGCCTGCTCCCTGAAGTCGGACATCCTTAGCACTGCCGCAGAGGTGGGAGAGGCTCCCGCCACCACTGCTGCGCTTGCCAGCTGTGAGCCCGGCTTCTGGTTGAGCGGCACTCCCCCTGTGGGAGCGCACTATCTACCAGGGGGCAGCTCCTGTGCTGAGCATCTGCCCCCTGGTGGTCAATGTGTGTCATAGCGACCGGCTGTTCTGCTGTTCAGTCAATTTGCATATTAGCCTTTTATTATATAGGATTTTTTAAAAATATATTTCTTTATTGATTTTAGAGAGGAAGGGAGAGGGAGAAATAGAAACATCAGTGAAGAGAAAGAATCATTGATCGGCTGCCTCCTGCATGCCCTCTACTGGGGATTGAGCCTGCAACTTGGGCATGTGCCCTTGTCTGGAATTGAACCCGGAACTCTTTAGTCTGCAGGCTGATGCTCTATCTACTGAGGTAAACCGGCTAGGGCCAAATGTACCTTTTAGATAGGTAACTTTCTATCTCTCAGTCTTCCAGGTGCCTTAAGTTGTACTTGACTATCCTCAATCCTCAAATCAGGACACTTAGCTACACTCCCAATAATGTAAGATTCTGCTTCTTCCTCCTCTGACCGCCCATTTACCTCAAAACGATAATCAGTGGGAATGTGTGCAATGGGTAACAAGTTAAGTAAAACTGCGATAATAGGCGAACCCCTAACTTGCAACAACAGTTACACCCCACACCCCAATTTTTTTTTATTGTGGTAACATACACATACCATAAAATTTACCATCTTAGCCTTTTCAAGTATACATTCAGTGGTTATTATATATATCCCTAATGTGGTACCATCACCACCATCCATCTCCAGAACTCAGTGGTGACAGCATCGGCCCATGGACCAAAGGATTGTGGGTTAGATTCCCAGGCAAGGGCATGTACCTCGGTTGAAGGTTTGATCCCTGGCACCAGTCGGGGTGCTTGTGGGAGACAACCAATCGATGTTTCTCTCTCTTCCCCTCTCCTCCTCCCTTCCACTCTGTCGGAAAATCAATGGGAAAAATATCCTCAGGTGAAGATTAACAACAAAAAAAGAACGCTTCATTTTTTAAAACTGAAACTATATGCATTAAACAATAACTCTCCATTCTCCTTGTCCCCAGAGTCCTTGGAAACCACTACTGTACTTTCTGTCTCTATGAATTTGACTATTCTAGGTACATCATCTAAGTGGAATCATACAGTATTTGTCTTTTTGTGGCTGCCTTATGTCACTTACCATAGGTTCTTCCCTGTTGCAGCTTATTTCAGAATTTCCTTCCTTTTTAAGGCTGGGCAATGGTCCCCTGAATGTATGCATCCTATTTTGGTTATCCATTCACCCACTGATGGACACTTAGATTGCTGCATCTACCTTTTGGCTATTGTGAATAATGCTGATATGAACATGGGTGAGCAAATATTTCTTCAAGACCCTGCTTTGAATTCTCTTGAGCACATATCCAGAAGTAGAACTGCTGGGTCATATAGTAATTCTATTTTTAATTTTTTTGAGGAACCACGATACTGTTTTCCACAGCAGCTGTACCATTTTACATTCCCATCAACAGTGTACAGGGTTCCAATTTCTCCACATCCTTGCCAACACTTGTTTTCTGTTTGACTGACAGTAGCCATCCTAACAAGTTATATTTTAACCATCCAGTCAGAGGCAGTAAATGTTTAACACAAAAGAATAATTTCAGAAACTATTTCTCAAATAGATGTGTGTTTTTTTCTGAGCAGGGATACAATATTCATTGTCCTTTAAATCATCTCTAACAAGCCCCTATCTACTTACTGTGCCTGTATTTTAAACTGATTTAGCCCAGGTTTGTTCTGCAAAAATTCCAACTAATAAGATAACCAATTTCAGTTGCACACTCTTAAGACAGAGATGATTTTATTAACAATAAGAGCAATGAAAGGTCAAGTACCTAAAATATTTTATTGCTTCATGTAGAGGAGATGCACTTAGTTTCATTATCTCAACACCAGCAAATCTAGAATAGAGTGATCCTTAGGGGCTCGGACCAACACCCCCCTTTGTCCTCCCCTCCCCTCCCAAATCTCAGTTTAACTCGACTCTACAGTGGGCCGGTCCGCATCTGAGGATTCAACCAACTTCAGAGAGAAAACAGTATTTGTGATCTGTGGTTGGACTCCACAATTTGTATGGGAAAATATTGTTTTCCATTGGGGGTTGATTGAATCCTCAGGTGAGAAATCCCCAGATACAAGGGGCTGACTGTATTTATTGAAAAAACAAAATCCAGTTTTGTAGACCAGTAGAGTTCAAACCCATGTTGTTCATGGGTTAACTTACTTAACTTTAAAAATAGGTGCAAAACCTTCATTGAAAAAAATACTTTTCTGGTAATACTGTAATAACTATGTATGGTGCCAAGTGGTACTTGAAATATTTGGGGGGTGGGGGAACCACTTTGTAAAGTACATGATTGTCTAACCACTAATACAAACAAAATGAAATAAAATAAAATACTTTCAAGTCTTAAAAAATACTATTTAATCATGTCCTCAATAATTTCCAATTGTCTAATGCACTGGTACAGAATCACAACTATTATGCAATGACAAGCTTTGACTTAAGATTAAGAATATAACAAAAGCTAAAAAAGAAAATTTTATAACCACAGTTAAGCATTTGGGTAGCAGATAGCCATCTACCACCCATTTACAAAGGTACTAAAAGAAAACTGTTACTTTAACAGATTTAACATATAAGATTGTATAATAGTTTTGGATCCTTCAATTTAAAATTGTTTTTTTCAATCCCATTAATTTCCCTGATGTGGTGGAATGGAGGGTATATTCTTAAATTTTAACACCCCATTACCTGCCTTTCTAAGCTACCTTAATTTCAGATAGAATAAACCTACCAAAAAGAGCAAAGCCAGGAAAAGTGCTATTTCAAATACAGAACACTACATTCACGACTACTAAATTTTAATGCCCCAAAATATTTCAGGTGGCAAATTCATTTTATCATAAATGAATACAATTTTACTGTAAAAGACTTTATCAAACCTGCCATAATTTCTAAACAGGAACTTATTAATCCACTCTACAACTTTTATTGGGGCAATTTTCTATCTCAAAAAATTCATTTACATATTAAAAAATTGTTTTTACTATATTTCCAATTACTTCCATCTTCATTGGAAACACGTTTTCAGTTCTTTTCCTCAGACAATTTTGCTTATATTACAGTTATTACAAGTCCCTTACTTTGCTACATGGGTTTCAGAAATTTACTGTTCACAGATGTTTCTCTTCAAAAACATATTAATATTTACTTGTAAGAAGCTTTGCTTCTAATCTAGTCTCATGACATTTCCAGCCTTAGCTGTACTATAGACTGATCTATTGTTTTATGTGAGTAGAGAAATAATTCATAGATAAATGAGACCCACAAATATATCAAAACCTCATTATGGTAAATATAATATACTCTTAATTTGAATAACTCAAAAAATGGAAACCGTATGTCGTTAAAATAAAACATATAGTATAGACCAATGGTTTAGAATCTAGTTAAAGAGACAACCACATCCCCTCCCATGTGACTTCAATACTGGTAGCTTGACTTGACTGAGCTGAGTTTACTCTGGAGGCTTCCCCATCAGGTCCAATGAAACACAGCTTGGTTTTGCCCTGGCCCATATGGCCCTGCTGTTAGGAAGTCAGCCTGTGCACCAAAGGGTTTGCTGGTTCGATTCCAGTCGAGGGCATGTACCTCAGTTTCAGGTTTGACCCGCACATGTGGGAAGCAAACAATCGATGTGTCTCTCTCACACAGATGTTTGTTTGTTTGTTTTCTCTCTCTCCCCCTCCCTTCCTACCTTCCACTCTCTAAAAAGCAATGGAAAAAATAATCCTCCGGTGAGGATTAACAAACAAAATTAAATTAAATTAAAAAATAGCTTGGTTTAGCCTTTTGGCTAAATACCTAATAAAATGTACTGGTTAGTCACTGTCTTTAACCCTGTGTATTTCTGTGCAACTTAAACTTAAGAGCTAATTATTACAGAAATGACCAAAGAAAAAATAAAATTGCCATGAAAATACAAATAAACTAAAACAAACTGAGAAACCAAGTAGTATCTATAATTCAGAAATAAGTGTATTAACCATTTTTATTTTCCTGTTCTAGGTTTTCAGCACAATTAGTTAATATTTCAAAGAATCCATGACAAATGAAAGATCATCTGGTCCAACCCCTTCATTTTATGTACAAGGAAAGTGGGGTCAAGGAAAACAAAGCTATTTGAGCAGGAACATGGAGGTGGTTAACATTATAACTTGACTCAGAACCCAAAATATCCAGGAGTGTGCTTGATAATGGCCTAACATTTTCTGGTTCTAGATTTCAACAAGTCAATAACTAAGATGCCACTAATCCTATCTCAAAAATTATCTAAAATGTTAAGTGTAGAGTGTGTCTTCCACCTTTCTTAAAAATACAGCACTAAGAAAAAAATACAGCAACAACATTTGGAAACTGCCATCTATGCTTCTCTACTCAAAACAAAGCCTGAAGTTTATATAATATGGTGGCTTTATGTTATTTATAATGCCAAGCCCATTCTGTTTAAAATACACACATGCGTGCACACACCCATGGACATTGAAATTTCAGAACTTCTAGAGTTGAAAGCAACCACCCCTGCCCAGCCTTCAATACTATTTAAAACTCAAACTTCCTATTACAGCAAGTTAACAAAACAACTTTGGGAAATCTACACCCTGAATAGTACCAGGTCAAAAGCTTATAAGCATTTCATTCCACCATAAAACCTTCATATCAATCAAATAGTATCTAGAAAACAAGTTAGAACCCTTGGCTTACCTGGACAACAGGATATTGATAATCCATACAATATACACCATACATAGCAATGGGGGGAAATCTTCAGAGAAAGATAGTACAAAAAAGTGCCTAAGCTTTTGCCTTGTTTGAACTAGCTGTCCTGTCCAAAGGAATTAGGCAGCACCAAAAAATCCTTGGCTGACTTCCAGCCTACGCAGATAGGTATGCTGGCTCAGATGAAGCCGGGGCTTGGTTCAGCCCAGGCTTCCACCCCAATAAGATTCAACACTACACAGAAGAAATGTTCAGGAAAAAGCAAAAAGCACCAACTGAGTTAGTAGCTATAGACTGAAAACTACACTAGAGATTTGCTGTTACTATTGGTTTTACTGGCAACTCCACCAAAAACTCGAGGCAGAGAATGACAGCCAAGGAAGGGAACACGGGCTTCTTAAAGTGCCACGCAAAAACAGTAGGAAGCACAAGGTATCCAGGATCCAAAATGATATATATGTTCCAGGCTTTACGTGCGTCAGAGGGAACACTCCCAATCCAGGCACGGAAAGGCGGATGGGACTGGTATTATTTCTCTATTCCTTCTTGGGCAAGATTGCGCGCAGACACACACACACACACACACACACACACACACACACACACACACACACACACCCCACCTCTTCTCAATGTCTCTGGCAGGGACAGGTGTTAGGATTAGCAGTATAAAACCCTCATGTCGTGAAAAGGAATGGAAGAAAAAAGAAGTTACACTGCAACATGCAGTAAAGGGATCCCTTTCATGACACTGTATGTTTGTGTATCATTTAACACCCCCTTCACTCGGCTTCAACAGAGGCTAGGACAGCTGGCAGGATCAGCACTAGAAAAGAGGAAGGTGGCCCCAACTCAGAGGCAACATGAGTCCACTGGAGACCTTCAGATATGCAAGATACTCTCTCAGCTGTTCCAATCAAACATGCAAGGATTAACTCTGGCTGCCTGCAAAAAGGTGGGGGTGGAAAGGTCTTTTCAGAAAAGCCAGTTGCTTTTCCCGTTTTAGGAAGCTGCTATACCCACCCTACCATTATATAAAAACACACGTGTGAGCACATATTTCTACAGCAGATATTAAAAGCACTAACAAACATGGGCAGGTGTTAAGTCAGTCAGGTTAAAGAGTTGGCTTTCAGAGCCTAAACGGCCCATCTAAAAACAGAGAACTGCTAAGAAAAATTTTTAGAAAATAGGACACAGAATGAGCAGAAAGTGAAAATAAATGCTTAGTAAGAGACATACCACTTACAACTATCGCTCCTAAAAATCCCCTACTTGGGGCAATCACTCAAAAGTTCAAAATGATAAATAATTCTAAATTAGTTTCAGGGGTTACAATCTCCCTAATCCTGGAGTGCTAGTAATATTATAACATGTTTTGGTAAGATTAAACCATGAGGATTAAACACAACTGTGAGGCATTTGTGAGATTTGTGTATTACTGTGCTCACCCCCACCAGTGTAATTGTTCTCCTTTTATAGTTATTGCAATTTATTTTAGGATTGTTCAGAAAATTGTTTTTCAAGAGTCAAAATGCCTTAGTATACCTGAGATAGTTTTCTTGGTTAAATATCTACCTTCAATCTGCACCAACCATAACCGTAGGGACCTCAAGTTTTGCCAAGTATTGGATAACCAGATTATGTGATATTCTTCTTTGCTACTCTCTCATTCTTGTTTTTTGTTTTTTTGTTTTATCTCCCTTTCCTTCCTTTCTGCTGATGCCACAATCCTACCAAGAGTGTTTGTTCAAAGATACTAGTAGGACTCAGGTGAGAATGCTTTATAAAGATTGCTGGGAGTTCTACCAAGCATTCAAAGAAGAACTAAAACTTATCCTCCTCAGACTAGTCCAAAAAATTCAAGAGGAAGGCACACTTTCAAGCTCTTTCTATGAAGCCAGCATTACCCTAATTCCAAAACCAGATAAAGACACCACAAAAAAGAGAACTATAGGCCAATATCCTTGATGAACATAGATGCTAAAATCCTCAACAAAATTCTAGCAAATTGGATCCAGCATTACATTAGAAGATCATACACCATGACCAAGTGGGATTTATTCCGGGGAAGCAAGGATGGTACAATATCTGCAAATCAATAAATGTGTACATCACATAAACAAAATAAGAGACAAAAATCACATGATCATATCGATGCAGAAAAAGCATTTGACAAAATCCAACACCCTTTCTTAATAAAAACTCTCAGCAAAGTGGGAATAGAGGGATCATACCTCAACATAATAAAAGCCTTATATGACAAACCTACAGCCAACATCATACTCAATGAGCAAAAACTAAACTCATTTCCCCTAAGAACAGGAACAAGACAAGGATGCCCACTTTCACCACTTCTGTTTGATATAGTACTTGAAGTGCTAGCCATAGCGATCAGACAAGAAGAAATAAAAGGCATCCAAATTGGAAAAGAAGTAGTAAAACTGTCCTTATTCATAAATGACATGATACTGTACATAGAAAACCCCAAAGACTCCATCAAAAAACTACTAGACCTAATAAATGAATTCAGCAATGTAGCAGGATACAAAATTAACACCCAGAAATCTATGACCTTTTTATACACCAATAATGAACCCACAGAAAGAGAAACTAAAAAAACAATCCCATTTACCATTGCACGCCCCCCCGCGCAAAAAAAGATACCTATGAATAAACTTAACTAAGGATGTAAAAGACCTATACTCAGAAAACTACAGGACATTAAAAAAAAAAAGAGATAGAGGAAGACATAAACAAGTGGAAGAACATACCATGTTCATGGATTGGTAGAATCAACATCATTAAAATGTCCATACTGCCCAAAGCAATCTCCAGATCAATGCAATCCCCATTAAAATACCAACAGCATATTTCAAAGGTCTAGAACAAACTCTCCAAAAATTCATCTGGAATTTAAAAAGACCCTGAATAGCCACGGCAATCCTGAGAAAGAAGAACAAAGTTGGAGGGATCACAATACCAGATATCAAGCTATATTACCAAGCCACAGTTCTCAAAACTGCCTGGTACTTGAACAGACATATAGACCAATGGAACAGAACAGAGAACCCAGAAATTGACCCAAGCCATTATGCTCAATTAATATTTGACAAAGGAGGCAAGAGCATACAATGGAGTTAAGACAGTCTCTTCAATAGATGGTGCTGGGAAATTTGGTCAGATATATGCAAAAAAAAAAAAAAAAAAAAAAAAAAAAGAAACTAGATCACCAACTTACACCATACACAAAAATAAACTCAAAATGGCTAAAGGACTTAAATGTAAGACGGGAAACCATAAAAATCCTACAAAGACTCCATAGGCAGCAAAATAGCAAACATATGTTGTAGCAATTATCTTTAGCAACACAGCTCCTAGGGCAATGGTGACTAAGGAGAAAACAAACAAATGGGACTACATCAAAATAAAAAGCTTCTGCACAGCAAAAGAAACCATCAACAAAACAACAAGAAAGCCCACTGCATGGGAGAACATATTTGCCAATGCTATCTCAGATAAGGGTTTAATCTCCAACATTTACAGAGAACTCATACAACTTAACAAAAGGAAGATAAACAATCCAATCCGAAAATGGGCAAATGACCTAAATAGACACTTTTCAAAAGAGGACATACAGAAAGCCAAGAGACATATGAAAATATGCTCAAAGCCACTAATCATCCAAGAGATGCAAATCAAAACAACAATGAAATACCATCTCACACCTGTCAGAATGGCTATCATCAACAAATCAACAAAAGACAAATGCTGGCGAGGATGTGGAGAAAAAGGAACACTCGTGCACTGCTGGTGGGAATGCAGACTGGTGCAGCCACTGTGGAAGACAGTATGGAGTTTCCTCAAAAAGATAAAAATGGAACTCCCATTTGACCCAGTAATCCCACTTCTAGGAATATATCCCAAGAAACCAGAAACACCAATCAGAAAGGCACCCCTTATGTTCACAGCAGCACAATTTACAATAACTAAGATTTGGAAACAACCTAAGTGCCCATTAGCAGATGAGTGGATTAAAAAACTGTGGTACATCTACACAATGGAATACTATGCCGATATAAAAAAGAAGGAACTTTTACAATTTGCAACAGCATAGATGGAACTGGAGAGCATTATGCTAAGTGAAATAAGCCAGTCGGAGAAAGATAAATATCACATGATCTCACTCATATGTGGGATATAATGATCAACATAAACTGATGAACAAAAATAGATCCAGAGACAAATGGCAGGGGAAGTGGGGGGTGGTTTAGAGAGTAACCAAAGGACTTGTATACATGCATATTAACATAACCAATGGACACAGACACTGGGCGGTGGGGGCTTGCCCGGGGTGGGAATGGCTTTGGGGGAGGGGTGTCAATCGGGGGAAAAAGGAGACATATGTAAAACTTTAGACAATAAAAAAAAAAGATTTGGGTAAGTCTATAAATTCCAGATTCAAGATTACTCTCAAGTGTTTCTTATTAAATGTATATTTTAAGTTTAAAAAAAAAAGATTGCTAAGACTATTGGTCTACGGTACAAAATTGGCTTTAGTTGCAATAATCTTAGAAGGGTCCAAAGACTGTTGTGTACTGGAATAATATAAAAGTTAGATGAGGATGAAGAGGGTGGGGGAAATAAAGATATATATGTAGTCAGAAATATGCAAGACTTACTTGGTGAGCAGTTTGACCTGTCTGGGGGAAAGAGTGCTACAAAAATAATAGTTTGTGAAAATGGTTCTGGTGGCTGCAGGAAGAATGGAAAGCAGAACAACTTGAAGGCGGGGAAGGGGTTTTAAGTTACAGCGGGACACCCAATAGGAAATGTCTAACAAATATTCAGAGATGTAGGTGGTAGCCCCAGAAGAGAGAGGCCAGGGTTAGACATGAAGACCCAACAGGAATATGGCAGGAACAGCCAAGGCCAGAATGTGGCTGAGATTTTCTCCCACACTTATCACTGCACATTTTCTGAACACCAACTATGTACTTCAAAAAAGAAAAGACAGCCTTAGCTGCTTTGGCTCAGTGGATAGAGCATCAGCCTGTGGACGAAGGGTCCCAGGTTCGATTCCGGTCAAGGGCACATGCCCAGATTTTGGGCTAGATCCCCAGTAGAGGGCATGCAGGAGGCAACCAATCAATGACTCTCTCTCTCATCATTAATGTTTCTATCTCTTTCCCTCTCCCTTCCTCTCTGAAATCAATAAAAATATTTTTAGAAAGAAAAGACAAATAGAAGAAAGCAGAAGAGAGAGAGGGAAGAGAGAGAGAGAAAGAAGAGAAAAAAGAAGAGAGAACTATAGATACAAGGCAAAGGGCTGAAAATAGAACCTTAAGGAATACTCCCTTCTAGAAGGTAGAAACAGCAGCAGGGGATAAAAAGATTAAGCAGGATCGAGCACTATTCACAAAAGCCAGGACACAGAGGACATCTGCTACTTTTCTTCAATCCTGAGTTCTTTACACTAGGAAAGTATTTCATAAATTGATACCAGCGATGAGTATATAACAATGTCAAGTAGAAATACAGAAAGGTTAAAGGGCATAAGAATTTAGAAAAGATGACTGAATTTAGCAAACAGGTGATCAAGGTTTGAGAGACAGCTGTTTTAGTAATATCAGTAAAAGGATGGCAGCAAAATTGGTAAATTCATGATCAGAATAAAAATAGGCATGATGCTTAAACTTTAACATATACTTTAACAAAAGTTTCAATCTTGGGATACTACTACTTTGTCTTCCGAGCGGCAATAAAGTACAAAGATAATTATAGATACTGCACTGTTGCTTGATTAAAGTGGATTTTTATCTTGTTTTGTTTTATGCCTCAGTGCTTTTCTTTGATCATATTGTTTTCTTACCCATATGAAAAAGTCCAAATCTTTAAATGGACCCCCTGGAAGCCTACCTTAAATGCTAATATGCTCCACAAAGCTCATCTTTGATTGCTTCAAAAATATTCAGGAGTCCTACTGGTTCTAAGGTACTATGAAAATCGAATTTTCAATGGAAATGCTTTAAACTATATCTACCAAAGAACAGCAAATCACAGTTAACTACTCCTTTGTATGACACACAGTACATGCTCTGGCTGAAATGCATTATTCTAATTAAAACAGGAGATACAAAACTGTGAGGCCAGAAATGAGCACTCTTGTTATTAAAAGTGTCTCTCCTTACTCTTTCATTCTAAATAAGCATTACTAAGAAGTAAAATGTGTCCATAAATAATACAACAACAGACATTCACTTTAAATCCAGAAAGACCGCACATAAAGGGTAAGGGTAAAGATGTAACTTTTAAAGCGGAAAATAATTGTAAATATTCTAATACTGTTAGGAAAGTATGTTTACATATACAACATTTAACTCAAGATGGATGACAGACCTGTGAGATTCCACATCTTATATAATAAAGCTTTTTACCTCCACGGAAACTTTTATCTCGATTCACTCAAAATATTTCTGAGGTAGATTACAAAAGGGGTCACAATATTTCACAGACCCTCCAACAAAATTTCTCTCCACCCCTTGAATGTGGTTTTGGCCTTGTGACTTACATTGGCCTTTGACACATTAGCAAATGCGATGCAAGCAAAGGCTTGACAGGTACTTGTTCACTGGGGCTTGCCCTCCCTTGCTACTTTCTGGACCCCAGAGACCACTGTGTGAAGAACCATGACGGACGGATGAGAAAGCAAGTGGAATGAAGATGAACTATTTCAGTTGAGCCCCCCAGACCAATCAATTTGCCAACAGCCAGACATGAAAGTGAGGTCATCCTAAACCACCAAGGCCCAGCCAACGCAGACAAGAATGCCTAATTGGTGCACATAAGCAATGCTGTGTGTGGTTAAGAGTTCAGAGATCTGAAGCCAGACCACTTGAATTCAAATCACAGATCCATTACTTCCTAGCTGTGTAACTTTGGAAGTTATTTAACCTATCTCTGCCTCAGCTCCCTCATCTAAAAAAAGGAGATATTAATAACTACCTCACAGGATTGATGTGATGATTTAATCAGTCAAGATATGAATAGGCCTGCTATTAGTGAATATTAAGTTATACCTGTTGTTGTCATCGTTGCATCATCATTGTCATTGTCATCATCATCTCCAATAATTTAAGAAGAGCATTTAAAGGAAATTCAGGATTATCTGATTTGTGCAGCTAGCTCTATATCTGAGGCATATGTGGACTCACCAGGAAGCAGATAGTATATAAAGAGCTCTATAATTGTGTTAGAAGGAGGAACATCAGCAGTAGAGGGGGAAAGAAAGAGGAAGCGCCTACACTTACCCAGTGTTAGGGCAATACATTTCTGTTGAGTAACTCAATCAAGTGAGAAGACCATGCTTGACAAGAAGGGAATATTAATATGTAAAGGAGCAGAGAACGTACAAGTGATTTTTATCCCAAAGCAAATCTCCACAAGTGCAAAGCAGGTAATATGTACAATGAGAAACCATTCCCTGTGTTCCGAATAAAAAGATAACCAACAGGCGAGGCCAAGGGGTCTTGGAAGTGTAGCTGCCTCTCTTCTTGGATGGTGTTCACCATGCTGTGCCTTACAGATGAACTATCAGACACCACCTGACTCTCATCCCTACTGGGAACAGGGATATGGCTCTCTGATAGCAGCAATGCAGCAGTGTGGGAATCCTTGGGTTGGCACCAGCCCCTTGCTCAATTCAGACCTGTAATCGCTTCTGACTTTGATTTAATGCAGCAATTACTGGTAATGTGGTTTGAAGGTGATAAATGCCTAGTATAGCCGGCTGTCGCTTACTCTTGCTCACGATGCAAGAACATTTTTTAATTAAAATTCTCTTTATGATAAAGGAGCTGCTTCACTGAATGTTTCTGTGCAGCCCTGATACGGAGCTTCCCCCAAAGAGGATTAGAAATCACAGTTGCCTCTCCTCACTTCTGGCAAAGTATGCACAGGCACAATCACTCCACCTAAAGTGAGTTCCGCAACTCTAAATTTTTCCCATTTACCTAATTAGATTCTGGTAAGAACTTCTTTCCAGGTCTCACAATCACAATGTCAGCATTACAGTACTGCCAATAATAAAGATATTTCTCATTTTTTGCAAAGAAGTTCCCTTAATTTGCTTTTAAATAAATATGCAAAGCCACTCAGCTGGTATGGCTCAGTGGTTGAGCGTCAACCCATGGACCAAGAGGTCACCAGCTCAATTCCTAGTCAGGGCACATGCCTGGGTTGTGGGCTTGATCCCCAGTAGTGGGTGTGCAGGAGGCAGCTGATCGATATTTCCCACTCATCGATGTTTCTATTTCTCTCCCTTTCTCTCTTTCTAAAATAAATAAAAAACATATTTAATATAAATACATAAATAAATACATAAATACACAAATATGCAAAGTAAACTTTCATCAACATTCATGCATAAAAAGATCATGTACCCATTTCATTTGGAAAAAATAAAGGATAGCTGAATATAAAATATCAATAGTTCTAAAACCTATTTTATTTTAATTCACAATACAATGGTTTACTATACCTTTCATATTTAGGAATCCTTCAGTAATTATCAGAAGTGAAATAATCATAGAAAAATTAATATAGACATCTACCAGGGTTTCTCCCCATGACATAAAACCAACATGTTCTAGCAGTTTAAGGAATCTACGTTAGTATCCCAATTGTTAGTTTAAAAAAAACAACAGCAACAACCACTCAACAACTAATGAGAGAACAGTAATTACATGGGGCCCCAAGAGAAATAATTTGCTATAAGTTTTACTGGTTCCTGAATCAATCTGCAAAAATTTTGACCCAATTACAAAACCTCATACACCTAAAAGTAGAAATATGGAAATTTACAGGGTGTCCCGCCAAAAATGTATACACACTTTAACAGTTGACAGTTCAATTTTGTATATGAAATGTATTTTAATAAGTACTGCCTTTATAATTATTCAAAGTGTGTGCATACATATGCAGGGGGACACCGTGTGTGTGTGTGTGTGTGTGTGTGTGTATGGTGAGCTAGGATGTATTATTGTGATTGCTGGGAGTGGACAGTTGCTGACAATTACCCAAAGGGAGGGAGGGAGGGAGGGAAGAAAACTAGGTCCATCAGTTATATTCCACAAAATGGAAGCAAAAAGATCCAAGACCAAATGTGTATTTTTTTTTCTGAAGGCACTAAGCACAGTTTCAATGTGAAGGTCAAAAGTTAAGAACTGATATTCTGTTCCACTATAAAAGAGTGGTGTCTCAATCATAATTAATTCAGCTAATTTTAATTTTTTTTCTAAAAGCCTTTAAACTTAAATAAAACCCCTCTTTCAGAAGGGTGCCAGCCTTCTCAGGAAATCCAAGACGAAGAAGACTAGATTCCCTCTCAGGAGGCCTTGCCAAGACTTTCTTTAACCTCAGGTATAAGAATACAGAACTGATGTCCCCCTTGCAATGCCAGTGCCACTCTGGAGAAGTGTGTGTGGCTCTACGGCTCTTTGTGAGAAAAATTGTTTTCTTTTTCAGAGAGAAAGGTATCTTTGGAAAAACAACTATATGAATATTTACTTGTCTCTCTCTCTCTGACACTTGGGAGATTGGTCTGGCATAATTAACAAGATTAAAGACGGATTTAGAATACATAAGATGAAAGTTAGTCTGATCCTTAGAGGATTAAACTCAAAATCCTAATACTAATCCAACAATTTTTAAGATCAACCCCATATAACAGGATTAAACCAATAGGGGCTTTTGTTTTCATCCTGGAAACAATCACAGATGGCAAATCCAGGCCTAGAGTAAGTACCACCTCAGTAGTTAAACAGTGAGTGTGCTGGCTGCCCTATTTCCACAAGTTCAAAATTCCTTATGTGTAATTCCAAAATCCAAAAAAGCTTGGAAAACGGTTTCTTTCTTTCTTCTTCCTCCCTAACCCTAACTTTGTGTGGTGGTGGTGGTGGTGGTGGTGGTGGTGGAGGAAGAGGAACTCATTTGGCGATAAAATGTGACCTAAGCACCAAAACTGGTGTGAATATTCAAAAACAGTTAGCTGCAAATATATGAAAGAGTGTAATTACACGGTGTTACCTTAATACAGAGCACAGTACTTCATTTCCTTTCCAAAACCCAAGATTCTACATTACAATAGGTATCTGGCCTTTTCTTAACTTTCCCAATGTGTAGTTCTTCAGCTTAAAAAAGGTAACCATGACATGAATGACGACAAATCAGGAAACAAATTAAAATTGCTGACACAATAGGCAACAGCATGCCAAATAATAGAACCAGCGTGTCTAAGATGGACAGGCACAGGGATAAATTAGGAGAGAGAGACCCAACTAGAACCATATATGTTGCAGATTGATAGTTACTTTTTAAAATAATTGATAGTTACATTTTATCCTCCGGTGAAGATTAAAAAAATGCAATTACCATAGGATCAAGCAATTGCAGTCCTGGGCATTTATCCCAGAGAAATGCTCACATAAAAATCTATACAAAATGTTTATAGCAGCTTTATTCATAATGGGCAAAAACTTGAAAAACCCAGATGTCTTTCAATGTGTGAATGTTTAATCAAACTATGGTACATCCAAACCATAGAATATTACTAAGCAATAAAAAGGATCTGTGCAACAATCAGGAGGCATTTCCAGAGAATCATGCCACATTTTGAAATAAAACCTCAAAAGGTTATATGCTGTATGATTCCATTTATATAACATTCTTGAAATGACAAAATTATAGAAATGAAGAACTGGCCGCGAATTAAAGAGAAGTAGGGGCAGGTGAGAAGTGCCTGTGGCTTAAGTGGGAAACAGGAATCTTGTGGAGATGAAAATGTTCTGCATGTTGACAGCATCACTGTCAACTTCCTGCTGTGATATTGTGCTATAGTTTTACAAGATGTTACCGCTGGGGGGGGGGGACTATTAAAGGGGGTACATGGGATCTCTCTATACTTTGTCTTATAACTGTATGCAAATCTCAATTATCTGAAAAGAAAAAATTTCATGAAAAGGAAAGTCTATCTGTTGCCATAAAGAACATTATTGGGACAAATGGCAAACTGGAATGTGGGCTGCAGATGAGATAATGGTATCTATATTAAATGTCCTGGTTTTTATAACGGTGCTGTGGTTATGTAAGAGACTGCCCCTGTTTTTAGAAAATAGTATGGAAATACCATACTTTGAACTAAAGGGATGCCGATACACACACGTATACATACACACATATTTTTTTCCACATTTGCTGAATCTTTATTGCACTTTTATCACATTGTAAACTATTCCACATATTTTAAATTTACCCTCAAATGGTTCAGAAAAATTATAGAAAGAAAATCGTAAAGCAAATGTGGAAAGATAATAAAGAAGACACTGGGAGTGATGGATATATTCATTATCTTGACTGTGTCACAGGTATTCACCTATGTCAGAATCCCATCAAATACCACTTTAAATATGTACAGTGCATCTACAATTATCTCAAAATAAAGTTTAATTAAAGAAAAACTACTTAGCGCCAAAATTCAGAATAATCTGATACATCTGCCAGCAGCTTTATATTTTGATGACACCCAGAACACCAAAATGATTATGCCAAATGTTTGCAATGATCATATCATATGTTTCTCCTTATAAAATTACTGAAACATTTCATGGACTTTACAATGTATTCTTTGTGTTCACTTGACACATATTTCCCCACATCATAAGACAAAATCACTATGCAGACACTTGCTCATAACAGCCTTTTATTTATTACTCATGTTTCTTAACTAAAGGTTGTTGTGTTGGTAAGGGCTATTAGAACGTAAGAGATATTCCTTTATTAATATGTTTGATTAGTTTTTTTAAATAATAGCATTCTTTGAAAATTATTTTATGGTGAAAAAAATGGCTCACACCTTCCATTTGATCATCAGTTTCAGAGTTAAAATTTTTTTCTTTATTATCTCCAGAATAAGTTTTCTTCAATCACCTTAGCCAAAAACAAAATATACACATCAAGCAAAAGACACAAACACTTTTAGATAATTATTTTACCAATGGAATATTCAACATTGTATATCATGCCACTTTTTAAAAACCAGGTTTTATATTACCTATAAAATTATTAAAACTCAATGGAAGGAAGAAAAGGAGGACAGGAGGGAGGGAGAGCTGGTGGGAGGGAAGGAGAAAGGGAAAGAGGAAAGACTGATTAAGACAGAAGTTCTGATTCAAATCCGTTAAGGACCAATACATACTAATATGTGTAGAATCTTTCTAGATAGTCTAAGTTAATACTATAGTACGTGTTACTTCCCACTGAAAACAACACAAATATTTTGGGGTCATCATTTAAAACTAAGATAACATGAATAAGATTCCTGAAAAACCGATAATCACAATCATGTTTCTTATGAAACTGTATAAAAAACAATATTATTTACCAAAAAAATAAACAGAAGCTAGGAAAGTCAATCCCTAAAGTTCTAAACTATGTGTGAGGGCAGGAAGAAATCACTTTTATTTGCTATCTCCTTCCTTTCAATCTAGCCAGGTTGTCTCACACTCTGCCAAGCTTCAGGCTAACAATTTTAGGATTCCATTCCTACCTTCACCAAAAACAGAAGTAATCTGTGATGACGCAATGGACTGATTCAGCATCCAAATCAAGCCCACTATGTATTCCCAGCACCAACGAGAGCTCTTGGCCCACAGTAGGTTTGCACAATATATTTACTGAATAAAAGGAAAATAAACAAACAAACAAATAAATAAATAAATGGTATCCAAACCTATTTATTACTACAGAGACCTGAATCCCCAGTGCTCAGGTATCTTACCCAAGAATCTTATCTCTAAAATACTGCCTGGGCTATTTGCCTCAACATCAAAATTTACCTGCTAGACTAGTTTGGATCTTCAATATGTCCTGACCTTTTGATATTTACTCAGCCCGTAAGCCCACTCTGGCTATAGCTTTCCTAAACACAGAGGCCTCACTCCAAATATATCGCCTGGATCCAGCCTATTTCCACTAACTATCAGCTGCCGTACACGGAAATGTCCAATTTCACATCTGCCTCTGTAATCTTGATTCCCCATCTTCTAGTTCTACCCTCCCTGCGGTTTTAGTGGGGAAGTTATGTGACTTGGAGCATAAATTCTGTTTGTTGCTTTTCTGTATCCTACAATTTGAGTTTGCTAACAGTATCTTTTTATGATGTATCCTTTTTGACAACAGGATAAATGACTTGTTCAGAGTCACAGTGAATGACAGCACCTGGATTGCAGCCAATTTTCCAGGACTTTCTTTCTGTCCAGCCCATTAAATAGCATACCTTATATCGCAGCTGTATCAATTATGTAATCTGTTTTTCATTCTAATCAGAAGAAAACTCAGTTGATCCATATTGTAAGGACTCTTTAAAGACAATCAACATTCTGCTTTTACTTTTATTAGCAGTTATTTTATGCTGAATTTACTCCCAGACTTTACGTTTTTGTTTCTTCAGTTTCTTCTGGAATATCTTTTTCTTCTGTGCAATATCCTCCTCTTCTGGTGTAGGAACCATGAGCTCTGTAAATTCTACACCACATCTTGGGAGTTCTGTTCACCTGGATGTGCTCAATGACCAGAGAACCTACATCTAAACCCTTAAGTTCACTCTCTGCATTTTTAATCATGTGCAGCAAAAATTCAGCACTCTTTCTGGGCCACCGACCCTGCGTCCAGCCACTGTTTGGCCTGGGCACACCTACCAACCACTCCACCACTAACCGCAGAATGGCATGCATTGCTTCTGTAAAGTGACATCCTTCAGATACTTGGTGGCTTTTTGGATACACATGCCCTTGATGGCCTGGGCAGTTTCACAAGTGTTCTTAAAGTGAACACAAAAATTTGAACCTCTAGATTTGCATGATTTTGTGGGGTTTTCTGGGTTAAGTAAATAGCAAATCATTTTCAGAGGTCACCTTAGGCCACTTACAGGAAGAGAAAGCATGTTCAAATTTTTAGGTACAAAGTAAAGAAACATGAAAAAAAAATTCAATTCTTTAAAATCCAGATACTAATATTGTCTGGTCCAAGAGTACATATCTAACGCACACATACATTTTTACCTTGAATATAATTCATTCTTTATCCACATGCCAAACAAACTTAATCATCTTAGAGCATCCAAATATTTCCTGTGGCACCAAGTTCACTATATTTTGGCTAAGTCTGAGCAGTAGCAGATGACAGAAGAGTTAATGCATTCTTAAATCATTGGGCTTCACAGGGCCCATGCTCCTCTCAAAACTGTGTGCAAAATGTAAGTATGTACACTGTTCTGGGGACCTGGTCCAGCGCTTTCATTAGATACTCAATGAGGTTCAAGACCCACAATAAAGTTTAAGAACCAATAGGCCAGAAAATTAACAAAGTTATGTGGTAATTCCTTCTTTTAAGGAGCCATTCCATTCAAACACTCCTATTTTTCCCTGGTGAACAACTAATATTTCTAACTTAGGTATTTGCCCCAAGCTCACGTCCTGATCCTACCTCTGTTGAAGGTTTCCCTTGATTAAAGGGCCTTTACATTCATTTCTAACCCTCATCTTCTTAAAAGACCCCACCCCCCTTCTCTTCCAAGTGCTAGGCCAGAGGCCCAAATCCTAGGCTCACTGTAATTCTTTCAAGTCAGGAACCAACTGACGAGAAAACACTCGAGCTCCCACATTCCAACTGTCTTACTGAGGGGCTGGTCCACGAAGAGAAGTCTTTGTTTAGTTTTTTGTGTGTTTTTTGTTTTCTGTTAAACAGTTGTTTGAACCAATCTGGCTTTAAACCCTCAAGGGAAAACCTGGGGTCAAGAATCTATTGCCCCTTTTTGGTCATGCCTGAATTTTCCTCAAGTCAACCACATCTTTTAGTCTGAACAAGCTCTAATGACATATTTCTACTGCAGGCTTACCAATGAGAAATTCTTTTAGTCACTCAGAAAATTAGAGACTCTAAACCGGCATTTCTTAACCATTTAAAAATCCCTTGTTCTATAATATTTACTCACTTTTATCTTCTGAACCTTCCATCAGCTCAGAATACCACAGTCTTACTTTCTAAAATGTCCATAATGACTTAGAAGTCTAAATATTCTTTTCTAAACTATATAGTCTCTCTCCTCCCAACCCTGAGGTTCTGATTTGTACCTCCTCCTCATTCCTGACTGAGAGCATGGGGCTAAACATACAGAATATTCTGTAAATATGGACTTTTGTGGCAAGGTCCATTCAAAAGGTTCAAAATAGTAATCTATAAGCAAAATGATAAGGATAATAAAAACGGGCTTTACAACTTTTGTGTCATAAGAGAAACAATAAAATCAAATTTAAAACAATAGGAGTTTCTCGTTATCTGAGAACTGTCATATGTGAGAATCAATAAAATAATACAGAACTATACTAAAAATATCTGGCTCACACCATGAACATCAATTATAATATAGGCACACAGTGTAGGAGACTTGGCTGGAGTTATACAGAACATATTCTATTCTGGATAAACGGCTAATAAAAGCAGGTCTCAATTTCCTCTGAAAATAGTAGGGTAAAGATTTAGGTATTGACTTCCAGTTATTTGAACTTTTAGGATTTGTTTGGAGGCAACAAGGAATTTAATGAGCTATATTCTTTTGACCTTTTATTTAGAGATGTATAAAAACACACACACAATTCAGTCCACTTACTAATACAATGAGAATGTGAAATTTAAAGAAAACAACTGGGGCTTTCAATGTATTCTGAATTGCCACTGTTATTATTATTTTAAAATCTTTTCCACATTAGAGCCAGCACCACCTCCCCTTCCCCTTGCTTTCCTTGCTTCCATTTAGTTCCTAGTTCTGAAACATTTAGTTCTGTTTCACAGGCTGACTCTTCTTGCTTACTTCATGCCATTCGGCTTCAAGCTCAACAGCATCCTGGGGGAGTTGGTATGTTGCTACCTCCCTTGCAAGCTATTCTACAAGGTCACTATTTTCATTTGTGTTAATTACCTGGGGAGAGACAGATGAAGAGAAACTGAACTTGGACAGTACATAAACATATTTCCAAGACCCACGCTTTAAAATATAACTGGGTTTCCCTAAGTAATGTATGTTGTATAGTTCAAGGAGAGGGAAACAAAAGAAATGTGAAGGTAAGAGAAGGGATTATTTATTTATTTATTTAATGTTTTTATTGACTTCAGAGAGGAAGGGAGAGGGAGAGAGAGATATAAACATCAATGATGAGAGGGAATCACTGATCGGCTGCCTCCTGCAGGCCTCCTACTGGGGACTGAACCCAGGCATGTGCCCTTGACTGGAATTGAACCCGGGACCCTTCAGTCCGCAGGCCAACGCTCTGTCCACTGAGCCAAACCGGATAGGGCTTTTCTTTTCTTTTCTTTTTTTTTTAAATAGGAGGCTGAAAGAAAAGGCATTCTAAACAACAGTTAAGAGGAGCTTCAGATTGAGTGTGACATTAGTATGCAACAACGAAAATAAAGGGAATTGGTGGAGTCCTGCAAGCAAGGAATTATTGAGAAAAAGACTTGTCAAGATGGAAATTGGGAAAAGATGTATCACCTACAGAAAGGTCAAGATCCAAATGATCAAGTCTTAAGGATATATCAAACTAGCCTAATCTGAGCTGTTCTTGTTCAGGGGGTGCAGTGTGAGAAGACAAGGCAAAGTTTACTTTTCCTAGTCACACAGGAAGGAATACTATAAAACTCAAGCAAGAAAAAGGGAATCCAGATCCAATAAATTTTTAAAAGGCACTAGCAAAACATGGTTTAGAAAATCCTTTGTTAACTGAACTGGGGATCAGTGTTGGCCTCCGGTCCCAAGAAAAACTAGAATGCCCCCATGCACCAGAATAAAAAGACCAGGGAAAAGACTAGACAATTTAATAAGGGTAATGTTTAACCCCTGGCACACGGGTAATGAGGCATCAAATTGTTTAAAGACCATGCTGACTAGTAGGAAAGTAGCTGCTTAACATAAGGGCAGACTAAACTCTCTAATTTAGAGAATTGCATTTGCAAGCCTTCTGTATCCATAGCTGGGCAGGGCATGGGCAGACAAAGACTGACGGCTATACACAAGACGAGAGTTCAAATCAGTTCAACCTCTACTACCTGGTAGGTGTTCAGTACTACAGGAAAGTGCTGGAACACAGGAATTCATCCCTGACTTTAAAGAGTTTATAGGAGAAACTAGAGTGGCCAGTCCAAGACCACTTACCATTGGGTTGCTGTTAGAATTCGACGTGTTAATGACTTTAAAATATTTGGTGTAAAGTCTGGCAAATGGTAGATATTCAAAAACCAGTCGCTGCTAATCAGCATCCTTATAATTATTACCATCATCACTACAATACCTATTACTATGCTGTAGGAATAACGAATTTTAAATTCTAGCAGAAACAGCTTTAAATTGTGAAGAATTTGTTTCTAAATGGTTTGTTTCTTAATACTTTGCCATTTCTTAAAGTTTGCCATTAAGGATTTCTGTTAAAACTAGGGAAGACCTCTCCCCACTATTGATCTAGTTCCTACAACAGTCTTAGTGACACTGTTTCTGGCAAACTTTCTCAATCAGTCATGGAAATGTTGACACCAACATAGTCTCGCACCCATGTTACCACTTTTTTGCATCCTGTGAAGCTGACTTCATAGTTTGTTGCTGATATTCACAAAAGGAGAAAAGCCAGAGACTACAGAAAAACTACTTTCAAATGTCACAGATCAAAAGGGAGAAATTAGAAGGGAAAGCACAAGTTTTTTCTTCCCTTAAGAGTAAAAAAATACATCATGGTCATCATGTCAATCCATACTTACTGATCTCCCATAATGGATTAGATGCGTTAGTAAAAGTATACAAGAACACCAATATCTCTAGCCTCCTCAGGATAAACTCTAAGAGATAATGTTATGAGGAAACTTGCCTAGCAAAGGGCAGTAGACTACAGGCATACAAACCTGTGCCTACAAAGGAATTTAATTTAGAGTAAATTTAGTTTAAAGGTTTGCAGAATATCTAACAGAAAGAAATATAAAATATTCTACCTACTGGCTAAATTTCCAGTGTGGCTTAGTTGGCTGAGCATCGTTCCATGCATCTAGAGGTCACAGGTTCAATTCCTGGCCAGGGCACATGCATGGGTTGTGGGGCTTGACCCCCAGTGGGGGGCATGCAGGAGGCAGCCAATTAATGATTATCTCTCATCATTGATGTTTCTACATATCTCTCTCTTCCTCTCTGAGATCAATAAAGATATTTTTTTTTTAAAAAAAAGGAATTGTAGAGTACTGAGATTGAGTAATTTCTTTGAATTTACACAGCTAGATAGTGGCAGGTCTATAAAGGTGGTTAGTGCATAGTAAATACTCAAATTTTTGATGAGTTAAAAAGACAAGTACTATGGTCTGAATGTTTGTGCTCCTCCCTCTGCCCTAAATTCACATGGTGAAGCCCTAAGCCCCAGTGTGGCAGTATTGGGCAACAGGGCCTCTAAGAAGTACTTAAGGTTACATGAGGTTATAAGGGAGACCCTGGTCTGATAGGATTAGTGTCCTTATAAGAAGAGACAGCAGAGATCTTTGCCCACAAGTGCACCGGTGCCTTCTTGCTCTTGCTCTCTCTCCACCAACGCATGCACAAAGAGGACACGTGAGCACAGGGAGATGGAAGCAGCTTATACGCCAAGAAGAGAGGCCTCAGAATGAAACCCACCTTGCAGGCACCTCGATCTTGGACTTCTCAGCCTCCAGACTATGTGAAAGAAATTCCTGTTGTTTAAACTACCCAGTATGTGGTCATTTGTTACAGCAGTCCCAGCAAACTAAAACAATGAGCCAAAGGTAATGGGCTTTATTCCAGTCAAGGGCACATACCTGGGTTGCAGGTTCCATCCCCAGATGTGTCTCTCTCCCACTGATGTTTCTCTCTACCTCTCTCCTCCTCCCTCCTCCCTCCCTCCCTCCTTCTCTCCCTATCTCTCTAAAAAAATCAATGGGAAAAATATCCTTGGGTGAGAATTAACAAAAAAAAAAAAAGGGAGACCCTGAATCCAATAGTTCTCAGTATTGCCACTCAGGAATATAGTTGACACCTGTCTCAGAACAACTAAGATGAGCCCAGAAAGGTTAGCAATCATAACAACTAACATATATTGAACATTTACTATGCACCAGGAGCTGTTCTGAGAGCTTTACATGGCTCAAAACAACCCTCTGAGATACTACTTTTGTTCTAATTATATAGATGAGAAAGCATAGTAATACGCCTAATGTCGTCAAGACAGAATGCAGCGGAGCCAGACCTGAAACCTAGTCAATTTGGTTCCAAAGCCTGCACCATGCAGCATTACTGCCCCAACAGTACAAACCATCACATGCACACCGGGGACAAGTGGTCTCTAGTAAATGAGAGAGAATGGCTGGTGACAAATACAGAGTTCCACACACTAAATTCCTAGTTACTAAGTATTCCCTTGTTAAAGAAAAAGTAACAAGTAGAAAACCTCTGGAATGTAGCACCCATTTGATAACTACTTTCTGGACATCAATCACTATCCTCGACATTGGGGAAACAGCTATAAACAAAGCCAGACAAAAACCTCTAAAGGAGAGACAAGTAGTTTAAAAAAAAAAGATGTTTTTATACTGGAAGATGGTAAATTATGGAAAATTTAAAGCAGAATGACTAAAAAGAACTAGCTGAAAGGTAACATTTGAACAAAAATGTGAATGAGATAAAGAAGACAGACCTGAGGATGTCTGGAGAAGAGCAGTACAAGTGGGGGAAACAAATTAAAGTACCTGGCAAGCGTTCGGAACAGCTGGAAGCCCAGTGTGGCTGGAGGAGAGTGAGAAAGGGGAAGAACGGGAGATGGAACCAAAGAGGTACGTGGGAGCCAGCGCGACCACAGCCTTGTCCAGAAGTCCCTGAGTGAAACACATTAGTGGGTTTTTGAGCATGATCAGAGTTATATTTTTAAAGGATCACATCTGATGCTGTGCTCAGAATAAACTGTTTGGAGTCAATGGTGGAAGCGGGGAGACCAGGTGGAGACTGTTACAATAATCCAGGCAAGAGAGGATGGTGCACTGACCCAGGATGGAAGTAGCAGAGCTAGTGAAAAGGGGTCAGCTCCAGGTTATTTTTGAAAGGCAGAGCCTAAAGGATTTGCTGATTTATAAGACTGAAGAGAGAGAGAGGAAGAAGGATCTAAGGATAACGCCAACTTTTTCTGGTCCAAGCAACAAAAAGATGTCATTATCTGAGAAGGGGAAAACTGTAGTTTTTCCCACAAGTTTGTGAGTGATTTTTCACCAACCTTTGCTCATTAATTATTCCTAACCATGTTTTTAAAATGACTAAATAGTAATATAAATGACGTGCTCACTTAGAAGAATGATGCAAAAGTAAAATAAATTCTCGCTAACACATCATCCTTCAGTTTTCCTATTGCATTGTACAAAGTACTGTGTCACCTTTCAAGAAAGCAATAAAAAAGACTGGAGACACTGTCTTTATAGTTTGCTTAGTTTTCATTGAATACAGTTAGGAATTCAGTTTTTCACTGCCCACCCATAATTACAAGAAAAGAAAAACTAACATGGGAAAATGTTCCACAACTATTAGGTGAACTGAAAATGAATACAAACATGGATAGCAGCACTCTAAATTCTAATGGTGATGGTGAAATTTTCTTTTATTTTTGGATGATTTTTATTCACTATCTTTTAAATTTTTATTGAATTTATTGGGGTCACACTGGTTAACAAAATTACACAGGTTTCAGGTGCACAACTCTACAATTCACCATCTGTACACTGTATTATGTGTTTACCACCCCCAGGTCAAGCTTCCACTGATGATGGTGAAATTTGATATGTAAGCGAAATTTTGAGACTTCTTTAAGATATTATATCCTAACATAGGATATAATCTTAACCAAAGTCAAGAATCAATATTGAACAATATATTTCTAAGAACAAAACGTATTATGGTAGTTTGATTCAGTTCAACAGAAAGTATTTCTTCATGCAGTATATTTTTTTATTGTTGAAACTATTACAGATGTCTCCCATTTCCCCCCATTTTGCCCACCTCCACCCAGTCTTCATGCAGTATTTTGCAAGAACTGGGATCATCCAGTTTCGCTAAAAGGACATGTGACAGTATTCTTTCATTTCTTACAATGTGAGAAAGTTTACATTTCATAAGTGGCCAAGTGCTGAAGGTAAGTATATATATAAAGGTAAAGGAAAGAAACAGATAATTTAAAATTTTTAAAAATTCTTTGATCATTCCAAAATGTTTATAAATCTAAAAATAAAAATGTTTTGTAGTTATGGAGCAAAGAAGACATCCATTCTCTCTTCAACAAAATTATGTACTATCAATAGTTAAAAAAAATACTTTAGCCGAAACCGGTTTGGCTCAGTGGATAGAGCGTCGGCCTGCGGACTGAAAGGTCCCAGGTTCGATTCCGGTCAAGAGCATGTACCTGGGTTGCGGGCACATCCCCAGTGGGAGGTGTGCAGGAAGCAGCTTATCGATGTTTCTCTCTCATCGATGTTTTTAACTCTCTATCTCTCTCCCTTCCTCTCTGTGAAAAATCAATAAAATATATTTAAAAAAAAATACTTTAAATACTATGATTAGACTACATAAGAGATCCAGACGTATAAGAAGCTAGAACCTATTAGAGATGTATTTGGAATCTGGAATCAGAATTTACAAAATGCATATGTTCTAGGCTGATGCATGACAGCTCATAAGCAATTAAATTACATTCGAAGAAGGTTGCCTTTTGAGGTATATATGCTTTCAAAACCAGGAAAATAGGAAATAAAAAATTTGGACACGGCCCCAGTGAGGTTGGGACGGCCCTGGTGAGGTTGAAACGCCCCGGTGAGGTCGGGACAGCCCCGGTGAGGTCGAGACGGCCCTGGTGAGGCCGAAACGGCCCCGGTGAGGTGGGGACGGCCCCGGTGAGGTTGAAACGGATAATAAAGACCAATATAAACTGATGAACAAAAATAGATGCAGAGGCGGAGCAGCATTGAACAGACTGTCAAACTACAGTGGGAAGCCTGGGGAGGGTTTAGGTGGGGGGGGTTAAGAGATCAACCGAAGGACTTATATGCATGCATATAAGAATAACCAATGGAAAACACTGGGGGGTAGGGGAGGCCAGGGGAATGTCAAGGGGGGTGGGGGGAGGAGACATATGTACTACTCTTTGTAATACTTTAAGAAATAAAAATTATTTAAAAAAAAACTTGGACAGTATGTGTCAGTGAAACATCACTTATTTGGAAGATTCGATCTACACAGGGAGAGAGCTACAACAGGAGCAAGAGTGCAACCAAGGGTCAAAGCAGTGCAAGCACTGACACAGAACCCAATGCTCACCGCAAAAATGTGACAACTCTAGAACAAGTTTGGGACCGGCTTGAGTACTGCTCAGCAAGAAATTTGCCTTGGTTTGAGCTATGAGGAAGAATAGGCTTGAATTTCAATGTAAAACAGATGGAAAGGAAGAGAAATCAAGAGCACATTATTTGGATTTCAAAGAGATTTAATGATCCTTTCTGTCCTAAGAAAAGCTGTTAATGCTCTTTTCTCAGCTCAATGTTTTTTCAACTATTAACAGATTTTAAAAACCCCATTTAAAAAAAAAAATACCTGCAGTGATCTTGTACTATTAACAAGGGTAAAGGCAGTGGGAGAAGGGGAGGAACGACAACACATCAATAGAGTTAGAATCTAGACTTGGAAACGAATGACTAGAGGATAGCTTATGTCTATTTTCTTCAATATGGTTGACATTAGTACAGTGAACACCTTCATTTTACAGGAAAAGCTTAAATGATAAGACTGCACATTGATCAGACAGTTCCTCACACAGGTAGGAAATGACCTGCAGGAATAAATACAGAACTAGAAAGACTGTCTATAAGCATGGACTCATATAATAAAAAGAAAAAGCTCTGGCTGGTGTGCTCAATTGTTAGTGTTGGCCTGTGCACCAGAAGGTCTTGTGTTCGATTCCTGGTCAAGGGCACATACCTGGGTTGCAGGTCCGACCTTCACCCCTGGTCAGAGCCTGTGGGAGGCAACCAATTGATGTGTCCCTGTCACATTGATGTTTCTCTCTCTCTCTCTAAAAAAAAAAAAATCAATGGAAAAATATCCTCACTCCTCCATGAGGATTAAAAAATAAAATAAAACAAAAAGAAAGAGGATACAAAAAGGGTTAAAGAAAACCATGAAGCATTGCCCTTTTCAATCTTATGTTCCTACTAAAATGGTTAGAAGCCCTAGTGTTTGAGAAGCCTTTTGTGTGACTTAAGGTAGTACTACTTTTGGTTTTTCTGTCTTAAAAAAGGTTTTACAGCCACACTCTCAGATTCATCTTTAGACTACCATTCTCCTGGCAGTGCCCTTGAACGGACCTTTGCTAAGAATCCATGTCTTAATTTTACTATCATTTACCATGCAGAAAGGCTGAAAATTTTCAAAATCAAGTCCTGGTTGCTTTTTTGTTTAACAGTCCTTCCTTCCATTCATTTCTCTCCTCTCACACTTTACTATAAGCAGCAAGAAGAAACCAGGGGCACCTTCAATGTTTTGCTTGGAAATTTACATAGCTAGATCTCCCAGTTCATTAGGCACATTTGCTGCTTTCCATAACTACAAACAATAGTGTTGCTAAACGTTGCCCTTTCTTCCAGTTTCCTTTCCTGAAGCCCTCATGGCAATCTCCTCAAAGTCCCAGATTTTACAAGCAACATGTTCAAGGTACTCTTTCACTAACACTCTCCTCAAAGGCCATTGCCCGGTTCCAAAGTCACTGCCACATTTTAGATTTCTGCTGTAGAAGCACCCCATACAGAAAGGGCTAGAGAGGGCAAGCACCCAAGATGAAAAAAGACAGTCTCTTTGTAACCAAATCTTGGAAGTAACATCCTATCACTTTTGCTATATTGTTACTTCGAAGTGAGTCCCTAGGGCCAGCCTATACTCAATGGCAAGAGATTGCACAAGAACAAGCATACCAGAGTGGGAATCACTGGGGCCATCTTAGAAGCTGTCTCTCACAGACTATTGGAAGCATTATAGCACATTGTTTAGGAGTACCGGCTGAAGCAAGACAATGTTCCAAGCAAAACATTGAAGGTGCCCTCTGATTTCTTCTTGCTGATTATGGTAAAGTGTGAGAGGAGAGAAAAGAATCGAAGGAAGGACTGTTAAACAAAAAAGCAGCCAGTACTTGATTTTGAAAAATTTCAGCCTTTCTGCATGGTTTGACTCTTGTTTCCACATTATAAAATTATTTCATAATAACATAATAAAATAATAGTTGTGAAAGGCCAAAACCCAGTGCCTCATACATAGGAGGCCCTTGGGAATCTCTATTCCTTCTCCTTTCTGATCTCAATTGCTTTTTAACAATCTTGAAAATTTCTCTGGTATTGGATGAAATCTGCAAACATCTACTACTAGAGTAACATACAAAAATACCATTCTGACTTTCAATAAGTACAGAAAACTTATTTTTTAATTAATTTAATTAAATTAAACAAGAAAACAAAAGAATAAAAATAATCATCTAGAATTAATGAATATAGCAGAGGGGAACATACACACAATAGCAACTGTTATCCCCCAAACACATGTCCCACCCACACTGCCATCTGCTTTTAAATTGTCATGTTTAGTGAGACTTTCAAAATGAACTTGGCAAAAAATATTACACTGCTTTTTATCTAATTGGCAACTATAAATATAATAAATAAAAAATAAATCGTTTTAGAATATTTTTATTTAGATGTCATTTTATTTGAGAAATAACACTCAACAAAGTGAGTGAACTAACATCATGCCCATCTTATGGATGAAACACAGAGCATAAAGATCTTGTGACTTGTTATAATCACAGAGTAGGTTAATGATTGAGCCACAAACAGAACTGTAACCATCATATAATGTAATATTCAATGAAGCTGTAATTGGTTATTTCTGATTTTCATGGATATGACAATTTGGCCAGTGATTAAAGGGTTCATCTCACACTCAGGAAAAATAACTTGACAGTTAAAGAATAAAAAGTAGGCTTTGATTTATTTTACCTCTGATTTAATGGTCTAGATTCAAATAAGCAAGTAAAATACCATCTGAGTTACTACACAAATAAGAATACAGAACCTACACTTTGAGTTAAGTGGAAGCAAAACCCAATATTTTAGTTGGACACTTTGCTACACAGTTCATTATATTTAGAATATTTAATTAACCTTTCAAACAATATTTGTGGAGTGCCTATTCTATGCTGGCCTTTTATTAAAAGTACTGTATGTTATCTCATTTTGTAATAGTGAAGGATGCCAAAAAAGCATTTGTGAGGAAGAGCAGCAAGCTCACATTCATCAGAGAAGGCTAACCGCACACAAGAAGGCAATGCTTAAAACCAGATCTCAAGTTTTAAAGGCAGCACCTATTTCCAGAACAAAGAAGGGAAAAGGTAGTTAGTGAAGGAAGACCATAACTCCTAATACCTACATTATTCATTGAAAAAAAAACTAAAGGGCCTGAGGTGATGGGCAGAGGTTTTCTCAGGACAGCTGTGTCAGGCATCTCTGCCTTTGGCACTTAGGAGGAAGTGAATATATGATCATTTCTTTTGAGGGACAGCAATTTCTAGAAGATGTTGAATGTTAGATCATTACTTTGGTAGAAAGTTTGATGATCAGCAAACATTCGTTAAATATCTATTTTGTGCAGCACATGAGGATACCAAGTGTGCTGGGAGATACTGTAGCCCCTGTGTCCACTCCCTTCACTTACATGTGTGCTTTGATCATGCTGATTTTCTACCCTTCCCAAACGTACAATTTAAAATCTACTAGAACGAATACTTGCTTAATTGCTTACAAATTTATTCCCTAATTTATAAATTCTAAAACAATAAAAGCCCATATTCTGGTTTGAAACATGACAAATTATATTGTTTAAGGTTAAGTGCCATATTAAAACATAAATATCAAAACAAGGCAGCTTTTTTATACAACTGGAAACTTCATCTTTTAGCACTCATACATAAGGCTTCAACTCTACTTAAAAACTGTACTCATTTCCAAACCCTGATCCCAAGGCCTAGTTATCTCATACCTGAACAACTACAATAGTAATTGCTATTGCTGCTTCTAGTCCCTCCCCAAGCCATCCTATCCACAGAACCTAATTACAAAGCACTATTTCAAGAAAGTTAAATATTGACTTACTGGATTTTTAAAAATAATTCCTATTTTCTATAAAAGTAATTATCTAACATTCAACATCTTCAGGTTTACCCATCAAACACTGCTTCCATTCCTGTCTCTTCCAATGAGACTGGCCTCTTACTTTCCCCCCCAAAGTTTCCTTCCTCCCTTCTTTTCACTCCACAAATGCCCAATCAGTGCCCACTATGTACCAAGCACCTTTCTAGGCACAGAGGATACACCAGTGCCTTCATGGAGCTTACATTCTAGTTGGGGGAGAAAGACATTAAACAAACAAATAGCAAATCAGATGGTGGTAGGTGATATGGAGAAAAATAAAGACGAGGAAAAGGGGATGGGAAATATTGCACAGAGAGGTAGAGAATTACCATTTACAGTACATAGGATGCTCATGATAACATGACATTTGAGTAGAGATTTCATGTATACAAGAGAGTGGTACTGATATCTGGAGAAAGAGCAGGGGGGTAGGCAAGTGCTAAGGCCCCGAGGCAAGGGCATGTTTGATATAAACATGAGTTCAAGAACTTAGCCAGGGAAGAAAGTCATACAAGGGCCTTAAAGGCCAGGGTAAGGTGTTTGATTTTTACAATAAGATAAGAAGCCCCTAGAGTTTTGGACAGAGGAGCAATATAATGTGACATTTAAAAGGAGCACGCTGGCTGCTGTGTTGAGGACAGACTTTGGGAGGGGGGTGCAGAAGAACAGAAGCAGGGAGGCTAGTTAGAAAATTATTATAATAATATAGGCAAGAGATAATGGTGGCTTGGGCCAGGATGAAAGTAATGGGATTCTTGAGTAGTCAAGTTTCATGTTCATACTTGACACCATACCTTTGCTTATGCCAGTTCTCCATCTGGCTTGTCTCTGTTTAGTCCTGCCAGAATCTAGCTTAAATTATACCTCCTTCAAGAAACCCTCCCCAACCAATCCCATCTTCAGTGATTGCCTATTTTTCTGAACTCCCATTGACAACTGCCCATTACCACCTACAATGTAATCTTTGCTACAATGTATTATTTATCTATTTAACTTCTGTGCCCCTTTACCCCATTATTCTCGGGGGGGGGGGACTTTACAACTTTTGGTATTCTCACTGTGCTGCAAAAAATAGACATTCAATTAATGTTTGATGATAATCAAACTGAACCACTTACAAACTGCTTTCTCACAAAAGAAAAGATCATATACTCACTTCCTTCTTAAACTGCCGAAGTCAGAGAGATGCCTGACATAGCTGTCCCGAGAAAACCTCTGCCCGGCACCCAGGCCACACATCGTACTGGGCTACCGTTCACAACCTAGCCACACTAGTTTCTCGGGAACAATAGTTTCTGAAGTGTGGTCTCTGGACCAGCAGCATCAGCATCACCTGGGCATTAATTAGAAATGTAAATACCCAGGTCCACCCAGATCTAATGAATCCAAAATTC
>NW_005871151.1:192185-206340 GCF_000147115.1 Myotis lucifugus | reverse complement strand
CAAGTTTATGACCACAGATTTTAAGCCTACTCCATCTCTTTAAGTTCACTCCCATTTTTTGAGATGACTACTATTTCACACCTTGTTCTCTCTCCTCACATCTGCTATACTTCTCCACTCTCTACATGTCCAGTTTCAGCTATGTTCATCTTATATGTTATAAAGAAAGCAGGCACAATCAGAGGACTCATTCTTCTGCCTGAAACCAATGCCACCAGCCTACCTGGCTCTAACCCAGGGGTGGGCAAACTTTTTGACTCAAGGGCCACAATGGGTTCTTAAACTGGACCGGAGGGCCGGAACAAAAGCATCGATGGAGTGTTTGTGTGAACTAATATAAATTCAAAGTAAACATCATTACATAAAAGGGTACAGTCTTTTTTTTTTTTTTTTAGGTTTATTCATTTCAAACGGGCCGGATCCGGCCCGCGGGCCGTAGTTTGCCCACGGCTGCTCTAACCCCACTGTGCCTCCATCCTATTAAAAAGAAAAAAGTGCTCTGGCCCTATCTGAGGCCAATCCCTCCTCTGTGTGCTACTTTGCTGCTCTGAATAACCTCCTTCTTTTCAGCATCCTGGATTTTTCCTATTGACATAAAACATGCCTTAATATCATCTATGTTTTTAAAATCCTCCCTTGAACTCACCTATCCATCCAGTTACTACCGCAACTCATTGCTTTACTCCACAACTAAACAATATACACTGTCTCATCTTCACCTACCAATTAAAACTCAAGCTATTCTGACTGGCTATTTATCCCCATCATTCCAGTGAAACAGCTTTTACCAAGTTTACCATGACCAATATCTTACCAAGGCCAATGGACCATTATTTGGTCTTCAATTATGCCAACCCAGAATGTTCTTTTCTGAGTCTGTGATATCACTTACTTGCCTTCTTTCCCTCCTACCCTAACCAAATTCTAAGTGTCCTTCAGACCTCTACTGAACTGCCTCAGCCCTATTCTCTAGTCACATTTTCTCCCAAGGCTTTAAGTATGTACTGATGAATCTCAACCTTACACCCCCAGCTCACATCTTTCTTCTGAACTCCACTCATATCAAATTGCCACTGAACTTTTCCACCTGGATGTCTAACAGACATTTCAAATTTTAGCAAGTCCAAACCACACACACTGTTTTTGTGTACTCTCTGTTCTGTTGTAAGGAAACAACCCCTCCACCCTAATTCCTCAAGCCAAAACCCAAGTAACTCAGATCCCTCTTTCATTTCACCACACACGCAAGCCCACTTCAGTCCTATCAAACTGCCCTCCAGAGTCTAAGCCAGTGATGGCGAACCTATGACACGCGTGTCAGAGTTGACACTCGAACTCATTTTTTTGGTTGGTTTTTCTTTGTTAAATGGCATTTAAATATATAAAATAAATATCAAAAATATAAGTCCATTCGGTCCCCGTACGGGCCACCAATATATATATATATATATATATATATATATATATATATATATATATATATGTCTTTGTTTTACTATGGTTGCAAATATCAAAAAATTTCTATATGTGACACGGCACCAGAGTTAAGTTAGGGTTTTTCAAAATGCTGACAGGCCGAGCTCAAAAGGTTCGCCATCACTGGTCTAAGCCATCACCTCTCGCTTAGATAGAGCAAGGGCTTCCTGACCTCCCTTATCACTCTTCCTAAAGAAAATCACTCTCCTGCTTGAATCTCCCAATGCCTCCCCATTTTAACCAGAACAAAATTCAAACTGCTACCATGGGGAATGATCTAGGGTAGTACATTTCCAATCTTATTTATCTTCCCATGTTCTTTTTGTTCTCTGCACTCTAACCACACCACCCCTCTTTTCCAATACCCCCAATGCATTTCCATCTGAAGACTGTATTTGTTACTTCGTCTGCTTATAATGCTTTCCTTCCCTATTTGACAAGATGGTGTTTATCATTCAGGCCTTTTTCAGCCTATCCAAAGCACTTGGGTTCATATTACCTTCTCTTCTCTATGGCACTTACTATAGTTTTCTGAAATTATCTTGTTTCCTTAAACATTTACAGTTTTCTTTTCACAGTTAAGTTAAAAAATACAAACTATGGGAAAAAACTTAGTATTATTCATGCTCTTTCCCTACCCCTTAGGAAGCAATCAGCACACAGTAGTCATCAATAAATGTGTTAACTGCTTGAGTCACATATTATTAATATGATGATTTGGTTAGCCCCTTACAGTTTTTAGAGCTTTTAAAATATGCATCAAACTAATTTCACCCAAAGAATAAATATAAATTCTGCAATAATAAAGCCTCTTATTATCTTCCTAATATATAAATCTGATCATACCTGATCCTGCTTAAAATCTATCAGTGGTTCCTTATTGGAATAAACTAACAAATACCTTAAACTGTTCAAATAATCTGGCTTCTGAATTTTAAATTTTTATCTACCACTCTTCAACTCATCCCACACATACAAGCCACATGGAATTATATATGGTTCCCAAACATAAATACTTTTTCACCAATCTTTTCTTCTTTGGAAAATCAATGACCCTTTTCACACCTCACCCACTCTGCTTTCTACCTTCTCTCTGTAAAGACTTTTTGAACTCCTAAATGCTGTTAGCTCATCTGTCCTCATCTGCTTTGCCTCCTGTTAAATGGGAGAGCCAATACCATTTCCCCAAAGTATAAGAGCATGTATCCCTCCTCTTATATAGTACACTTCTTTTCAAATAAATTTATTCAATTAGTTTTTAAACATGGTTAAGTCTCTTTTATTTAAAATAAAACAAACCTTTTCTACTCCTGATACTCTTCTAGCTATTCTCTACATTCCTTCAGAGTCAAACTTTTCCAACAAATGTCTACGTCCACTAATTCAATCTCCATTTCCTTGCCTACCCGTGAACTCCTCAACTCACTCCACTACTCTCAGGCTTCTGCCCTCAATAGTTCAGAGAAACAACCCTTGCAAAGATTACCAATGACCTCCATGTTGTTAAACTCATATTTTGGTTCTCTTCCTGCCACTCTTTTGTTAATTCTCACCTGAGGATATCCCCCCCCCCCCCATTTATTTTTAGAGAGAGTGGAAGGGACAGGGAGAGACAGAGAGAGAGAAACATCGATATGAGAGAGACACAAAGATTGGTTGCCTATCACATGCACCCCAACCAGGGGCAGGGGATTGAGCCTGTAACCAAGGTATGTGCCCTTGACCGTGCCCGGAGACCATTCAGTAACCAGGGCCAACACTCTAACCACTGAGCAAAGCTGGCCTGGGCTTCCTGACACTCTTTTATCTTAATTTCCTAGTGTCCTGGTTTTCCTCCTAAAGAGCAAGTTCTCCGGAACCTTGTTCTCTGCCTCCTTTGAGGGTTCATCTCCTATATCAGGCATTAACTTCTCTTTTTGCTCTACATTTTCTCCCTAAATGTCATTCTCCTCTTAAGCCATCATCAAACCTGCCTACAGGTTCAGTTACTATTGCCTGCATATCTTTCCTTATATTCCAGACCAAGGTAGCCAACTATCTAAGCGGTATTTCCCCTTGAACATCTCAAAGTTACCCCCAAATCAAACTCATTATCCCCTTCACCTTTATTCTTATAAAAAACAAACAAACAAAACCCCACAATCCTAGTCCTCTTCCAAATCATGGCAATATCTTATCAATTTTACCTTCGGAATATCTCTCCTCTTCCAAATCATGACAATATCCTGTCACTTTGACCTATGAATATCGGTCACACAGTTCTAGTTCTCTCTAGCACATGTTGTCATTATCATTCTCTGTCACTTAGTTACACAACAACCACCTAACTTCTTTCTGCAGCTTACTCCCCTCTAATCTGTGTAGATAACTTTTAAAAAACAAATCTAATTATAAACTCCACTCCAGCCTACTCCAATCTTACTTAAAATCTTTTAATGGCTTTTCGCTGCCAAGTATCTAGTGACAGTACCTGGCCTTTCAATGTTTATCTGAACAAAACTGTTCCTACTTTTGTGATGACTTAATTTACTATTAAAGTCTAGTTCGCTAACTATGTAGAACAATTAGAATGGCAAAATAGCAATAAACAGTGAGCATTAATTAAAAGATCAGCCTGACTGTAATTTGAATAACAGCTGTTGTTATTATCATTACCTTATTTTTTGCTTAGTACAAAATGCCTCCAAAATATTTTAACACATTATCTCAAATAATCTGTTAGGTATTAATAGTCCCATTATAAAGATTAAAAAACTAATGTTAGAAAGGTCATACACTGACAAATGGCACCACCAACACCAAAACTGTTTCTGGCTCACAGCACATGGTTTTCATGTTTTCTGATAAAGCCATCAGTTACTACTTTGTTTCTAAAATGGCTGAAATACATTTTTCTAAGATCACTCCATTAATGTTTTCCCAAGAACTATCATATCCTTTTTACAACTGGAAAAATCAACATACATACAGTTTAGTAACTTGTCTCAAGTAATTAATGGTTATAGAAACAGAATTCAGGTTACCTTATCTTCACTTCTCTACTCTGCCTATATCATGCTGAATAAACCTGACACTATTGAACAAAGAAAAGAAAATGTGGTGTAATAAGCTCTAAGGCCAGACAGACCAGGGTTCAAATCTTACCTCTGTCAATTCTAAATTGTGTGACTGTAGCAAGTTACTGAAGTTTCTGCTTTCTCATCTGTAAAATGAAGATAATAGCTAACTCCCAGGTGTGTTGAGGACTAAGTAAGATATAAGCCTAACATAAATGTTATCACTCACTAATGGTTTAAAGTTAACACAACAAAAACATTAGCTTCTCCCCAAAGAGGACAGCGTGGAAAGAAAGAAGAGCCAGAGTTAAAAAGAAAAAAAAAAAGAAAAAAAAAAAAGATAATGCTGAGTTTCCAGTTCTGCCATTTACTGTCATGCACTCTCTGTCTCCTCATTTGTACAATAGAGATAATGATACTCAGCCCTTAGCACTGCTGTGAGGGTGAAATAAGATAACAAATAAAAGCACTTTCTTAATTGAATAGCATCATAGAAAAATCATTATTATCTGTGTGTGCACAATCGCTATCACTGTTATAAATTCTTTGAGGGCATGAGATATCTTAAATCATCTTTGCATATATAACAGCTGGTAGCACAGTTTTCTACCCATTACAGGTACTCATCAAAAGTTGGCTGAACTGATTTATTAAGAAGAAAGGATTGCCCTGGCCAGTGTTGCCAAGTAGTTAGAGCACTGGCCTGTGCACCAAAGAATTTCAGGTTCAATTCCTGGTCAAAGGCACATACCTGAGTTGCAGGTTTGATCCCCGGCCCTAGTCAGGGCAGTGTGCAGGAGGCAACCAACTGATGTGTCTTTCTCACATTGATGCTTCTCTCTCTCTCTCTCAAAATCAATGGGAAAAATGGAGGAGGAGGAGGGGGAGGGGGAGGGGGAGGGGGAGGGGGAATTCAAAATGAGATCCAGAAGTTCATCCATATAGAATATAAGTAAAAAGATCAACGCAGATAGAGAGAACACATGTGCCTTCTGGGAATTTGTACAAGTGGTCTGCAATTTTGTTTACTGAGTAAAAATTATACAATCAAACAAGTAAGTTCCCTCAGGACAGGAGTCGTGTATTAAGTGTTACCCTCCCTGTTTTAGACAACGAAGAGGAGGGAATAAATGACATAATGAATACTTCATAGATATTGACTGAGTACCTATGTGCCATCCACTATGGTAAGCGTGTTTCTGAGATTATCTCATACCTTCACAATAATCCTGTATGACAGGCATTATTTTCCCTATGTGATCAATGAAGAAACTGAGGTTCAGAGAGGTTAAGTAATTTGTTCACAGCCACACAACTGGAAATGACAGAGGTGGATTTACATCTAGTAAAGTCTCTAAAAGCCACTTTCTTTCCACCACACCATGCTGTCCACTGATGTCACCACATTCACTAAAAAGGAGGACAACTCAATAGGAAAGTGGGGAGAAGATCTGGCAAAGAGACATATACAGAGCACAGGATGGCATTCTAGCTCAGAGTTCTAGACACACAGGGGCAAGTTAATGAGCCGCACCTAACTACACAAACTTAAAATGCTTGGATGAGCTATAATGTTTACTCCCCAGCTCTACAGTCTTAAAAAGGTCCACACCACTCATTGGTATTAACAACTGAACATACTTCAGTAATTTTTCTAGAATACTCAGAAACAGTACCTTTAACTCACTGCCAGTACCCAAACAAGCAGGCAATGGAGGTAATATGTTTCACAGCTTGCTCGTGTTTTCCAGGACCCAAACATTCTTGCAAAACTGAGTGTTTTTCTGGCATACGTACTGCTACATAAAATTCACTTCACAGAACTTTAGAATTAGAATAGGTCCTATTAGTTTATGGAGGCTCAGAACAGTTAAATGATTGCTCAATGTCTAATGGCTGGGTACTGGCCTAGACAAACTCATCTCCTATTCCTCGTCCAGTAAGTTTCTCCACAGCACCTCCTCAGCTCCTGCCACTTAATGCCTGACTGCCTAGATTTCCTTCTCTATATCTAGGTGTCATGCAGCTATGGCTCCTCCTGGACATTTTCAATGAATTCAACAAATGTGTAGGGCACTGGGCTAGATAATGCAGATAACAAAGAGATAGAGCTAACTCACTTTTTACCCTCTAGAAAGAGCTATCAAACATTCAATTGCCGGGTATGTAATGTTTGTATGCACACACACATACTAGAATACACATGGTCCCAGGGACCAGGGAAACCCTAGGCCCCACCTGACTGCTCCAAGGGGTGAGAGCATACATATATCTCAATCCAACATGTGGTACTCTGGCTGGGAAGCTCTGTTCTAGGGCTAATAAGCGAAGAGGATTGAAAGAAATTTACAAATAACTGTAATTTAAGCACAGAGGAAATAACTGAGGAGACTGTCACTGTCTGCTTTCTTCAAACCTAAGTGAGTGGAAATGAAATTAATTCAACTTGCTTCCTTTCATAACTCCTCTTCCAAACAAATCCAAAGACAGAATATCCCATCCTCTGGTCGACAGATAGCTGAACGTCCCACCGACAAGGCTGCAAAGACCCTGGACACATGTCTAGTTCATAGGGAGATGAAAAGTACTTAAAGCACATAGTGTGCCAGAAAAGTTCTTTGACTTCTCACAAATAATACAAAAAATAATCAAAAGAGGGAGGAAATTACATTTCAAGGTCATATTCAAATATAAAGGAAGAAGTAGGAAAAGCCCCCCCCCCCCACACACCCCTCTGTGACCAACCACAATCTCTATAAACCTACTTAAAATTCTGCCTTCTGATATTTTTAAATTTAGCCTGCCTGAGCCAAGTAGGTTTCTGCAATTCCAGACATCTAGGCTGAAGGGCAAAGGGCAAAGTGAAACTTTCAAAAGCTGGCTAGTAGCCAAGGGCATCACATCTAGGAGGCTCCCTTAGCAACACACAACAGCTGTCTGCTCAAGAGAGCATACGGCCATCTTTGCAAGAAACTATAGATGTTCTTGTTTTCACAACTAAAAGCAGGGTTTATTTTTTCCCTATATTATTTTCCCTGTCATTCTCCTAAAAGTTATCACATTTCATAAATGAAAAACCTTTCCAACCCCACTATGTTTCTCTTTATCCCAAATTACAATGTCATAGTTAACAATAAATTAAAATAACATAAGGTGTTAGGTTCTTGGCAAATATAAAATGTTTTAAAATGTCTGGTTATTAATTACTATTCTAGCTGCTATAGATTTGGTTTCTAACTACGAGCAAGTCACTCTTTGCGACTTAATTACTTCCCTCATAAAAATTTAATAACAACAGTGACCTACTTCACAAGACTATTGTGAAGGACAATAAAAATTAGACCAAAAAATTATAAAAGTTTATTCCTTATTAAGAATCATGCCACCTACTGGCTTTCAATATCTAAAGAGATAGTTTGATTATCGAAGTCAGTGCCCCACCCCCACCCCCCAAAAACACAGGTGTATCCTGACCAACCAGGAAGACTGCAGCTGCTCAAGGGACCAGCTCATTTCACCTGCCCAATCCACCTTCTGTGAACCTACCAGCAAGCCCAGAGGATGGCACTGTACCGGAGCTCACGCTTACGCCTAAGTCTAATTAGATAAACAACATTAAAAAAAAACAACAACCAACCAATGTCACAATCACTGCTAGGCTTTAAAAACCTAACACCTGTGAGTAGAAGGGTACGTGGCAGCCTGTGCTCTGTGGGGAAGGCCGTTTGTGCAAGAGCAGAATCTCACAGCTTTCCACTCCTTATATGAGCAAGTGCAAACCCTCACCCACAGCACTCGGTACTCACCCAGAGGTACATCATGTCAGACCGGGCTGCTCAAACTCAGTGGTCAGTTGATCCTGGACTGCAAAAAGGCACTTTCAGTAGGTAAGGAGGTGCCAGAATAGGGGACTAGGGTTCAGGGTGGGGAGAAACTCCCCCCCAGAATCACTTGAGTTTCAAAACACAACCAGTCTCCTCCCCCCTTCTCCCTCCTCTCCAGCTGACTGTTCTGTTGTTCTCTTTCTTCTCTCTCTCTCTCTCTCTCTCTCTCTCTCTCTCTCTCTCTCTCTGGGAGTTCCCAGCCCCGTGTGTCTGAACTGGAGTGTGCAGCACACTCTCTCTGTATTTGCCTTTAGGGAATCTCTCTCTCTCTCTCTCTCTCTCTCTCTCTCTCTCTCTCTCTCTCTGTCATTCTACTTCTAGAAACACCAATCATCACTCACAGAAATCATTGCAAAAGGCAGGGACGGGTGGGGTTTAGTAATAAACCACTAGCACCAGTTTCTAGTGCTAGAGATAAACTAGTTTGAGATGGGTTCTTTAAACATTAATGAAGCAATAAAAAAACTCTGACCTCCAAGATCAAGGGAAGGGAGCCAAGCTTCCTCTCTGCCCCAATTCTTCTGGAGCCCCTTGCAGAAGCCAAGCGTGAACACAGAACCTGCTCAGGGCCTACATCCCCTCCCCAAAACGTCAGCCTTGCATCACTGTTCTTTATAAAGTTTCACCACAAATAATTCTGAATCTTAGATTTTAAAACAGAAAACATTATATATAAACTGAAATAAGTTTCCGCCTTTTTTATTACTACCTTCTGAGTTCAGATCACGTCTCCCTTCTGAAAGGAGAAAGGATAAGGGTTTCAGAGTCAAGTGGGTTTTTAGCCCCTAGAATGGCAACAGAGCAAGATACCAAACCTGGGTTTGCCATCTGGGTCTCCAATCACTATCATCATGGCCTAGGGAAAGTTACTTAACCTGCCTCAGCCTCTGTTTTCTCAACCAAAAACTGGGTACACAATACTATTCCTTTTGAACTTGTAATTAGACCAAAGGATATAACTATGTAAACGATCTGCCATGTTCCTGGAGACCACATTTTCTAATTCAGTTCAGTTCAAACATTTATTAAGTGCCTCCTATATGCCAGACATATATTTATCCATTATGTTCAATGCTGAACATCAAATCATCTGTTCTAGTGGTTTTTATTCAGAAAATAGCTAACTTCTCCATATGCCAATGCCCCTGATTGTTCCTTGCTTGCCTACCCATTTCTCCATGTTCAAATCCAAAAGCCCAGCCCAGCGGTAACTGATGTCTCCTCTGGGAGCCTGGTGTCTGTACCAAGACAGTTACCACCTTTGCCAGTTTCTACTCAGGTGTCCTGTTTACCAATCTTGTCTCCTTTATCCACATCTTTCAGGATAGAGTTCATTGATTTTAGGCCAGGGAGTCTTTTTTTTAAATATATTTTATTGATTTTTTTACAGAGAGGAAGGAGAGGAATAGAGAATTAGAAGCATCAATGAGAGAGAAAAATTGATCAGCTGCCTCCTGCACACCCCCTACTGGGGTTGTGCCCGCAACCAAGTACATGCCCTTGACCGGAATCGAACCTGGGACCCTTAAGTCCACAGACCGACGCTCTATCCACTGAACCAAACCGGTTAGAGCAGGCCAGGGAGTCTTTAGCATAGTGCCATGCACATAGTAGGTGCACAATACACTCTCAAAGGTTTCTGTGTTTTGAGGAGTATTTCACTCCTTTAACTCATTAAATTAAACGAAAACAAGAGCCCTACCACCTTCCAGCTGCCTCAGGGTTCCGATTCCCTCAGACATGTTGGAACAGCTCTCTCCTGCTTCTAAAATCTCTAAGGTCTGCGAGTCTCACATTCAAGGTAGGCCCTGTGTAGGTGGTATGCTCACTCTCCCGTCTGAGTTACCTGCTAGGTGAAGTTTCTTTTTCTCTCAGGGTAGAAGAAAGTCACTTTTCCTTTTCTTCTGCACGAAGATGTACCTTTTCTCTCCTTCCACCTTCAACTCCCAACTCATGTAAATTTAAAGAGGTGGGGCAGTATTCTCAGCCTCACCCAAACCTTTTCTTTTTCTTTAGGCAGAACTTCTCTGCTTCCTCTGAAGGCAAGATTACCTCATTTCCAGTACAAAACAACTTATGAGACAGCCTTTTCCATTTTAATGGAAAAACAAATCTTGACTTTCTATAAAGTGTGCTATATGTCCATAATCAATGTTTATATGCAACTTTCCTCTAGCCCATGGCCTAAAGCTTAGTCACCTAGCCCATGGCCTAAGCTTATGTCACCAGACCTCCCTATACTACATCCTAAATAACTGTATTAAAATCACACTAAGAGATTATGGTTCTTGCCATAACCGGTTTGGCTCAGTGGACAGAGCGTCGGCCTGTGGACTGAAGGGTCCCAGGTTCGATTCCGGTCAAGGGCATGTACCTTGGTTGCGGGCACATCCCCAGTGGGAGGTGTGCAGGAGGCAGCTGATCAATGTTTCTCTCTCATCGATGTTTCTGGCTCTCTATCCCTCTCCCTTCCTTTCTGTAAAAATCAATAAAATATTTTAAAAAAAGAGATTATGGTTCTTTCAAGCTCTTTGGGAACACGAAATTGTTAATATTCATTTTTAAACAAGTATCAAAAAACAATACAATAAAATTTCACAGACTGTCACTTTAATGGTCTGATCTTTTCATCAAGTTTAGGGTAAGATAGAGATAGTCCTGCTTTCCTGCATCAAAGTAGGAGAAAATACACAGAGAAAAGGGAGCCTTGAAATGAAATAAAAACTAAAATATGTCACAAAAACTCTGGCACCTCCAAAACTCCCATGAGTACAACCATTATAAACTTCTTTGGAACCACAGGAAGAGTTAATAAGTTCCTACTCTAAATGCATCTCTTCCTTTCCTGGTCATAATTTTAAGAACTGGGGAATAGTCTGGTCAAAAATCAAATGCTTCTGTGTGTTTTCTACACACACACACACACACACACACACACACCCTCCAAAAACCCACAGGCAAGCTAAATGAATCTTTTTACTCATGTTCCTGCATGTCCCACATTTCCCTACCTTAAACAAAAGGGGGGGGGGGGGAATGGAAGGAAACAAAGAAGTAACAGAAAAAAAATTGTCTCAAATCATCAAAGTCAAATAAGGAAATCTATGCTTTACAGCTACAGAGGATTCAGACTGAGAGACACAGAGGTCTAATAGTTCCACAGTAGGAAGACACCCTGGAAAGGATCAGTCTTACACATAGGATTAAGATACACACATACGAATGCCATCAGAACATTTTATCAGACTGTGTTACTGTACTTGGAAGCTTATCAGCCTTTACATTAGTTTGGGAGGGGGCGAGGGGGGATGTGTGAATTTGAGCATCAGAAAAGGAACTCTTCTATGGAGGGCCCACAGAGGAAGTCTGGCATACTTACTTCTGAGGAAGAAAAATCAGATTATCTAGGACAGCAATAAGGATGCTGCCAGTAATTCTAACCTTACTAGTATAATGTATCCTGAAATCCCGCTACTGAAAATGCTGGGTTTTCCAATGTGAAGAGCATGGTAGGTAGAAAGGGGTCAGAGCCACACTTTAAAGAATTAAAAAAACTTTTCCCTCTCCCCATTTATGCCCCCTACACCCTCTTCCACCTCCTCCCAGCTCCCGCAATGACCACACTGTTGTCCATGTCAATGATCTCTTTATCTTTTTTTTCCTCTTTTTCGCTCAATCCCTCCACCTCTCCAGCCACCCTCCCCAGCTGTCAGTCTGCTCTCTATCTATGAATCTGTCTCTCTTTGCTTGGTAGTTCAGTTTTTTCATTAGGTTCAACATATGAGTGAAATCATATGGTACCTATCTTTCTCTGACTGTCTTATTTCACTTGGCATAATGTTCTCCAGGCCCATTCATGCTGTCATAATGAACAGAAGTCCCTTCTTTTTTATGGCTGAGTAGTATTTCACTCTGTAAATATACCACAGCTATTTTATCCACTCATCTACCGATGGACACTTGGGTTACTTCCAAGTCTTTGGAGCCACATTTTAGACTCCCTGCCTCATAGTCTAAACATTCAAGAGACTGTTGTGTTTTATGCAAGTTTCTCTGTGGGTGTAAAGACTGGTGGGGGAACTATGGACTGGTGGGGGAACTATGGACATCTAAGGAGCCAACACAATTTTTCAAAAATATTCCTGAGAAGTCAGGCACTGAAAATTTTTCAGAAGAAATCAGAGGCAACACTCTGTACATAATTGATACTCCTTTCACTTCCAGGATTGGTAGAGACAATACAGACTTACCACAAATACTGAGCTATAGAAATGGGCCATCTGAGGTCCAACTGAATTTTACTTTTGAAAAAAGTTGAAAGAATGGGGCTCTTTAAACTTTGTTTCCTCTCAGCTTAAGATAAGATCCCACAGGCAAGCTAAATAAATCTTTTTATTCATGCTCCTGCATGTCCACATTTCCCTACCTGAAGAAAAAAAAAAAAAGGAAGAAAGGAAACAAAGAAGTAACAGAAAAAAAAATTGTGTCAAATCATCAAAGTCAAATAAGGAAATCTATGCTAAAATTCCCAGAGGGCAGTTCTCTATTAGAATCTTACTACTCAAAATGTGGACCATGGAGCAGCAGCAGCAGAGTAGCATTAACTGGGGGCTTCTTAGATATGGACAATCTCAGGCTCCATCCTAAACTTACAGAATCAAAATCAACCCAGTAACAAGAGCCCCAGGTGATTCACATGCACATTAAAGCCTGAGAAGCTGGTGAAGACAGAGCACTGTCCTCAGCAGCAGCAGACACTCAGGGAGGAAAGGGGTAGATGTGGTTGCCACTTTTCAGTTAGGGGATCTGTTCGTTAACTAAGCACTCTGCTTGCTGATTTCAATATAACAACACCAGCTACTATTTCCTGAGGACACATGTGCGGGAACTCTGCATGTGTTATCTCATTGGGTCTTCACAATATCTCTGTAAGGTAAGTTCTATGTTCTCTTTTCGCACATAAAAACAAATTGGGGCTTAAAATGGTCAAATGATTTGCCCATTGTCTCACAGCAAATGAGTAGAGAAGCCAAAAGCTGAACACAAGTTTTTAAGACAAGATCATTTCAATTACAATACACTTATTCACTGATAAAAATTAAATCAAGACTGCCAGAATCATTGGAAATTTTATCCTGGATAGAACCCTGCAGTCTGCCTCTGCCCCTTACCAAGACTGCACACAATCAGTGATGGAGAAGAGGTTTGGGACTCCATGTACACACACTGGACGTGAATTTCCAAAAGGCTGGGACTCTGGTCCAGTACTGCTGCCATGATTGACATCATTCAGAGAATGATTCCAGAAACTCGTTATTACCCTCTATGATGTCTAAAGTGAGCTCCAGTACATCTCAAAGCTCACCTCTAGGAAAGATTTCTAAGAGCTCTTACCCCCATTTTTAGGGAACCCAGAGGGACCATCCCTAAAAGAGGAAAATGTATTATCTTAAGTGCTCTGCTTTTCTTTAGTATGTTTCAATCATACTCTCAAATCGCCTACCATATTTCTAACTAACTTGTTCTGGCATCCCCTCTACTACAATTTTTGAGCTCATGAAGTCCCCTATCCCAACCACATTTTCATTTATCTATCCACTCCAGTCCTGTCTTCCACTCACTCCATGGTCCATAATTATAACCCCTCCCTTGTGAATATCCACAATAATTTGTCTTCTCCATCACTACCATCTGTCAATACTCCTGTCCTGATTAAATACAAGTATCTGCCTTCTCTGT
>NW_005871151.1:157959-191699 GCF_000147115.1 Myotis lucifugus | reverse complement strand
TCAGCTGTTGCTCTATCCAAATACTTCATTTTAGAAAAGAGAAGCATTCAGACAGCCTCTTCTGTCCACCAAATCTACCATGCTATCTAGAAAATGCATGCATCTCCTCCTCCTTACATTCTGTTAGAATGAAGGACGCATCCCTAGCATCAAAGGCCCATGTCACCACTTGCACTCACGTACCCCATCCTGCCGAGCCTGGGGGAGGACTGTGCTGCTGGTTATCATCCGCTGTCTCCCTCTCTAATCATTACTGTCAGGCCAACAAATAAACACATGTCCATCTTCAGAAAAACTCCCTCTGCTCTCATATACTGATGGGGAAAGTAGACACTGGTATCCACTCTGGAAGTCAGATTGGCAATATCCAATTTTGAAATGTGCATGGCCTATGGCTCAGCAATCCACCTCCAAGTAGCATAACTTAGAAAATCCCCATTGGAGTGGAAAAAAGTACACTGTAGCAATCTGTAAAAGGAGGGAAAAAACCTTCAAAAATACAAATGTCCAGTAATAGGTGGCTAAATGAACCATGGTTTTGAACAGTCTCCTTCAACCCCTTTCCTTCTTCTAGCTACCTACCATTTCTCTGCTCACCACTTCACAGCAAAACTTCTTTTAAAAGTTGTCTCCACTTTGCCTCTCATTTCTTCTTCAATCTACTAAAAATTAAGTTTCTAAGCTCCCCACTCTATGGAACTAACTGGTCATTGTTTTAACCACTTCCACGTTACTTAAACCAATGGACACTGTGCTGTCCTCAGCTTATCTGACCTCACAGCAGGATTCAATAAAGTTGGCAGCCTTCTTAAAGCATTTTCTTCTTCTGGCTTCTGAGATACTACACTCCTGGTTTTCTTCCTGCATCACTGATTACTTCCCAGTATCTTTTTCTGGCTTCTCCCTCAACAGACCTCTAAAAAGGAAGTGTTCCTGAGCGCTCATCCTCATCTCTCTTTTTCAGTTGTCTCATCCATTCCCTATACTTCCAATACCATCAACAGGCTCACAATGACCAGTTATATCTCTGCCTAAACCTCGTCTCGTGCTCCAATATGACTGTGTAGTTGTCTCACAGGCAAGTCAAACATACATGCGCGAAACTGGGCTTTTAAATCTCTGTAGCCAACACCCTTAATACCTGGTTTACTCCTGGCTTTCCCCACCTTGGTTATGAAAGCCAGAGACCTTTCCCTTTTCCCTCACCCCTCATCTCAAACCCATTAGTAAGTCCTGTGTGTCTGACTTCTCTTGATCTCCACTGCCACCACCTCATCCCAAGCTAGCATCACTCTTTCCTGGACATCGCAATGGTTCCTCCACTCTATTGTTGCTTCCCTTGAAAACATTCATGACAGCAGCCAGAGGGACTTCTTAAAATGAAAATCAGATCATATCACTTCTCTGAGTCTGTAAGTTCACATTGCACTTAATTTATTTTCTATCTGAAGTCTTTATAATGGCCTGCAAGGTCCTTGATGATCTGCTAAGTGCCTGCCTCCCCAGCCTCATTTCATATCATTATCTTCCTTTCAATCACTATGCTCTAAATACACTGATCTTGTGTCAGGGCAGTTCCTGGTCTAGAGCAAATCCATCCATCTGCCTGGCATCCCTGGAACCCTTTCCCCCCTCTTCTTGAAATCCCTCCTCATCCTGCCTTCATTCTTTGCAAGGCCGGCTCCTGCTTATCTTTCAGACCTCAGCTTAAATAACACCTCCTCAGATAAAACTCTAGACTACTCTATCTAGTTGGAGACCTTCCCCACAAGTCCATATTCTCTATTACTGTGCTCTCTTTATTTTCCTCCTAGCAGTTATAAAAATCCATAATTCATTTATTGGTTTTTCTTATTTGTGATAGATTTCTCTATTAGAAAGTAGTATCCTGTGTATATCGCACACAACTAAGATCTACTATGGAATATTTTACCCCTTGACTTTTGTTAGGGAAGGTCAAAGTTATTTGTAGGAGTTTCTGGCACTCAGGCAACTGTCTAACCAAGTCCTATAAATAAAGTTAGAGTGCCACTAATTTCTCCCTACTTACCAAAAGGACAAAAGGTAAAAGTTTTACCCTAGCTACAAATCATAGCTACATGCCAGCACCAATGGCTTTATAATATTAGTTTGAAAAAATCATAATATTAATATAAAAAAGCAGTTCTAATCTAATCATTTACTTAAGCTAATTTGAGCATAAACAGTCTGAACTGTCTCCCTCCCAATACTATAAATTTGCTCAGCACAATGAAATAATAGCATCCCAATCCAAGCTCCACTATGATCAAGCTTGCTGTATAGAAGTTAATTACCTAGAGTCTCTAGAACCATGTGTCTACACAGTAGCCACTTGTTACATGTGGTTATTTGAGTTTCATCTCATTTAAATTAAAAATGAGTATTAAGATTACCATGCCTCAGCCTTAATACTAAAATTTCAGTTCCTCGGTCCCATTAGCCACATTTCAGGTGCTCAAGTACCACATGAGGCTTGTGGCTATTATAATGGACAGGGCAGATGTGACACATTTCCATTGACCCAACAATCTCTATTGGACAGAATTGGTGTAGAACATGGTAATAACCAGGAAGCAAAAGGCCCTCTAAGCACCCAGAACATCAAAATGTTCAAGCACTTTCATCAGCAGAAAAACTCCTCCAGGCTTTCTCTCTAAATCTATTTATTTTTATTTTAGAAATATTTCTGTACTGATTATCTGGCTGCTTGCCCACCAATATTAAAGCAAATTAGGAAAGGGAGCTAGGAAGCAGTAGGGAATAAGTACCAGAGGAAAGAGGAATATTGTATTAGAGGCAGCCACATCAGAAACCAGAGAGGACCAAGAGAAAAAAAATCTAAACAAGCAGAAATCAAAAAGTAGACATGTCAAAATGAGGCGATACAGTAATGAAAAACCAACAAAAGCTCCTGAAATATCAGTCTTTTACAGTCCTGCACAATAACTGATGTTGATAATTGTGTTAAACCATTAAGAAAAGCATCTACCATTACACTATTAAGAACACAAATTATAGAGTTATATAGCACATTTTATAAGGATTTATTTCATCCATAGAATGAAATACTATATAGCCTTTGGGGAGGGATGAGGATGCTCTTAAAATACTAATATGAAATACTCTACTACTTGTCTTTAAGTGTTTTTTTAAAAGCTTCAGAACAAAGTATAGCACAGTACCACTGAATTAAAAAGAGGGGAAAAAAGGAATAATTATATACAAAAAGGTACCCTTTGACTCTAGGGGAAAAATACTGGGGAATTCAAGACAGGAATGCGGAAGCAACTTTTCACTGTGTGACCATTTTGTACCTTTTGAATGAAGTCATATAAATTTTTTTTATTAAAAAAATACCTTAAATTTAAGGGGGGAAAAGTAAGTTCTCTATCCCCAAGAAATATAATCTAATGCTTATCTGGGCATCAAAAAAAAAACAACAAAAAAACTCAAGGAAAATAATTACTTTTTCCTTTACCAACGACTAGTCACCTAAATATTTAACACATTTTAATCTTAATAAAAAGTTAACTAGACTATTTGAAGTCCCAATAAAATAACTGATTTCTAAAAACATGAAGTTGAACTTCTAAATCTATCCCCCTAATCTACTGTCCTTAAACCATTCAACACCAAAATAATAGAAATAAACTTTTAACTTAACAATTACTGATTTCTATTAATTAAAAAAAGTCAAACACACATTTTCATCATCTGTAAAATAGGTAGTAATGCCTACAACACTATGATGTCAGACTCAAATAAAATTGAGTATGTTAACTACTTAGTAAACAGAATATTATATACTACTAGAGGCCCGGTGCATGAAATTTGTGCACAGGTACGGTTCCTAGGCCTGGCCGGTATTCAGGGCTGATCAGGGCCTTCCTTCCCTCGGCTGCCGGCGGCCGGGGCCTTCCTTCATTCCATGCTGCCCCCTGGTGGTCAGCACCGTCATAGCGGGCGGTCGAACTCCTGGTCGGTCTAACTCCCAAGGGGACAATTTGCATGTTAGCTTTTTATTATATAGGATCATTACCATCACAATCACTGCTATGACAGCATGTGAGTTACAAAACAAAAATGAAATGGAAGTAATTAAATAAACAGAAACTTGGGCTTGGGGCCCAAAGAATGCTGTGAGCTTGTTAAACCTCTTGCACCAACTTTATTATCTCTTTATCTTGCAGAAAATATTACACCAGGAACTTTAGTTTCCTTCTTTAAAGCACTGAAGAAGAGCTGGGAGTTAAGTGGTTGTGAGAACAAGATTAGTAAAAGGTTTAAAGCAATTAGGGAATAGATGTATCTGAAATATATAACCTCTTTTAGCATTTTACAAGTTGTCAATATGTAGTCCAACAAATTTTAAATTGATGCTAGCAGTATAGTATTTCTCTTCTACAATTTATTCATTCAAAATAAAAATACTAAACACATGTCTATTATTTCTACTGAATATACAGCAATCTATTGTTTAAAAGTGGGATGCCATTTTGAGAAATAAAGATAATAAGTGAGATCCTGTGATGCAGGAAAACAATTTTTAACCAGTGCACTAAGGCATAGGCAGTATATTTAAAACAAAAAAGGCTTAATCTCTTTCATTTTTTGCACTTAGAAATGATTTAACTTCTCCAAAACATGCTTTGAAGACTGAAGCAAATGAATTCACTTCTTGAAGCCATTAACTCGTCTCTGAAACCATTTCTGGTGATGACTTTAATCCATACCCACATTTGTGCGTGAGTCATACTACACTGTATTGTTCAATGCAGTCTATTTTGAAAAGTATTCATGGTCAAATAATTTTGAGAAACATGCATTAAGCAATTTCACTATTTGTCAAATTTCAGCTTTTCATAATCTCCTAACAGCATACTAAAATTAATGATGCTTTTTACTAATTTCAAATATACTTATAGGAAGAAAATAAGCTATCCAGGAGTTTAAGAGATTAGCTGACAGGCAGATAGATGACAAGAATTTTTTGCACAATTTAAAGGGCTACAATCAGGATAATGTGAGTATGAGAAACAGACAGACAGCTTGAAAGCTTTATACCAAAGGTATTGCTGATTTATATACCCCTCTGCTCTGAATGGCCATATTCAAGCAGCTTTAAGTAAGCAGTAAGATTTCTGGAGAAGTAGAACTCTGCCTTTCCTACATGATACACTTAGAATGCCTATTTATGAATTTAAATGTATGACTGAGGTTGAGGGTCTTCTGAACTAGCCGGAAAAAAATCTATCTAATCCACGCTAGACGGGACTAGACCATTCTACCCCAGACCTAACTGATGGTTTCAATATCAAAGTTCTCCCAAAAGTTAGCACATAACAAACTCTAGACACTTATTTTCAGGCTATGACTACACTTTTAATAACGTAAAAGAGTTCTGTGGGACTTACTTTAATCGTTTTAGAAACATAGTTTATTTTTAGTAAATATAATAGTCCCCCACATGGGAAGCTACAACCATGCCAAAAATTTTCTATGAGGAGATAAAACCCTATTTATAGACCTATCAGTTGCTCCTTGCTTAGGTGGTAACATAGTTTCCACTTTAATCCTGATATGACCTCCCCTGACTTCTCAGGTCTCTAACTTTCTTTTCACCCTAAAGTTGCTCACATTTATCTTTATCTCCACAGGGTACTTAAGTTAAGCTACTATGGGGGGGTGGGGGGTGGGGGGGGGGAAGGGGGGAAAGAATCTCCTTTCCCTAAGCTTTCTCCTTTATGGAGACTTTTAGGTAAGTTTCAGGAAAAAGGAGAAGAGAGTTGTTCTTCATTTGGTGAGTGTTTGGGGAAGAAACATTCAGCAATCATCAAGATTACTGCTACTCGGGTGAGCAATGTATGTGGCAAATGGGGCTATTGATGTCTTTATCTGTGTATGATTTAGCTTACAGTTTTCCATCTTATAAAAAACCAAGGGGTTTCTAATGTACAGAATATTGTACTCAAAAGCTAACCAGGGAACCCAAAGATAAATATGAGATTAAATTTTTCTTAAAAATTGTGACATCCTCAGAAATTGAGCTGTTGTTTTACATTAGCTGCTGGCATCTTTACATGCTTCGCTTAAAATGCTATGGAAATTATCTCCCCCATTCCACCCCGGTTTCTGGATATGACTCCATCCACAATTCTATAAGGGCATCTTACTCTAACTTGGTGAACCATTTTCATTGTTTCCTTTCACTAGCAGTGGCATGACCCAGACCCCATCTCACCCCAGCCCTGCCCCACCCCATACTCCGGATGAAACTGTAAATAAACCCTGTCTTTACAGCTCTTGTAAACCCTAACCCCCTTCATCTCTGAATACCAGTAATTTACTGTCCCTGGTTCACTTTTTTTTTTTTTTTTTTTACAATCTTAAGCATATACTGCCTTTGGTTATTAACTGCCTATTTGTAGGTCTTATATCCTGAATGAAACTGCAAATTCCGCTCAGTTATGAGCTCCTCAATGGCAATGACCATGTCTTATTTGTCTCAGTATCATCAGTGTCATGTCAAATAACTGGCATATAATAGGCACACAGTAAACATTGCTGAAATATCTGTTCGGCTGATCCAGATGGTGAAAACAGTGTAGCAATTACACTTCACTTATGTGAATCTCACATTGCACACAACTGGGAAAGCCCAATAGAACTGTACTAGAATTGAATCACAAGCAATTCCTGAAAGGAAGGAGAAGTACAGGGCTATTAAGTAATACCAACACACCTTTCATTGGATTCTCCTCCTTTCTCAGGTGATCTAAGAGATAATGAACACAGAATGTACCAAACGTGGGGCAAAGGGTAACATTTCCTTACCACAAGAAAACTCTAGCTGCTTTTCTCCCTACATATTACTACTCGTCCTCTAAGGCAGACCTCCTTCTGCCCACCCCAATCCCTAACCCTCCAATACCTGATGTAGTTACTTAGCATTTTTACTTGTAACAACAAGGGATGGATGGCTTTAAGTTTCATGAAAAATAAATCAAATTAAACATGGGTACATTCACCTGATTGTAAAAGTTAGCAATCACCTTGACTTGGGGTGGTAAACACACAATACAATGTACAGATGATGTTTTGTAGAATTGTATGCCTGAACCCCATATAATTTTATTAACCAATGTCACCCCAATAATTTAAATCAATCAATCAATAGATAAATAATGTTAGCAATCACCAGAAAATACTTCTTTAAAAATATTTTTCAATTGTGAAGTTTATCATATAAAATGGCATTTCCCTTTTTTAAAAAATTGACTTGAGAGAGAGAGAGAGATGTTTGAGAGAAACATCGATTGGTTGCCTCCCGTACACACCCGGACCGGAGACTGGTCCGGAAATCAAACCTGCCACCTTTGGGTGTATGGGATGATGCTTCCTTTTTAAAAGAAGACATATGTTTTTTCTGGAGTGATCAAAACTGAGGCACAGGCATGGATGATTAAATAAATTCTCAGGATCATTTTCCATAGGCAGCATGGAAAGTACTGAAGAAAGAACTTAGGGTTTGGAAGTGAAATAGAACAGGAATCAAATTGCCAAATCACCACTCACTAGCTGTGACCTTGAGCAAGTACTTTAACCTCTCTTAACCTGTTTTCAACTAAATCTGTTCTTCATCTATAAACGCAGGGTTATTAGGAAAATTAGAAATAATGTATTAAAACACCTAGATCAGTACCCGGCTTAATAAATTATAATTGTTAATAGCTTTGCTTATTGTCACTTTTCTTAGCCCACAATAAACAGCAGAAAATGACTCCTTGGAAAATGTGACATTTGAAGGCTGCCAATAGAATTTATTTTCAACTGATAACAAGAGAATATCGGTAAAACACACCTAAAGAGAGCTATTTTCTCTGAATGTAAAAGTAAAATCTGCAGGCCCTGGCATCATCCTGTGCACAAAAAGACTGCCGGTTAGATCCCTGGTCATGTGGTTGTGGGCTGAGAGGGGCAGGTGGCATGCAGGGGGCAGCCAATAGATGTTGCGTCCTCACATCGATGTTTCTCCCTCTCTCTCTCCCTTCCTTTCTCTCTCTAAAAATCAACAAACATATATATATATATTTTAATTAAAAACTGCAGGAAGAGAAACACAAAGTGTTCCACTGGGCAAGATGTCCCTATTAAGCCAGATGGTAGGATAATTTATAAAGTCTGTAATGAAAACAAAGCTCTTAGCGGGGAGGGGGGAGCAATCTAATGGGAGATAGCTACCGCAGAGACTCGGGTAGGGGAAACCCAATATTACAGTATCTGTGACATTGAAAGCTTTGAGTAAAGGAGATGTTTTTTAATCTACTCAAAATTCTCCCTTAACCAGCGATACTTACCTTGACCATCGTAAGCACAAGGCAAAGAGAGAAGGAAGTCCCTGTGGCTGTGTGGGAAAGGGGGCTGCTGAGGAAGTGGGAGATGCTGGTGACCAGGATGAGGACTTTGTTATGGAGGAAAGAGAACTAGCTGCACCTTTTGCTGCTGCTGCTTTCAGGAGCTGGCAGGAATGTTTATGTCACTCACCTGCTCTAGTGAAAGAGGAGGCAGTAGTGTTTGGTCTTTCTACGCGGCAGGATGGAAAAACGATGAAGGAGTTAAAGCTTTCAGTGTTAGAATGAAAATGCTGGAAGGACTTCAGGGATTTTCTAGCCAGCCAGTGGAATGGAAGAAAGTCTGGGCATGAGAGCCAGATGGGCCTTCCTAGGTATTTGACCTTGGGCAAGCTGGACAGCCTCTGCAGCCTTCCCTCTTCTCATCTACAAAATCGGTTGGACAGCATTTGCCCTGCAGAGGACAAACTGTGAGAAGCAAACTGTTTCAGAATCGGCACTCAATACAGGTTAAATGGGGCTTTTCCCCAAACCTCAGGCTAGCCAGACATAAAATGCGCTGATGGCTGGCATACATCGATATCATAAACATTCGTTCTCTCCCTTTCCTTTTCTGCTAACTTAGCAGAAAGGGAATCAAATCAAGTCCAAGTAGGGAAAGTGACTTTCCCAAGGTTACACTGCTGGCTGTTGGCAGAATTAGGGCTTAAAATCAGTTTCTTCAAGCTCAATGCATCACATCTTGCCTCATTTGTAACATTTCTTTGGGGACACAGCAAGCTTAGCTTAGTATTTATCATATGGGTTCAGAGAGTCAATTCGAACAAGAGAACAAACTAACTGCAATGTCAGCAGCTCCCTGTGACTCAGACACCCAAGAGTTAAACACTCAGCCTCAGCCAAAGCTCCAGAGAGCTGTGGTTGGGCAGACTTCTTATGGGAGGAGGCCAGGCAGGCACTGAAATCCATTCCTCAGTATGATTGGTTGGTCCTCAAAGGAGGGCGGTTGGGGGAGAGAGGAAAAGGGAGAAGAATGTCACCCGATCCCCACGGGTAAACAACAGCAGGAGCATCTGCTCAGGTTTTCAACTAAATCCGTAAAATATTTCTGAACACTTGACCACCAAACTCGTAATACTGCAACCTCTGACCTTCACAAACAAGAGAGCCCTTGTTCTATAATGACCAGATTCTTAGTAATACAATCTGGACGAACAAATGCAAAAGGACAGTTTAATATTTCTCTAGCACAAAATTAGTACCCAACGCTTGTGCTCTAGGTGCTCGAAATCAACACGGCCATCATATTCCTCTTAACCCCCTTGCCGCACTACAAAGGAACCAGCCCGCTCGCTCCTACTCTGCCACGTTTCTCAAACCCTGCCATTTCAAAAACAAGACGAGACTGCACAATCGCATCCCCTTTCTGAGTTTCTCTCCCTCCTTTTTAAGAGGAGCCCCCTCCTTTTCAAAAAGGGTATCTTATTGCAAGACGCAACCTCTCTGTAATTATGTTAGCACACATGTGCAAAGCAGAGAGAAGGGAGGGTTTGGGGAGAGAGAAACCCAATACCTTGCCAAATCCATTGGGAAGTCTGCCCAAGTTATTAATCCAGGCCGGGGCCACTTAACTGAATTGGTTGAGGCAATGCCCTTCAATCCTGGCTACATTCTTTCCCCCAGGGGAGAATGCAGGAAGGGCCGTCTCAAAATCTTATTATCCCCAACCACACTCCATTTCCTCAGAAGTTTCTCTCTCCCACTTCAAAGGTATACACAAAACATTTCAGTTCTGAGCAGAGAATGAGAGAGGCAGTCCCTCATCCCCAGTGCACTTCCGGGACTCCGCAGACTGATCACTGAGGGGCCCCTGAAAGATTCATTCTCTTTGTCCTTACATACAAAGACTTACATACAAAAGTCCCAATAACTGAAACCCAAGGTCGAGAGGAGAACTAAAGACAAACTAAAGAGAATACCTCCTACTGAATGACTATACCAGGAGGACCTTTAAGAAACCCAGTCAGTCCAGGGACCAACTTGAGTCCACCTTAGTGTGGCCCCAGGGACCAAACAGTCCGAAAGACCCGGATTGTGTAGACCAGGAATGACCTGAAACCATGGTGTATTCAAAGAGCAAAGGCGCCTCACCAGTGGGCCGAACGAAGCAAACCGGTTTCAGGAAGTGGCTGACGCTCCTTATGTCTCCTCTTTGTTTCTGCTCTATAATACTAACACCAGATTTAATCTAAACTATGCTACTAATGCCCTTTGCTAACACAGATGTCTCATTTATAAATCTCAGGGAACATAAGTGACTCAGCTCTCTTTTGCAGGAATGTTCAGCAAATTAATTATTCAAGGAGATTCCACGTAGTCACTAGACACACAGGCTTCAGTGTCAGATAGGCCTAGGTTTAAATACCTGTTCCACCACTCCCTAGCTCTGACCTAAACCTCTCCAAATCACAGTTCTTTCTTCTGTCAAATACGGCTTCTACTGTCTGCCTCATACAGAGAGTTGTTAAGAATAATGAGGAACTGAGGGTGTGTGTGTGTGTATACTTAACACAGTACTTGATGCATTACTAAGCATTCGATAAATAAGAGTTGTCACTATACATTATTACTGAGGATTATAAAACAACTCCTATAAAGAAACAATACTGCCATCTGACAACTGTATTATCATCCTGCACCTTAGCCATCCCTTCAGAGAGTGGTAAACAGCAGAAAAATGCCAAAGATTACTTAATGACTCTCTAGTGAACAGTATGCTAGGTGCTGGGGAACAGAGTGAAGGACACAACCTCTGCCTATAGAGCATCTCACACTGAGGACGGACACAACAGAAAGGAAATCAAGTACCAAGGGGGTGGGGGTCTCAGTAGGGAACCACTACTCAGTGTTTGTGTTCCACTGTGGAAGGGTTTTGTGTAGTTCTAGTCCCAGCAGTCTGGGTCATGTTGAATAGATCTACTAAGGCCATGGGGCAGGGGAGTGCAGGAAAGGAAAGCAAGGTCCATTCTGGAACTCTATACACTCGGTGTGAGAGGAGGGGAGAGTGGGAATATGTACAGTGGGAGAATTTTGGTCTTTTCTCTTCACATTATACCAGGCAAAAATAATACCAAGCATGGCGTTGGCAACCATGACCAAGCATTTTCAGGCGGCACTACACAATTACTGCTTGTTGGCTTAGCGGAGCAGTACATACATTTTTTTTAGCAAATAGACATGGAGCTCTCAAAGAATTACACTCGTTTAATAAAAAAACATACATACTCACTGGAAACCATGTACTGGGGAAGACCAGAAGGGCTGGGTTCTACTAGTCAGTGGCACCCAAACTCACATCAGTGCTCTTTCTCTCTTACAAATTTTCATCATCACAATCCGAACCTGGTACACTCTCACACACACCTTAAGGCAGCGGTTCTCAACCTGTGGGTCGAGACTCCTTTGGGGGTCGAATGACCCTTTCACAGGGGTCGCCTAAGACCATTGGGAAACACATATATAATTACATACTTTTTTTGTGATTAATCACTATGCTTTAATTATGTTCAATTTGTAACAATGAAAATACATCCTGCATATCAGATATTTACATTACGATTCATAACAGTAGCAAAATTACAGTTATGAAGTAGCAACGAAAACAATTTTATGGTTGGCGGACACCACAACATGAGGAACTGTATTAAAGGGTTGCGGCATTAGGAAGGTTGAGAACCACTGCCTTAAGGTCTGCACTGTTGATGGAGCAGAGCAGGGCCAGGCCACTCCTTGGTCATGACAGCATACAGCCATCAGGTAACAACATAACATTGGGGAAGCACTGAACTGAGAATGAAGGCTCTGTATCACAGACCCAGCTCTGCCACTACCAAGAACTCTAAAACCTCAAGGCGGTGGGGGACCTCAGTTCCCCACATGCAAAACAGGGGCGATATGATGAAATCCAGCTCTGACATTCAATAATTTAGGACCTGAGGGCCAAGGTGATGTTCCCTACCCTGTTCTTGTTTCAATGTTAGGGCAGACATGCCACAGAGAAGCCAGGGCATTAAGACGAGTAATTATAATTCTCTCTCCAATCCAGATGAAAGTTCAGGCACAGTAGAAAGCCAGCCTCACATTTCTGAAATATAAACTAAAAGGTTTGGGGACTTAGAGTCCTGGCCTAGACTATTCACTTTATGAAGGTCAGGACTTTTTCTTCTTGGATGGTGAACCAGGAAAGAAAGTACCAGAAAGCAACGGGACAACAGTAAAGGACCCAGCAACTGGAGGGCACATCATTTGCTTGCTGAAGGAGCCTTCCTAACACTCCACTGAGGACAAGCTGGGGCCTTAGAGTAAGCATTCATTCCAAAAATACAGGAATGACGGCTGCTATTTCTGGCCAATGGGTCAGGACCTGAAAGGTGGGTGTAATCGTCACTGAACAAATCCTGTAGTCAGAAATAATCTTGCAACTGCCAGCACTCAACAAACTGGCAGCTCTTTAGAGAGAACTCTCTAGGGACCCCGAGCTGCAGTAACCAAGGGAAATGTACCCAGATTAGATCAGCACAGGCCTCTCTGGTTCCACATGAAGTATTGTAGGGGGCAAAGGCACTGGCCAACACACAAGATTTACACAATGAGCTCCCTGAAGGCCGCACGTGTTCAGGTCAGAAGAGCTGCCGCTTTGCTACACATGCCTCATAAGCAGCAGATGCCAAGTATCCTATTTACCTATTGATACCTTTAGCTACAATTCCTCAAGAGAGTCTAATAGGTTTGTTTTTCAGCGTAGTTGCCCATTCTGTCCATTTTAAGTTAGGAAGAAGAATTCTTATTTATTGTCCCATTCTTCCCTTTACCTTTGTCTAACTAAAATAAAGTCCTAAATAAGATGTGATGTGTCCATACAATGGAGCAGCAGTCACCAACCGGTGGTCCGTGAGGTCCGAAAAGTTGGTGACCGCTGCAATGGAGTATTATTTGACTATAAAAAAGAATGAAGTACTGATGCATGCTACATCATCAAGGAACCTTGAGAACATTACGCTCAATGAAAGAAGCCAGACATAAAGGACCATGTATTATATTGAGTCCATTTATATGAAATATCCAGAAAAGGCAAATCTATAGGGACAAAAAGTAGACTAGTGGTTGCTTAGGGCTTGGAGGGGTAGGGAGGGTAGAGGAACTAGAAAATGATGACTCAGGGGTACATGGCTTCTTTTTGGAGTGATCAAATGTTCTAAAATTGTTTGTGGTGACAGCTGAACAACTGTGAACATAACAGCTGTGAACATACTAAAAGCCAATGAGCTGTATACTTAAATGAGTGAACTTAAACTTTAAATGGGTAGATTGTATAATATCAACTTAAATCTCAATAAGGGTGTTAAAAAATACCTCAAAGGAATGTAACCTCCACTAGCAAGGGAAATTTAATGAGAGAGATTGAAAGTTAAATATATTTTAATTTTTTTATTTTATTCTGGCCATCCCTTGTTTCTAAAGGCCCCTCACACCTTCCTAGCAACTGCTCATTTTGCTATTTCCATCCCCTGCTCCACTGCAGTCTCCAGCTCAGGCTTACGCCCTTCCCAAGATAACTAACTGGCTGGAGGTAGCACTGCTTGAGTCTCAAAGTCTACCCTGGCTCTATCTTTACTTAGTATCCTTCCTTTTACATATAGTTTCCCTCTGTCCCTGAAGAGTATAAAAGCACAAGTTTGAGAGTTTCAACAAATCTGGGTTCCAATCAAAGCATCTGAACAAGTTACTCTAAGTCTCACTGTCAGTTTCCACTTCCTTAAGAAGGGGGGGAGGGGTTGGGGGGGGCGCACAACACTACCTAATGCATCTAATGCATGTGGTCAGTATAAAAATTAAATGGGAAAATCTATGTAAATGATTACTATGATGCCTGGCACACAGAAGAAGACTTATGCCCAATCTTTTCATACTGTCATCCAGTACATCAGCCTCTGTGTCAAAAAGGCAGAACAAAAGCAGGCCATTAGCACCACCAAATTGTTTATAAGCATTCTTCTGACTATTTATTTTAACCCCTCTCACTCACACATCACTAATCCAGTCTTAATACTTTCGGAGTTTTTACTTCAATTATTTTTTTTCCTAGACTCACTTTAACCTCAAATATTAGGCTCAGTATTGTCTCTCCAGTTCCATGTTCCCTCCTCAACCATAATCTGTATGTATCACCTTAATTATAACACTTAAAGACACTGTGGGTTAATTGTTTACCCACAGTAACCAAGCACTCCGTATCCTATTCCTCATAAAAGCCTATCATGGATTCAAAACAACTTAAGATGGGAGTTTAGAAAAAATGACAGAATCTTACAATAGAATACTAGGCAGCCATGAAAATGATGCTATAGAAATAGTTAATGGCATGAAAAGATATTTACAATGGAATAGGAAAGAGCTGGAAGCACATTATAAAATTTTATACAATGTGATGACATTTTATAAGAAATTTTAAATGTGTGTATATGCAAATACAGCTGTATAGAAACAAGATTAGACCAACAAATAATAAAAATATAAAGTTAAATATATCAAAGAAATTTTTATTTTATTCTTTGGTCTGCTGTATTTTCTAAATTTTCTTTTATGAATGTATGATGCTTTTAAGAAAAAGAGTTTAAAACAGAAATTTAAATAATACAATGTTTCTTATCATTTTCTTAGCAGACACTGTAGCAGTGATGGCGAACCTATGACACGCGTGTCAGAGGTGACACGCGGACTCATTTTTTTGGTTGATTTTTCTTTGTTAAATGGCATATAAATATATAAAATAAATATCAAAAATATAAGTCTTTGTTTTACTATGGTTGCAAATATCAAAAAATTTCTATATGTGACACGGCATCAGAGTTAAGTTAGTGTTTTTCAAAATGCTGACATGCCGAGCTCAAAAGGTTCGCCATCACTGCACTATAGCATGGCTCTGGAGGCAAAAAGACCAGGATTCAAATCTACTCTACCACTTATTATATGTACAACTTTAGCAGTCACTGAAACCTTTTAGCCTTGGTGTTCTCATCTGGAAAAAGCAGATGAAGATGAACATCCTAGCGGAATGCTCGGCACTTGATCTTCAGTAAGTCTCAGTGTCCTACTCTCCGGCAGTGGTTCTCAACGTGATCAGAGGCACCTGGAGAGCCTGCTGAGCCTGAGAGCTGGTCCCCCTCCCCAGCGTTTCTGATCCAATAGGTGTGGGGAGGAGGAGATCATGAATGTGCATAAGTTCCAAGGTGATACTGATGCTGCTGGGCTGGAAACCACATTTTGAGGATCACTGCTCTGGGTAATAAGAGCAAAGTCTTCTTAGAATATGCTACGCAGATATTAATTTAGTACTCTTTCAGAATAATAATATTTCAGAAATATTTGCTCAGTGGATACTGAATTAAATTAGAGCCTAATACTGCTCATTCACTTAAAATCCCAGACTTTACAATATGGGATAATTCACTCCAAGACATTGAGGGAATTGGTTTTCCACTTACGTTGGAAGCAAATAATAATTATTAGGATTGAATTTAGCATGTCCGACGTTAGCATGGGACAGAATGTCTGAGAATGTGGACACGGATACAACAAAATTCAAGAGACAGACACTGTGACTGCACTGTCGGGAGAAGAGCAGTCTCCAGAGTGTCAGAGAACTTGCTTTGCTCCGGGTGCCCTCTGTTGACGGAAACAGACATAGCCACTTGCTCCACCGCTCCCTCCCTTTTCTCCTCTCCTCCCAGGAGAGCCAAGAGTCCTTGGAGTGTGACTCAGACTTGAGGAAAGGTTTCCAGTTATGAAATTTTCCTAAGCCCATACACAGTCAGGATAGACATTTTCTTCTGTCAGTTTTCCCAGCCCCCTTTTCTTTGTACCCGCAGCTTATCCCCCCCCCCCAACAGTTTAAGTGCGTCAGGATGGCAGAACAAGAAGTGAACAGCATTTATCATAAAGGTACTGTATGTGGAATTTAAATCGCAACTGCATTTCACTTCAAAAAAGGCTAGCATTTAGCACAGTTGGAAGAATTCCTTTTGTAAACAATCTCCGATGCAATGTGAAACCCTGTTGGCATTAAAAAAAAATACTAACCGATGAAGTATTTAGTTTCTTTCAAGGAAAACTGTTTTATAGCACCATTCCAGGAAACTAAAAGTAGTTTGAGAAAATTTTAGAGTTGGCAAAGATCTCTAATATTATCATCTCCAACTTCCTCATTGATATAAGGAACCTGAAGAACTCAAAGAGGTAAAGTGACATATACAAAGTCACAGACGCAGTGACAAAGCCAAGTTTCCTGACTCCCCATGACTCATGGTCTTTCCACTATAATATAGTCTTTATTTAGAAACAGTTTCCATTTAGTCAAGACAAGGATAACTGAATTGTAACCACTTCATAGAGGGTAAAGAAACTAATGAACATGTAAGTATTCCTAAGAGAAGAAGAAAAAAAAAATTCTACCTTTTTCTATTGTGAAAATTAAGCCTTTCCTACCATCAATACCTCCTCAGTAGCAGTCATTTTTACATAAAGTTAATCTTCACAGGGTCAAAAACTGCACTGATTATCATCAGCAAGCAATGTCTAAATCAGGAGTAGGCAAACTATGGTCCATGGGCCAAATCTAGCCTGTGGCTTCTTTTTATACCACCCATGTACAATGTACAGACCATAAGCTAAGATGGTTTTTACATTTTTTAATGGGGTGGGGGGACCAAAAGAAGCATAATATTTCATGACATGTGACATTTTTATGAAATTCAAATTGCATTGCCCAAAAATATAGTTTTATTAGAACACAAAGTCATCCTCATTTCTTTACCTATTAACTATGGTTGCTTACTTACTACAGCAGCAGAGTTGAATAGCTGCACCAGAGACTGTATGGCCCAAATCTCTCTGATCCTTTGCATGAAATGTTTGCTCATCCCTGTTCTAAACTATTGACAAATGTGATGTGTGAACCTTTGGTCAAGTCAGAGTATTGGGTTATAAGTTCTATGGAGGTCCGTCCTCAGTCATGAGCTCCCCACAAATTTAGCAGGAGTCCTGCACAGGTTGAGTGGACGGCCTGTACGGCCTGGCAACCTGATCTCTCCTCCAGACAAGCAGAGGGCACTGTGCTAGGCTTTGACATGGTTTTTAATTGCTATTTACCAGCAATCCTATAAAAACATTCCCATTTTATAAATGAGGAACCAAGCATAAGAGATAAGACAGGTTAAACATCAGGCCTAAACTAGAATTTGAACCCGGACCTGTCTGATACCAAAGTTCTCTGATCACTCCCCAATGTTTTTTAAACTGTGTCCCAGTCAGTTGAGAGGCTCGGGGGCAAAAGGAAGTCCAGAGGGTGGGGCTCCAGACCTTCCATAACTTTTCTACCCCACTTATATTTTTTTATATATTGTGTACATATAATTTGAAAGGGAATTTGCTGTTAGAAAATTTAGTTAGACGGTCAGCTTACCTCTTCAAAAGCTAATTACCACCTTTGGCAAATCTCTCACAAAACTGAAAGCTTAATGTCCTCATCTACCAATGAGATAAAAACTCTGACCCCCTACACACAGACCACACTGGGGTCTCACCAAGATCAAATGAGAGTGAATATGAAACCGTTTCACAGGATTATAGAAATAGAGTATTATCATCTCAGTGAAGTGCTGGGGAGGGGAGCAAATAGGGAAATAATGCTTGTTGCTAACTGAAGAAAAATCAAACATGCAAGTAAAATGTAAAAAAATAAACATTCAAGTAAAAGTAAATAGGAAAAGACATATACACAGTAGAAATATCATAAACTTTGAAATCTTGATGCTTGCCAGATTGGGGGAGGGGGGAAAGCTGGGGTAATGGGCAAAAAATGGGAAGAGATTAAGATGTACAAATTGCCAGTTATAAAAATAGTCACAGGTATGTAAAGTACAACATAGGAATTATAGTAAAAAATATTATTATAACTATGTGTGGTGTCAGATGGTTACTACAGTTATTGGGGTGATGACTTCATAAATTATATAAATGCCTAATCACTACATTATACACCTGAAACTAATATAACATCGTATGTCAACTGTAATTAAAAATCTTAACATACTTTGAAGTCCAACACATTTAAATTTAAAACCCAGCTTCCCAATTAATAGCTACATAGCCTCAGGCAATGACTTAAATCTCCTTGAGCTTGGTTTCCTCACCTGCAAGTGGGATGAAATAAAATAATACTAGCTAAATGCTTTATACAAGACCTGGTACATAGTCAGTGTTCAATTCCTGTTAGCTCTCTTTTCATGGGGATCCCCCCACCACTTGTTACTCTGAAATTAACACATACCTGCTAGAAGTAATGTATGAGTTCCCTGTACCAATAACGAAATAAAAGAATTAAGAAGCTAGAAGCATCTTCAGCGGAGATGATTCTGTGATCCACATGACACCACAAAGCTTGTTAGCGTAGGCTAACAGCGCTCTAAAGGAACAATGAAAGATCCTAATAGTGGGAGGTACACAGTCCCCCGATGAAAAATTCTACTAATTCAATAAGGATATTTATTGAGTGCTGTAAGAGCCTTCTATGGCTCCATAAAATGACAGATTTACATTTAATATCCACTTGACCAAACCCATTAAACTTGTAAGAGATCCTCTCTTGCTGAAGATCAGATATCTAGCTTCTTAAGTATTAATTTTTCATCTCGCTCTGGAAAAGCAAAGGCAATAAAAATCTAGCAAAAGTCTGAACAAAGTTTTTTTTCTTTGCCCACAGGAAAAAAATCCCAATAGAGTAGGCTATTTCAAGAAGACTGAAGATAAGTTTACTTTTTAATTTGTCCCTTTACCAAATTCTTACTGGGCATTTACTTGGTACAAAGTATAAAAGAATATGAAGAACATGACAGGGTCCTTGTTCTCAGAGAACTGTATGGGTCATCCAATCTGTTCGCCATAAGCTAACAGGCAGTGAGTGATAACATGTCATTACAGAGAAGAAAGAATGTGCTTGGGAGTTCAGTGGACATTAAGAGTCTATTCCCAAATAAGTGTTTCAGGCAAGGCTTCATGGAGGAAGTCACATTTAAGGTGGGATGCAAAGGATAACTGTATTTAAACGTGGAAAATGCCATAAGAAATTAGAATTAAAAAAAAGAAATTAAAATTAAAATCTATATCCAATTTCAAAGCTATACTGTCCTGTCCCACAGTGTGTCTAGAACACAGAATATCTTCTATGACACAGAAGGAAAAAGACTGGGGCCAGATCATGGAAGGCGTAGAATGTCCATCAGACTGTTTTCCGCAGATAAAAGCTAAGCAGAGTAATGAGACCCCAGTGAAATTAGAGCTGTGCCTTTATTTAAATGCATGATTACACAGAACTTGCTGAAATTATTTTCTGGTGGCACCAAATTTTCTAACAAAGACCTTAAGTCATCTGTTGTATTCCTTTGCCTCTCTAACTCAAACCTAAATCAGCTCAGTATAATGGTATACAGCTAATGCTACTAATAAAAATATTTAATCTATAACTGAAACACACAACTATATTGTTTGTCAACTATGAGACCTTTTGCCTTATCTTTTACTTACCTTAGTTTCATTCTAAATCATCTGCTGAATGACTTATATTCATGTTGACTTAGATGGCTGTCTGTTGAAGAACAAAAGGTTGAGGAGACATACGAAGCTTCTTAAAGTAGCTCACAAAATGGTAGTCAGGGTTGGTTATGAGAAGACCATCTGCTGTTTGCTGGTACTAACCACTACAGCAAGAATATAGCTTACTAACTACTTGGCTACCCTAAGCAATTCTAGACAAAGTTCCTAATTTTGAAAATTGCTAATAAAGGAAATTCTATAATTTTCCTTTGTAAACAGTCCCAGTGATTAACAAACTTTAGACAGATAATTCTTTTGGATGGCCATAGTAAAACCTCTCATTATAATATAAATCGATTGCCTATATACAAAGTATTAGGTCAATCTACTAGAAAGCCAAGCGATGAAGTTATGATCCATCCATCTACAAAATACTTAAGCAACTGGATCAAGAGTCGAATACAAACTATTCTGACAGCCAAAAATCACAGCAACCCTAAAATGAGCAAAACAAGGCAAAGCTGGGGGAAGAAGTCAAACTGTGGCATAAGATACAGGGTGTGACAAAGAAACCAGGTACAAAAGAGACGAGAAGAAAAGCCAGATATACTTCTATGCTTTTGGCTCAAGTCACTCTACCCACAGATCCATAGCAGTCCTGCTAGATTCAGAGGTAAGAAGTTAAGTGATAAAAGCTTCTTTCGTTTCCACAACGGAAGTGTGACACTCCCAAGATCCACAAAATCAAACCCATTAGAGCCAAAAGAGCTCTTAAAGGAAAAAGAAGAAACATGGGCCCAGAGATGAGAAGGGACTTTGTAGATTACATGAAAAGCTAAAGGCAGGTCAGTGCAACATCACAGCATCAACCAATAAGTCACTCTTGATCTAGAAAATTTTAAAAAATTTAATCCTTACAACCACCTTACAAAAGTACTATTATCCTCACTTTCACAGATGAGAAAACTGTGAAACAGTATCATGCTACAAACAACATGTTAAATGAGTTTAAATAATTAGAGGCAATTAGGAAACATTTCATAAAGGAAGTTAAGGTGTAGCCTAGAGTTCTGGGATGCCTAGAATTCTGCTGGGAAACGGAGAAATATTTCAAGCAAAAGGCAATAGGAAGAAATAAATATCCAAGACAGATATTTGAAGGGCTGTGAGGAGACATACAGAGCTGAAGAAATATACGGACAGGGTAACAATGAGCCAGGTAAGTTTGGAGAGACTTGAATGTCTGGCTCAGTTTGGACCTGATTCTGTTCAAGTCATAAAAACCTCAAAATGACTCTCTTTTTCTGTTGACACTGCCAAGACCTGTAATGAATTAGGTAAATAAACTGACACACATTTCATTTCCCTCGCACAAACATTTTTCTTGAAAATAGGGCAAAGCTATGTTCCTAAGCTAGAAATTTCAAATCTATAGATAAAATTCATTTCAAATGGTGAATAACTAAGAATCAAAAAGAGAACGATGAAATAGACAAATAGAGACTCTGAGAACTAAGCATTTCCTTATAAAGCTTCCCAAAAGCCTCTTTTCTATAAAATAAATGAGAAAAATTACTTATTTGACCCCATTACATGCCTGGAAATTTACATATGTTATCACTAATTCTATATAACCTTTCAGAGTAGATACTACTCCTATTTTATAAAAGAGGGGACTAAGGCTTAGAGAGGGGAAACACTTGCCCAAGGTCATATAGCCTGCAATGACAGAGCTAATATTTAAACCCAAAGGCCAGGGGTGGGTGGGAGGATGAGTGGCTGTCCATGGGTGTATCTACAGGGAAATTTCCATGAAACAGTCTTACACAGAAGCTACAGTATCTTAAATGGAAAAAATAAGCCAATGAACCTGATCCTCTACCATGTCACATCCCTTAGGACAGTGGTCACCAACCGATGGTCCGCAGACCGCTGGTGGTCCGTGAGGTCCGAAAGGTTGGTGACCGCTGGTTTAAGGAAACCTTTGGAGCAGCGGTCGCCAACCAGTTGTCCGTGAGGTCCGAAAGGTTGGTGACTGTTGCCTTAGGATATGCAGCAAGCAGCATAATTTGTCTTGACTGCATGAAGAGCTTTCTTGTCCAAACATGCCTGTCACTAAGTATCTGGAGAAGGCTGTGTCAGCCAAAGCCACTATAAACCTGACAATATTCTTGAAGCAATCACTAGGCTTAAACACAGATAGTCAATGCCTGTTTTCACAGTCTCTTTCATATGATAGTTATGCAGAGTTTATCCAATCTTAGCAAATAGTTTTGTTTTGTCTTATTGGGACAAGGAGAAAAGATATACCTTGCGAAATCTGATAACTGAGAAAAAATATTTACAAACTGTAAATCTAACAAAGAACCTGTATTTAGCCTGGCTGGTGTGGCTCAGTGGTTGAACAATGACCCATGAACCAAGAGATCACTGGTTCGATTCCCGGTCAGGGCACAAGCCCAGAAGGGGGTGTAAAGAGGCAGCTAATTGATGTTTCTTTCTCATCTATGTTTATATCTCTCGATCCCACTCCCTTCCTCTCTCTCTAAAATCAATAAAAACATATTTTTTAAAAGAACCTGTGTTTTAAAAACTCTTTACAACTCAATAATAAGACAAACAGACCAAATGAAAAGTGAGCAAAAGACTTGAACAGATGTCTCAACAAAGGCATATAGTTAATAATAAGCACACAAAAAGGTACTCCAAATTGTTAATCATTAGGGAAATGCAAAATTGAAACCACATTGAGCCCTGGCCACGTGCCTCAGTTGGTTGGAGTGTCATCCTGAACACCAAAAGGTATGGGTTCGATTCCCACTTAAGGCACACACCTAGGTTTTGGGTTCAATCCCTGGTTGGGGAGCATACAGGAGGCAACTGATGCATGTTTCTCCCCCCCCCCTTCTCTAATATCAATAAAAACATATCCTCAAGTGAAAATTTTAAAAAGTTTTAAACCATAATGAGATACCACTACATACTCACTACAATAAAAAAAAAAAAAGGCGATAAAACCAAGCCCCTTTGGAAAATAGTTTGACAGATTCTTTAAAAGTTCAACATAAGCTTACCATAAACCCCAACAATTCCACTCCTAGAAATCTATCCAAGAGAAATTAAAACATATGTCCACACAAGACTGTATGCAAATGTTCAAAACAGCATTATTCATAATAGCCAAACTGGAAACAGTCCAAATATCTATCATCTGGTAAATAATAAAATGTGGTACATCCATATAATGGAATACTATTCAGCAATAATATAGTGATACTTAATAAAAGTAATAATATAGTGATACTACAACATAGACAAACCTCAAAAACACTATGTTAAATGAAAGAAGTCAAACACAAAGCTACATACATATGATTCCATTTAAATGAAATGTCCAGAAAAGACAATTTTATGGAGTCAGAAAGCAGATCAATGGTTGACTAGGGTTGGAGTGGGAGTGGAGACTGAGTACAAAAGAATTCAAGAGAATTTGGGGGGGATGGTGAAAATGTTCTAAAACTGAACTGTAGTGTTGATGGCACAACTCTATAAATTTAATAAAATCACTGAATAAATATAATGAGTGAACTTTATGGTATAGAATTCATATAGTGCCATTTAAAAATTAATTATTAAATATATATTTACTCCTATATTTTTATGTATATATTTACTAACTCCAGGGGAAAAAGTATATAAGGGAATGTAGTCATAATATTTTATGATTCAACTATAAAAATACTTAGGCATAATAATATAATTATTATGCAATCATAAATCAGTAATGAATCCCAAATTTAACAAAAAAAAATGGCCTTATTTGAAAGGAGAGAGTGTTTGTAAAACTTAATTTCTGGTCTTTAACAACAGGAAACCAAAGGGTAGAGTGGTGTCTAAAATTGATAAATCAAGAAATAGCAAAATAAGCATATTACTTAAATACACAGAAGCAAGCAGCAGAAGAAATAAAATGGCCTTTCCCAGGAGGGAAAAGCTTATAAACTATCTGCAGAAGGCAATCTTAAGCCTGAGCTAATTACACGGTCTGAGAAAAGTGTCCGGGAACACTAGATATATCAACCAGGCCTTCATCCACTAGAGGGCGTAAGGCAACACCACAGAAGGACCTCAACCACTGATGTCAGATACTGGAGAGAAGCAACCTCAAATATAACCTTGCATGAAGACTGAAAGTGGGGTTCTAGGCAAACTAGTAGAAAGAAAAGAAAGTGATTTCATACTTTCTGTAATTAAAAAGCAAAGCAGAAATATTTTTAGTTAATAAAATCACTGAATAAGTACAATGAATATAGGGACCAATAAGAAAATTATTATACAGTACATTATGAGATACAAAAAGGGGTGTGAAACATTTTGCTTCTGAACAAGTCATTTTAATCCAATCTCCACATGGGAGAAGGGGGTGAAAAAGAATTTCTTTCAACAAATAAGTTCTAGCTGGAATCAATATTTAACACAGCAAATGATAAATTTATTGCCTAGACAATCTAGGCTGCATGGGGGGGGGGGGGTCCCCTTCTAAAATTCATTCTTCACAGCAACCAGAATGTTGTTTTTAGAAATGTAAAATAGATCGTGTCACTTCCCTGCTTAAAACCTTTAAAGGCTTAGCATTATATTGAGGACAATATTCACTTATTCATTCAACAAACATTTATTGATCTTCCCCTACACACCAGGCTCTGCTCTAATCAAAGTCACAGCTTGCACAGAACTTCTATTTTAGTTGGAGAGACAGACAATAAAGTACCTGCAGTAGATAACCTCAGATAATGATTAGAAATGTGAAGAAGATAACACTGAACTGTCAGTTATGTATGTGGACAACTTTAGGTTGGTACAGTCAGAGAAGGCTTCTCTCAGGAGCCAACTTTGTACCTGTGACCTGAACAAGAAGGAGGTAAGGATCTGGGTGAAGATCAATGCAGGTCTGAAGGTGGAGGAGACAGTGATTCCACAGGCCTGAAGCTAGGATCAAGCTTGATGAGTTCAAGAATGAAAAGAATGGCCAATGAGGCTGAAGCCAATTGTAAGAACTGTAGGAGTCAGAATTACAGAGGTAGGCAGTAGGTTCCCCTAAGAATGCTCCTATACCAACCTATATGATGGGATACTATTCTGCCCCCCCAAAAAGGAGAGTACTGACTCATGCTAGTGTATGATGAACCTTGAAAACACTATGCCAAATGAAAGAAGCCAGTCACAAAAGACCAGATATTGTATGATTCCATTTATATGAAATATCCAGAATAGGCAAATCCACAGAGACAGAAAGATTAGCAGTTACTTAGGGCTGGGGTGAAGGTATAGGAAATAGGGAAAGGCTACATTTTTAAGGACAACAATTATTAGAATTTTGTTTGCAAAACTACACACTGCAATTTATTAGTGGGTCCAGGAAGGAAATCTAGCCAATCATCTGTTGGTCATATCAACAATTTTTTTTAATGGAATGAAACGAATAGAGAGTTAGAAATATCGATGAGAGAGAAACATCGATCAGCTGCCTCCTGCACACCTCCCACTGGGGGGATGTGCCCGCAACCCAGGTACACGCCCTTGACCGGAATCGAACCTGGGACCCTCCAGTCTGCAGGCCGACTCTCCCCAAGGGAAGAAAAGTAGCCATCATTTCTTTGCCACCAAAACAAATGAGCATGAAATAAAATGCATTTGACATTGTCTACAGCTCCTAATCAAAAGAACTAAAAAATTTGTTGTTGTTGTTGTTTTACAGAGAGGAAGGGAGAGGGATAGAGAGTTAGAAACATTGATGAGAGAGAAACATCGATCAGCTGCCTCCTGCACACCCCCTACTGGGGATGTGCCCGCAACCAAGGCACATGCCCTTGACTGGAATCGACCTGGGACCCTTCAGTCCTCAGACCGACGCTCTATCCACTGAGCAAAACCAGTTAGGGCTGAATTTAATTATCTAATAATGTTTCAGTTGCATCTGTCAACCTAAAAAACATCTGCTTTGACATCCCCACTTTGTTTCTGTGACTCATCTGAACATGTCCATACTGTGGATTTCAACAGGATTTTAGAAAACTGAAGGGGGAAAACTGACTTGGCATTTTAAAAAAATCAGACAAAGGGCTTGACACCATGACATTAATTTATTTCTTTATATTTAAAATACAGAAAGATAAATTGTGGACCATAAGATATTCTAACAAATAAGAAAGAAAACTTGACAGGAATAAGTTATTCAAGGGACCACTAGGTCATATGAAGACTTTTCAGGCTGCCACATTCTCCAAAGATTCCATAATATCTTATCTTGACAGACTAGCAAGAGAACATCCCCAATTCAAAGAGAGAACACTGACAGAAGAACACAAAAGGAAAATATAAGACACTAGATGATCGGTGTACGGATTCGTGGGGTCTCTCGGCCTGGCCTGCAGGGATCAGGCCGAAACCAGCTCTCCAACATCCCCTGAGGGGTCCCAGATTTCGAGAGGGCGATTCTCAGGTGACGCACCCGGAATCGGGCTACTTCCTCTCTGGTTCCGGTCACCCAAGAACCACAGCTGCCAAGTCACCACAGCTTGGCAGCTCCTGCATTGAGCATCTGCCCCCTGGTGCTCAGTGCGCATCATAGCTACCGGTCAGAGCATCTATCCCCTACTGGTCACTATACATCATAGCTACTGGTCGGACAGTTGGATGGTCACTTAGGCTTTTATATATATAGATGGAGGCTGAAAATCTGAGATTCAAGTCCAATTCTTCCACTTACTATCTATGCGACATTGAGAAGTTCACTTAAAAATCTCTGCTTTGGTTTTCTTATCTATAAAATCTGGGTAAAAAAGCCCAATCCACTTGGTAGAGCTATTGTGAAGATCACATTATTCATTGTAAAGTGCTTTTACAAACATTAGTTTTTATAATTTACTAATATTCCCATTCCCATAGCTGACTCAACACCTGAACCCAACCAAGAGTCTGTGCAATCACCTCTTACCTCAAATGTGAATGCCAAAATTCCATTCCCACACAGTGTTAGGCACTGTGCCCTGACTCCAAATCCTGATTACTATACCTAAAAGTTCACTATATTTCTTTATTTATAACTAGAGTGACCATACATCCCATTCAACCAGGATTGCCTAGGATTAATTCAACATTAGCATCCCTTTTCACTCTCAAAAGTGCCCCAACTTGAATGATAAATTAAAAGGTCACCCTAATTAATCAGGTATAAAGCTGTAGCACCAAGAGGTGGCAAGGGGTTGGCCTTAGGATTCCCATTGTATGTTTCAGGAGCCCCTGAAAGCCATCACAAATAAACAATGTTAGCAAAAACAGTAAGCTTGCTACGCAGAACTAAGCCTAATCAGATTGCTACTCCTAAACCCCTCCTATATAAAAACTCTGGAGCTAATGCACCCAAATACTCTCTCATTTAAAACATATTACAAACCCACAAAATATTCCAGCCTTAGTCAACACTTGAGAACTCACGTAAGCACATGCATATACACATAAATCACAAAGAAACCGCCAGTGAGGAATCTAAACCATTACTTTGTACCAACCTAAAATCCTGCAGAGCCTCAGATAAAACATTCAGCCTTCTGAGCTGGTTTTCACCTCAGTAAATCTGGAACAATGTTTGTCTCCTCCACTTCCATAAAGAGATCACATTAGCATGCACAGTAAAGTGCTTGGAGTGCTTCATAAAAGCAATGGACTGCCAACCCATAAAGCTTGTTAATTCATTGGGAAAGAAGACCAAGGTGACCTTGCATAAAAAAGCAAAACCTCTACAAGGTGGTGTGTCTTTTTCCCCTCTTTTCCTTCACAGGTTTTAATTCAAGTGTGTTGCCAGGGACTTCAAAATAGGATGAAAAGGGTCATTAAAACAGTGAAATGTTAGTCCACTTCGTGCTAAAGAACTTGGTTGTAATAATCTTTAACCACGGGCCATACACTCCTAGACCTAAGGTTGCGCTTCAAAGGGTCTAAGAAGCCCCCAAGTGGTAACACTGGGTGAGAGGGCACACACACACATGACTAGATTTTTCCTTGGGTGAGTCAATAATTCCCAGTACAGAGGCAGGGGCCCTCAACAAACAAAAGACAAATTTTAGTTCTTATTCAGCTACTAACTTGCATGGTTACCTTGAATAAATCACTTTAATCTCTGTGTGCCTCAGTTTCCTTATCTTTCCAAAGGCAATATTTGTTTTATTTACTTCAAAAGGTGGTTGTGAGGATGAGAAAATAATGATGAAAGTGCTCTGCACCAATCAGAAAAATGTAATTTTTATCTCTTTTAAAATCACCAGTAGATGCTGATAAAAAGCCTGCCTGGGGATGGCTCCTATCTACTTAGAAAGGAACAGCAAGAGAATTAAAGAATGCAAATGATGACACAATTAAAATTCACCTCCACCCCACTCCCCAGCTCCTGGATTTGCTCAGCCAAACCACTCTGGGGAGATGTAAAGATCACAAGTTCAGTCTCTGCCCAGCTCAGGCTGCTCAGTGACCAGTGTTTCACGCTGATAAATGCTTCCCAAATCTCAGAGCACAAAGTGAGAGTTTATACGGTTAGGCGCATTAATTAGCAGTACTCATTTGGATTCTGTATTCATCAAATAAAACAAGCAGCTATTCAATATTTGCTTATTCACACTACTCTAAGATCTCAAATTCAAAGATTTGGCCAGAGAACAAATTAATGCCAGGAAAATAAACTAAAATAAACCTGTCACCATCAGAATGTGCCTCAAAGTAAATGAGTCGCTTTAAACATGGCAAAGGGTCTGCATAGGCCTATAGTAGAAATAGTGTAAGTAATGAATGCACAGGTTACAGAGGTGGCCCCTGCTGCAAAAGAAGAGAAAAATGAGTAGCTCCAAGCAAAGCCTCTACTTTTTGTGCTTTAACAAATTCCTCTTCATTCCTTTTGCTTGATTCCTTATTGATCAGTAATGCCACAGGAAGAACAGAGCATTATACAGTACCCTTTGAGAGTCTTTTAAACTCAGTCTATTCCCATACTTCACACTTCAATTAGTTTTATCTCCCTATATTTAAAATCAGCTTGTATGCAAAACAAGAAACACTTTATAAATAATTAAATACATGCATCAGTATGCAAGATTAGATTAAGAGACTTCCCGTGACCCCTTATACTTTAAGAGTCACAGGTGAAAAGCACAGAAATAGAAAATATCCCTCCTTTAAAGCAGCCCACAGACCTTGATTGCTTAACAGAATCACCTATAGGAATTGCTATATATCTGAATGACGAAGCCCAATCTTAGACCTACTCAATCAGACTCTTGAGGGCTAGATTTTCAGGCAACAATATTTTTCTGAATATATGAACATTATATAGAACTACTATCAAAGGGCATATATTTTAAAGCTTACAGCAGCTCTAGAGCAAACCCAAACTAAAAAGAAAGGGGAAAAACCCCTCTAAACTCTTTATATTTGGGGTAAATGATCCTATCTTTCACCGAAAACTTCCACAGAGACAATTCCAATGGTAATGATCCCACAGGGAGATAAACACAAAGGTGAGCAACACTTTATCTCTCCCTTGTTCTCCAATTCTCCCTAGGGCCAATGTGATGACAACCCAGCACCAAAAGTGTAAGAACTGGGCAAATACTCTCAAATCTAGAAGCCCCTCCCCCCAGAGGTGACTACTGATTATGGGGCCATCCTAGTTTTTAAAATCAGCTTCAGGGGCTTTGATGAGGTTCAATTAATTTCTGGAAAGGGGAACTGTGTCAACTTTGGGTTAGCATTCTGATGACACATATCCCTTGGACAAGCCTAAAAATGGTGGCACTTTTTAAAAAAAAAAATCTATAAGGAATGATAGATAAGCATTCAAAGATATTTCTAGGAGCTGCCCTTTTCAAATCTCCTGAAGAATGTCAATATCCTGCCCTGGCCAGGTAGCTCAGTTGGTTAGAGCATCATCCCAATACACCAAGGTTGTTTGTGGGTTCAATCCTTGGTCAAGACACATACAAGAATCAACCAATGAATGCATAAGTAGAACAACAAATCAATCAATTTCTCTTTCTCTTTTACATATCCTATCTAATAATAGACAAACATGGTAATTAACCGTACCTCCGACACGCTTCCCATTGGCTAATCAGGGCGATATGCAAATTAACTGCCAACCAAGATGGCGGCCGGCAGCCAGGCAGCTGAGGCAAACAGGAGGCTTGCTTGCTCCAGTGATGGAGGAAGCCAAGGTTCCCCGCCTGCCGCCGCCCAGCTCTGAGCTGCACTCTAAGCAACTATGTTGCAATTATAGAAGCTAAACAATCCCCAGAAACCTGCTTTCAGCCAGCCGGGCCTCAGAGCTGGAGTTGCAACAGTGTTTCAATTATAGAAGCTAAACAAAGCCCAGATACCAGCTTTCAGCAGCCAAGGTCTCAGAGCTGAAGCCGAGCCTCAGAGCTAAAGCCAGCTCTCAGCTCCAGTGACAGGCATAGAAGGTAAATAAATCCCAGAATAAAAAAAAAAAAAGAAAAAAAAGGAGAGGTTGGGAGCTTCAGTCGCCCGCCAGCCTGAAAACGGCCCTCAGCCCCTCACCCAGACTGGCCAGGCACCCCAGTGGGGCCCCCCCACCCTGAAGGGGGTGTGACCAGCTGCAAACAGCCATCATCCCCTCATTCAGGCTGGCCAGGCACCCAAGCGGGACCCCCACCCTGATCCGGGACACCCTTCAGGGCAAACCAGCCGGCCCCCACCCGTGCACCAGGCCTCTATCCTATATAATAAAAGGGTAATATGCAAACTGACCCTAACAGCAGAAAGACTGGGAATGACTGGTCACTATGACACACACTGACCACCAGGGGGCAGACGCTCAATGCAGGAGCTGCCCTCTGGTGGTCAGGGCACTCTCACATGGGAGGAGCTCTGCTCAGTCACAAGCCAGGCTGATGGCTGCCAGTACAGCGGTGGTGGTGGGAGCCTCTCCTGCCTCCTCAGCAGCGCTAAGGATGTCCGACTGCAGTTTAGGCCTGCTCCCCACTGGCAAGTGGACATCCCCCAAGGGCTGCCAGAGGGATGTCTGATTGCCATCTTAGGCCCAATCCCCTGGGGAGCGGGCCTAAGCCAGCAGGTGGTCATCCCCTGAGGGATCCCAGACTGCGAGAGGGCACAGGCCGGGCTGAGGAACCCCCCCTCCTCCCCAAGTGCACAAATTTTTGTGCACCGGGCCTCTAGTATATATATAAAAGCCTAAGCAACTGTTATGACCAAACAACTGGAACAACCTGTCGACCAGTCGCTATGACATGCACTGACCACCAGGGGGCAGATGCTCAATGCAGGAGTTGCCTCCTGGTGGACAGTGCGCTCCCGCAGCCCCTCCCCCTGCCAGCCGCTGCCGCCCACCCAATAGGCCCTGATGGGGGGAGCTGGCTGGCCAACCTCCTGGGGTCCCTCCCCCTGGCCGGCCTGCCCCCTATAGGCCTCGATTGCCTGCCAGGCCGAGGGACTCCACCCATGCATGAATTTGTGCACCGGGCCTCTACTAAATAAATAAAAAAATTTAAAAAAAGAATGTCAAGGAGCTAAATTTCAAAGGCTAGGTGTCTTAAGCCACACCATCTGTCTGAAGCAGCCTTACCCATTCTTCTGCCCTAACTCTGCTCCAGCCTCATCTGCTCAAGCTTCAAATAGCAAAGGGCAGGGAAGGCATTTTATACACTCACCTAAACCATACAGAGGATGTCGCCTAGGATGCAGTTCTGCTCTAGCCCACAATAGGGCCTGAGCTCTTTCCAGTCGTCCTCCCTATCTAACAAAGACAGACAGCAGAAACTTCCCTCTCTCAAGCAAGCCTTCCCTGATTAAAACCATACGGCTGAATTCCCCCGGGGAGGAGAATGGAATTTTCTTGTTGCAGATTATTGCAGGACTAAAAAAATGTGTGCAAGCAGGAGCTAAGTGACAGAGAATAAAGAGACAAACCCAGCATTTAGAATTATGAGGCACCAAGAAAACCTGGTTTAAAATTATTATATAGCCTGGAGAAGAAAAATAAAAGCAATTACAATTGCACTTGAGTGATTTTTCCCCTATAAAATCCACAATTTCAATAAGGTGATTACAATACTTTTAGGATTAAGAAATACAGGGTAGGTCAAAAGTAGGTTTACAATTGGTCATATGGAAAATAGTACAATAATCAATAATACAGGATTAAACTATTTCGAATATTCACAAATGTAAACCTACTTTTTGCCCCATCCTGTATATTTTATTTATATCTCTAAGTATAAATTTATTGCTAAAATTAACCATATCACTCTCCAAAATAAATAATTTCAGGACATGCTAGCTATCATAGCATCCTTAATTACACACACAGACATACACACACACACACACATACACAGACACATCATCTGAGTTATAAATAGCAAATACTAACCTGGCTGTCCCGTGCTGGGAATCCATGATAACCTGGGGTCAGAGGCTCGTTCTAAAAGAAAGAAAAGAAAGGAAAACTATAAGAAAAAGAAAATGTTAAGAATAATCAAAATCATCCAAACTGATCAAATATAAACCCTGCACCAGACCCTAAGGTGTTCTGTTGCTATATTCCACACTAGCTAACTACAAACATTTCCCAGTTCAGCTTCCACAAAATCCAACACACAAGAAAACCATTATTTGCTTACAAACACTATTTTCCCTCTTGTACAGCTAAATCTATTTCCTTCCTAGTATATATCACCCAGGGAGCTACCGGGATTTGGGGCCAAACCATTCCTAACTTCACACTGTGGGACTTTAGCATTTAAAAATTAGCATTTAGTGGCCCCTAACCACTAAAGCCAGTAGCAGTCCTGAACACCAGGACAACCCAAAATATCCACACATTTCCAAAAGTCTCTGGTTGGAAAGGCGACAGTACTACCTCTACTGAGAACTACCTCTAGCCCCCAAAAAGTTTTAGCCCCTCCTTCTACTAATCTGCTCTTTTAAACCTAGATGAAATTCCATCTCTGTTCCAGACTTCCTCTACCACCCTATATCATCTTGTGGACTCCAGTAACTCCTAACATGTATACTAGTTAAAATTTGTTTAGTTTACTTATACAATTTACTTTTCATATTACTTATGATTCAAATCTTATTTTTGTAAAGATGGATCATAATCAGTGTCTCATATTCACAGTAATCATTAAATCTAGATCTTTGAGGGCAAGAATGATAGCTAATAAAAGCTATACAAACCCTAACTTAGTTTAAGATCATACAATATGAGCACTTATTTATGGCTTACTGGACCCATTCAACCATTATGTCAACATATATTGAATACCTAATATTTTCAAAACACTGTTAGATGGCTCAGAGTAAGAAAGATGGGGGAAAAAAAAAAAACAACAACAAAAAACCAAGTCCCTTGCCTACAAGGGTACTTTTAAATGGGAGGAGATATACATGCACACAAAGGTGTAAATAAGGGCATATGATGCTTTTGTAACTTTTTCTTCAAAGTGATCAACACAGCTGATCCCTCATCCTCTTCCACCCATTTGTACTTTCATTCCTACTAGCAGAATAACAAGAATAATTTTCACTGATAGGGCTTTCATAAAAAGAGTGTAAACTTTCTACCTATTGGTACATCTGCTTTATTTACCTTCTATAATTGAAACTTTGTAGCCTTGAGAGGAGCTCAGA
>NW_005871151.1:73279-157859 GCF_000147115.1 Myotis lucifugus | reverse complement strand
GGACTGTCTGGCTACGGTCCCTCCGAGGTTTGCAGCGGTTGCTGGGACAGAGAGGCGGAGCCCCTGGGGATGGACTGAGAGCAGCCATAGCTGCTCCCTCCCCCCGCCCTGTTGAGCCCGCCCCGCCCAAGCCCTGCACAGAGCCATTTGCCGGATCGCCTCAGGCAAAGGCTGGATTAGCACCTCCCCAGAGGACTGAAGTTTTCCACACAGCTGATTCTCACAGCCAGTCCGCCTGGTGGTCAAATCCCTCTAGTATTAACTACAACAATTAAGGCTTAACTAGAACAAGACTGTGCACAAAGACCACAAGGGGGTGCACCAAGAAAGCATAAAAGATGCGGAGACAAAAAAACATGACAGAAATGGAGGATATGGAACTAAAAATCGCAATTTTGAGGGCTTGCAATAAACTTGAGCAGAGCCTCACGAAAACTAATGAGACCCTCGATGCTACGATAAAGAAATTAGAAAGTAAGCATACACGGACTGAAATAAAGAATATTATACCCAATAGCAGACCAGAGGAGCACAAGAATCAAACCAAAGATTTGAAAGCAAAAAACACCCAACTGGAAAAGCAAATTGAAAAAAGAATCCGAAAGTGTGAAGATAGTGTAAGGAGCCTCTGGGACAGCTTCAAGCGCACTAATGTCAGAATAATAGGAGTGCCAGAAGATGAGAGACAGCAAGATATTGAAAACCTATTTGAAGAAATAATGACAGAAAACTTCCCCCACCTGGTGAAAGAAATGGACTTACAGGTCCAAGAAGCGCAGAGAACCCCAAACAAAAGGAATCCAAAGAGGACCACACCAAGACACATCATCATTAAAATGCCAAGAGCAAAAGACAAAGAGAGAATCTTAAAAGCAGCAAGAGAAAGAGACTCAATTACCTACAAGGGAATACCCATACGACTGTCAGCTGATTTCTCAACAGAAACTTTGCAGGCCAGAAGGGAATGGCAAGAAATATTCAAAGTGATGAATACCAAGAACCTACAACCAAGATTACTTTATCCAGCAAAGCTATCATTCAGAATTGAAGGTCAGATAAAGAGCTTCACAGATAAGGAAAAGCTAAAGGAGTTCATCACCACTAAACCAGTATTATACGAAATGCTGAAAGGTATCCTTTAAGAAGAGGAAGAAGAAAAAGGTAAAGATACAAATTGTGAACAACAAACATGCATCTATCAACAAGTGAATCTAAGAATCAAGTGAATTAATAATCTGATGTACAGAATGAACTGGTGATTATAATGAATCAGGGACATAGAAAGGGAATGGACTGACTATTCTTGGGGGGGAAAGGGGAGTGGGAGATGCGGGAAGAGACTGGACAAAAATCGTGCACCTATGGATGAGGACAGTGGGTGGGGAGTGAGGGCTGAGGGTGGGGCGGGAACTGGAAGGAGGGGAGTTATGGTGGGGGGGGGGGAAGAGGAACAAATGTAATCTGAACAATAAAGATTTAATTAAAAAAAAAAAGAGTGTAAACTTTCTACCTATTGGTACATCTGCTTTATTTATATCCATAGAGATTATAATCAAAGTCCACACTCCTTTCAAAAACATGAAAGCTAGGATTCAACTTAAGCTCACATGCAGATCCCATGTCTTGTTCATCATGCTTTTCATACAATTTAGCAGTGTTTAACACATGATGAACACCCAAAATAATGTGTAAATAAATAAATGGAGTTCAATAACCAGAAATTATTTAGGCATTTAGTCACTAATTCAATCATAGATAATCTGGCGCTCTTTTTTTATTACTAAATCTTTATCTGGACATTTATAAATTAAGTCTCTCCAGAGAAAACACACAAAAAGGTAACTGTCTTAAAAAAGCACAGACGCCAAAACAATCTTGAGAAAGAAGAGCAAAGTTTGAAGGACTCATACTTTCTGATTTCAAAGTTTACTGCAAAGTTCAGTAATCAAGGTAGTGTAATACTGGCATAAGGACAGACATACAGACCAATGAAACACAACTGAAAGTCCCAAAATAAACCTTTAGTTAAAATAAATGATTTTTGAAAGGGTGCCAAAAAAAAAAAAATCAATGGAGGACAAAGTATCCTTTCAACAAATGGTGCTGGGACAACTGAATATTCACATGTAAAAGAATGAAGTTGGTACTCTATCTCAGACCATATACAAAATTAACTAAAAATACATCATAGACTTAAAGCCACAGAACTCTTAAAAGAAACACAGGAGTAAATCTTCATGGTCTTTGATTAGGTGATAGTTTCTTCAATAGGACACCAAAAACAGAAATAAAGGAAAAAACAGATAAATTGGACTTAACCAAAATTTTAAAACTTTTGTTCTTCAAAGGGCACTACCAGTTCTGAGAATCTAACGTACAGCATAGTGGGCCAATCAGGCCAGGCCGGCCAGGGGGAGGGGCTGAGGGCGGTTGGTGGGCCGGCCTCGCCCCCAAACAGAGTAGGGGGGGGCCCCTGATCGAGGGCGGGTCCAGCCAGGGGGAGGGGCCACAGGCAGCTGGCCAGCTGGCCCCGCCCCTGGTCAAACTCCCAGTTGACCTCCCAGTCTAAGGGACAATTTGCATATTAGCCTTTTATTGTATAATATTCAATTATGGATATATACCACGTTGTCCATTATCAACTCATGGACATTTGGATTATTTCTACTTTTTGGCTATTAGGAAATAATGCTGCTGTGAACATTTGTGTACAAGGTTTTGGGTGGACATACAGTTTCATTTTCTTGCTTATACCTAGGTGTGGAATTGCTGGGTCATATGGTAACTCTGTTTTAACATTTTCAGGGGCTATCAAACTGTTTCCAAAGTATCTGTACCATTTTACATTCCCACCAGCAATGTATGAGATTCCAATTTCTCCATATCCTTTCCAATACTTGTTATTGGCCAACTTTTTTTTATTATAGCTATCCTAGTGAGTGTGAAATGTTATCTAACTGTGTGGGTGTGATTTGCATTTCCCTAATGGCTAATGCTATTGAGCTTCTTTTCATGTCCTTATTCACCATTTGTATATTTTTTTGGAGAGCTTCCTGTTGAAACCCTTTGCTCATTTTAAAATTTGGGTTGTCTTTTTGTAGTTGAGGTGTAAGAGTTCTTTATACTATATTCTGAATGCAAGTCCCTTATCAGATATACGATTTACAAATATTTTCTCTCATTCTGTGGGTTTTCTTTTCACTTGGTGGTGTCTTCCTCCACCCCCAGCTTTATCGGGTTATTGTTGATGTATAACATCATGTAAATGTAAGGTTTACAATGTGTTCATTTGATACACTTATATATTGTAAAGTGATTACCACCACAGCCTTAGCTAATACCTGCATTATGCCATATAATAATAAAAATTTTTGTGTGTGTGAGAACATCTAAGATCTCCTTTCTTAGCAACGTTCAAGTATATAATATAGTGCACCGGGCCTCTAGTTCAGCAATAAACAGGAATGCAGTACTGATACAACATGGGTGAATCTTGAAAACATCAACGTTAAGTGAAAAAAAAAAACAATGAGAAAAAATGGCTAGGAATTGTATAATTACATTTATATGAAATATCCAGAATGGGCAAATCCATGGAGAAAGAAAGTAAACTAGTCATTCCAGAAGCTAAAGGGGAGGAATGGGGAGTGATTGCTGATGGGTATTAAGTTTATTTTTGGAAAGGAAAATATTCTGGCGTTAGATAGTGGTAATAGATGCACAACACTATAATTATATACTAAAATCCACCAAACCACTAAAAAAAACACCCTAAAAAATACTTTATAAGGGCATGATTTATGGCCTGTGAATTATGTCAATAAACCTATTTAAAAATAATAATTACAGGCAATGTTGGCTATTATCACACAAACTTTTACAGGGGAGACACAGATAACTTAGACTGAAACCAAAGAACAGGGCTCCTTTTGAAATCTACAAGCACCTTGTTTGTTCTTAATTCTACAAATGTGTTTTAACACCATTCCCTACAGATTTTAACAACGATGATAACACTAGATACTAAGCAACCGATCAGATATTGTTTCAGGAAGGAGAAAGTTGCAAAGAGGAGATGATAAAGTATAGCTATTAAGTGGAAAAGCAAACTTTCAACCCAGGTCTGTTGGACTCCAAAGCCCCTGCTCTTTCCATTTTATAAAGTTCTCTTCTCTAATAACCATTCCACATTATTCTTTTATAGTGAGTATTTCAAGATTGTCTGAAAAATGAATTATATAATTAAGAAAGTAATCAAAAACATCCAAAAGCATAATTAACAGAAATTCGTCACTCCCAGAGAAGATGCATGTTTAAACCATATTTTCAGGTTCAACAATGCACAAAATTTCTTATAAGGAAAAAAAAAATCACATTCCTACAAGCCAGTATTGTCAAAACTTTAATAGCAAGGACAGATAAGATAGCACGGAGATGTACCAGAGGAAATGGATTTACTCCACTTGCCTTCGTAAAGCAGTACTCTTCTATGTCTCCATCTCTCCAATAGGCCATTTGGAAGTCTCCAGCCCTCATTTCCTGACTCTCTGAGAGTGGCCTATGCTTAATGACAAAGGCTTGCTTTTCTTTTTTACTTTATCATGCATATATCTCTCCCTTCAAAATACATTAACTTTGTATGTCTTTGAAGTTTATAAAAATGGATCCTATTTTATGTATTATTTAGCAATTTCCTTTTTTTACTCAACACTAAAGATCAATTTCACTAATTTTGACTACTGTTTAGTATTCTGGTTTATGAACATGTCACTATTTACCTTATTTTCTTGTTAATATACATTTAAATTGTTTCAGGTCTTTGTGTTTGCACTCACAAACAATGCTCCTATAAATGTTCTTTTAGATTTGAGATACTTTTTACTCATGAGATTGGTGAAAATAATACACAAATTGTCAAGAAGAGTATATAGATATCTTCACATCTAACAGTAGGAACTTAAGTATATTGGGACCACTGTTTTGGAAAGCAGTGACAATAATTATCAAAATATTAGTGCACATATCTTCCTATAATTTCACATCTTTGATTTCTATCCAAAGAATCACTTGCACATGTGCTCAAAAAAGCATGTGCAAAAGTTTTCAATAGTTTGTAACAATGAAAAACTAGAAAGAACCTCAAGTCTCCATTAATTGTAGGAAAATAGTATCAATTACTATTTCAACATCCTCTGTACAAGTTTTTAAAAAGGTAAAATCTCTATGAACATCTAAGTCATATTTAATGATAGCAAAACATTTATTTTTTAATTACAATACAAAAAGAGGCATTTCTACATACATATAAAGAAGTAAATAAATGCACAAAGACATAGAAGGATATACAACAAACTTGTAACTTCTAATAGTGGTTACCTTAGGGAGAAGAATAAGATCTGTGGAAGGTCGAGAGGGCATACTTTATCTGAATTGTTTCAATTTTACAAAATGTAAAATTCATGTATTCCTTGTGTACAAAAAAAAAATCACAACTACTGGTGTTTCATGTTTTAAAAAACTTACAACAACACCTTCACGTCATCTTATTTAATCCTCACAACGCAAAAAAATAGATTTGATAACCCTCATTTTACAGGTGACAAAACTAAATTTCAGGAAGATTAAGTGATCTGCACAAGGACAAACAGTGGTTGAGCTGTCATCAAACTTAGGTCTTAACTCTACACCCAGTACTTCTGCTGCTTCAAGACAAATAGTGAAAAAACATTCCCCTGGTCCAGGTAGGGATGATCATGATTGTCTAAAGACATGCACACCTGATTTTTTTAATCGGTGTAAAAATAATAACTGACATTTAAAGCAAAGATGGAATCACAAGACAAGCTAACCGAGCAGATGGGATATAAATCAGATATGTTAAACTCTAAAGAGGAAAGAAAGCCTTTAGCAGTTATGTGCCTATAAGCAAGACCTATTGGCCTAGTAAGACTGAAAGAGTTAGAAACTGACTCTGCCTAACCACAGAGAATGCTCAAAAATAAAATGGCCCTGGCCAGGAGGCTCAGTCCCATACACCAAAAGGCAGCGGGTTTGATTCCGGGTCAGGGCACATGAGGGAGGCAACCAATTGAAGTTCCTCTCTCACATGGATGTTTCTCACTCTCACTCTCCCTCTCCCTTTTTCTCTCTCTAAAGTCAATAAAAAACATGTCCTCAGGTGAGGATTTAAAATAATAATAAGTAAATGAAATGAATACCAACCTCAAGAATCCTTGCTGACTACAGAGGACAGCAATTAAATCAGTTCAGGAGTTTTCGATTAGTGAACATGTGAAAGAGTAACAGAAGAATCCTTAAGTAACTGCGATGGATTGTGTGTGTACAGTGGACACAAAGAAGTGAAGGAAAATATCATCAGACATTATATTCTTCACTGGCTGCTTAGAAGCTCCCATACGCATCTGTGTTAGAAAAATCAATTTAAGCAGAAGAATCCTTCATTGAACAATTGCTTTATTACAAGCACTGTTCTAGTATACTTGCCCTGAGGAGCTCAGAGTCATACTAATTACAAGATAAGGTGACTGATGCCATAACTAAAGCCTATAAAAAGAACTACAGGACTCCAGAAAATACCGGAAGATCTTTTTAAAAAGTGAAGGGAGGAGAGGGGAAGAATAACCTCTAACTCTTATTGGAGGACAAGATCCCAATACTGTGATGGACTGATGCATGCTGAAAAGACCATTTCTAAAGCCACTTTCTAAATGCATTCAGAAAATCAGCAATATCATCCATCCTATATAATAAAAGGCTAAAATGAAAATTGTCCCCTAGAGAGGAGTTCGACCGACTGGGAGTTCGACCAGGGGGTGGGGCTGGCCGGCCAACCGACTGCAGCCCCTCCCCCCGGCCAGCCCCACCCCAATTGGCCCCCACCCGGTTCGAGGGCGGGGCCAGCCAGCCAACCTCCCGCATCCCCTCCCCCCGGCCAGCCCAGCCCAATCAGCCCCTATCGAGGTGGGCCCACCAATGCATGAATTCATGCACTGGGCCTCTAGTATATATAAAAGATTAAGCGACCAGCTGACCAGCCGACCAGCCAGTAACTATGACGCACACTGATCACCAGGGGGCAGACACTCAACGCAGGAGCTGCCGAGCGACAGCAACTTTGCAGAGTGCCTCTCGCACTCCAGGACCCCTTGGGGGATGTCGGACTGGCAGTTTCAGCCCGATCCCCACAGGCCAGGCTGAGGAACCCCATCTGCTGGAGGGACCCTGCTCACTTCACAGACGCCCTTCAAGCCCCAGGGCCGCCCCAGGTGCAGCTGGCTAGGGAGGGACCGAGGGAGGTTGGTCCAGGGCATGTTGAATCACCTGGGAATCTTTTTAAAATCCTGATTTCTGGGCCTCATCCTCCGGAAATTCTGTTTCTTTGTTATGGGGTGAGGCCACAACATTAGTAACAAAGAAACAGAATTTCCGGAGGATGAGGCCCAGAAATCAGGATTTTAAAAAAGATTCCCAGGTGATTCTAATGTGCAACCAAGGTTGAGAATCACTGCTCTAAGGTGACCAAAGCAACTTTTTGCCTTTTGTGATATAGATACCTCAAACAGGTAAGCAGTTCATTCTGCTGGATCAATTCCTATTGGCTAACACTCTCAGTTCTTTAAATTTCCTTTACAAATCTATTCTGTTCTTACTTATTTTTTAATTAAAATTCAATCATAGCAAAATTATATTTTGAAGAATATAAATAATGAATAAAACTCTCCTTCAATATAACCCTTCCAATACTAAGGTTTGAGATCATATTGCAAATATTCTTCAAAAGTTTCCTTTTTTAAAAAAAACTGTGATAACAAAATTTATCACATCAACCATTTTTAAAGTGTACAATTCTGTAGCATTAAGTACATTCACATTATTGTGCAACCATCACCACCATTCATCTCCAAAAGCTTCTCCAACTGTAACGCCATAAGCATTTAACTCCCCCGTATACCCTCCCCCAAGCCTGTGGCAACCACCATTCAACTCTGTCTCTATTAATTTGGCTACTCTAGGAATCTCATATAAGTGGAATCATACAATAACTGTCCTTTTATGACTGGCTTATTTCATGCCTTCATGGTTCATCCACATTTAGCATAAGTCAAAATGTCCTTCTTTTTAAGGCTGAATAATAATATTCCATTTTATGTATGCACCACATTATTTTATCCATTCATCTGTTCATGGACACTTGAGTTGCTTCTATGTTTTGGCTATATCTATATATATATAAAAGCCAAGCGACCAGGATGACCAGTCAATATGACATGCACTGCAGAGGCCAACTGGCCCAAACAGGGCCCTGATTGGGGCCCCGATCAGCCCCCACGGCCCTCCCGCCCGGGCCAGCCCAGCCCATGATCACCCCTCCTAATTGGGGGCGGGGCCAGCCAGCCAACCTCTCATGTCCCCTCCCCACCACAGGCCCAGTCTGATTGGCCCCCATTGGGGCAGGATGGCCGGACCCCACCTGTGCACGAATTGGTGCACCGGGCCTCTAGTTGTGAATAATACTGCTATGAAGATGTGTGTAGAAATACCTATTGGAATCCCTGCTTTTAACTCCTTTGGGCATATACCTAAAAGCAGGATTACTGGATCACTGGTAAACCTAGATTTAATACTTTGAGGAATCACCACATCCTTTTCCAATGCAGTTGGACCATTTTACATTCCCACCAGCAATGCACAGGGTTCCAATATCTCCACATCCTCGCCAACACTTGTCATTTTGTTTTTTTGTTTGTTCTTTTTTTTTTTTTTATACCATAGCCATTCTCATGCGTGTGAAGTGTTTTCTCATTGTGGTCTTGATTTGCAGTTCCTCTATGATTACTGATATTGAGCATCATTTCATGTATTTATTGGCCATTTGTATATCATCTTTGGAGAAATGTCTATTCAAGTCCTATACCCATTTCTTAAATGAGTTTTTATTGTTGCTGAGTTGTAGGAATCCTTTTTATATTTTAAATATTAAGCCCTTATCAGATATATAATTTGCAATGATTTGTAAATATGTTCTCCCATACGTGGGCTACCTTTTCACTCTGTTGGTAATATTCTTTCATGCACAAAGTCTTTAATTTTCATAAAGTCTAATTTACCTCTTTTTTCTTTTATATGTGTGCTTTTGGCATCATATCCAAGAACCTATTACCAAATTCAAAGTCATGTTTTACCCCTTTGTTTTCTTCTAAGAATTTTATAGTTTTCACTTTTGTGTTTAGGCCTTTGATCCATTCTGAATTGATTTTATATATGGTGAAGGGTCCAACTTCATTTATTTTTTGCACGTGTCTTACTTATATTTGAAATTTCTTAGATCTCTATTTGCCACCTTCTTCCTGGTTTCTAAGCATCTAGAATTAAATATCCATTCTATTTATTCAGCTCTGAATTCACTCTTTTTGCTTGCCCTGTTCTGTGAAAATGAATCTGGGCCCTTTCAATATTTTTCCTTTGACAGCAGCCCTGATGTCAAGCTTCATCAGCAGAGAGCACAGGAAAAACATTTTATTTTTAAAAAAATATATTTTATTGATTTTTTACAGAAAGGAAGGGAGAGGGATAGAGAGTTAGAAACATCGATGAGAGAGAAACATCCATCAGCTGCCTCCTGCACATGTCCTACTGGGGATGTGCCCACAACCAAGGTACCTGCCCTTGACCGGAATCGAACCCGGGACCTTTCAGTCCGCAGGCCGACGCTCTATCCACTGAGCCAAACCGGTTTCGGCAGGAAAAACATTTTAGTAGAAAGGGGTTTTGCTTTCTGGTCTCAGTGAGCTTTTACAGTAGTCTCCTCCTTCCCAGCTCCTGCAATGCATAGCAGCCAGCAGCACCCAGCAGGCAGTTTCCCCTAGTTATCCTGTTTGGGCTGTTCCCCAGTTCCCTAGAGCAGTGGTTCTCAACCTTCCTAATGCCGCGACCCTTTAATACAGTTCCTCATGTTGTGGTGACCTCCAATTTCATTGTCACAAATTGAACATAAATTAAAGCATAGTGATGAATCACAAAAACAATATGTAATTATATATGTTTTCCGATGGTCTTAGGCGACCCCTGTGAAAGGGTCGTTCGACCCCCAAAGGGGTTGCGACCCACAGGTTGAGAACCGCTGCCCTAGAGGATAGATTTCTGGCAAATAAAAAGGGCAGATTTCCAACAAGTTCTTCAGGTCTGGTATCACAGGGACTCACTTCTCTGCTACTCAACATGCCCTCTCCAACAAGGTCTAGATTTCAGCCCCAAGTGCAGAGGATGGGAAACAGAGGAGATGGCTCTTCTTCTGAGTGCTTTATCTCAATCCTGGGGCAATAATTACATACTAATTGTAATATTGGTATTTTAGCATAATAAACCACATTATTATGTTACATTATATTATATATTCTATTATATTACATGTACTACTCTTTAGAGTTCTCTTTACTTCTTACAAGCCAATCCCTCATTACTTCAATCTTCTGTTGTAGTAAGTAATTATTTATATTACATTCTGGGTCCAAATTACTTGTAGTCAGTCTCTCTCCTGACTGAACCCAGACAGATACAGGTGAGCTGAAACAAGACCTTAACAGCCACTTACTATATACAGGACGTATATTATACTTAGCGTTTTCTATACATTATCACTTTGCATTCTCACTAAAACTCTGTGACATATCTCTGTTTAGTAAGAAAACTGTGCAATGTGTCTACAGTAATACAAATCCAGGTCTGTCTGACACAAGTCCCTGCTGATTCTCTGCTATGGCATTTATTTTTAAGGAATTAAATAAACATCTATGTACAGGGAAAGAATGAACACAGCAGGCCTGACTGCTATCCTTAGAAAGGGCAGTTTGCAAGGCTGACCTTGGAAAACTTAGATTTCGGGATAGTTCTATTCCCAGAAATGGTAAGAGTGGCTCACTGTGGCTAAATTGTGCAAACAATATGGTTTGTGCTGAACACCTGCTTTCTTTCAGGGAGTCTGGAATTTTGGTGAGAGCTAAGGTAGAGGGTGGCTCTGTGAACAACCCTTCCCACCCACCCCCAACAAAGAAAAACCTCAGCACTGTCTCTAATGGCTTCCCTGGTAGACAACAACTGTCACAACTCACTGTACAAATCATAGCCATTAGTATGAATTCCATAAATCCTATGGAATCACTGGACCTAGGGGAGTCTTGAGCAGCCTCAACACAACCAATGACATGCCAAGCATTTTATTAAATGAGGAGGACACAAGGACAAATAGGGCCTTTGCCCTCAAGGAATTGGACAGTCAATTTAAATTTCCCTTCTTTCATTTTTGATCTTCACTTTAGTCTGTTCACCACTTAAAATAGATTAGATACATCTCCCTGAGCTAAATTTCATTCTTAGTGCTGAAGTGATGCTAAATATTTAATAAGTCCATCAGGCAAAAGCTGAGCTACAAAGCTCTAATAAACTCAAAGGCCACACATTATTTTCTCTTTACTTTCCCCATCTTATTGTGTTCCTCATTAAAAATAAATTGACAAGCCCTTGTACATTGCTGGTGGGAATATAAAATGATGCAGCTGCTACAGATACAGCTCGGCAGCTCCTCAAAGTTAAATATAAAGCTACCATATGGCCTAGTAATTCTACTCCTAGGTATATTCCCAAAAGAATTAAAAACAGGTACTCAAATACATAGTGCTGCTATGAACAAATGTACACACATGTTCATAGCAGCATTATGCACAACAGCTAAAAGATGGAAACACAAATATCAACAAATAAACTGATAAACTGTAGCATCTACATACAAAGAAATATTATTCAGCTATAAAAAAAACCACAATAACAATGTACTGTTATATGCTACAACAGATAAACATTATGCTAAGTGAAAGAAGCCAGATACAAAAGATCACATATTGAATGATTCCCTTTATATATATTCAAAACAGGTAAATTCACAGAGACAGAAAGCAAATTGGGGGTAGCAAGGGGCTTGATGAAAGGGGGAAGGGAGAGTGATGCTTAAAATGTATGAGTGGTTCTTTTTGGGGTGATGAAATGTTTGGAATTAGATAGGGGTGGTGGCTGTACAACACTGTAAATATACTAAATACCATCAAATTGTTCACTTTTAAAAGTTTGATTTTTATGTTACGTAAGTTTCATCTCAATAAAAAAATTTTAAAGCAATGCAGTATACCCTATGATGTAACTGAAGAAAACTAGTAGTAAACCTCCTTGATGTCATCTGAATTGGTACTTGTAGCTTGAAATAAATATATCTGCAATAGATATATATTCCAAAAAAGTGTGTATCTCGGTATATACCCTGGAAAACTGAAGACTCAAAGTGGTTCTAAACAATAATACAGATGAGATGCAGTTCTTCCTAAACCATAGAGGAAAACATGATTCTAAATTATTATATAATTTTGTGTGTGGCTTTGAATATGCATGTATAAATAATAAAATCAATACTTTAAAGACATTTGCCTATTTCATAAACATCCCTAAAAGTTTATATATTTTAAGTTGGCCCATCCTTTCAATGGAAAAAATAAACCTGCATAAAGCCTTATATTCAGGGTTTCCTCATACTCAGGCATATATAGCACATAAACATACCATTTTGTTTTTTAAGGAACTATATCCCAAAATGTCTAGTCCTGGTGTTGAGTTTGGATATACATATTTTTTTATTTTCCCTATCTGTATTTTCTAATTTTTCAACAATTTACATGTTGTTTTTAACTATCAAAAAGATGGAGACAATAACAGTACCTCCTCAAGGATGATATAAAGAGTAAATGAGATAATACACATAAAGCTCTCTTAGCACAGTATTCAGAATATCAGATGTACACAATACATGTTAGATAGTATGGACATTATTATGTTTTTGTAACTGATCCTTAGATACATGTCTTTCATTATCTATGGCAAACGTATTCACCCTAATCCAGTTCTGTGTCACCCAGAGCCTAAATTACTGTAATAATAGTTTCTTAGCTGGTTCAGCAGCATCCATTCACCTCTTCACAATTTTCTTACCAGAGCCAGGGTTAATTTCATAAAACAACATTCCTATCACTCCCATTTCTAATGGCCTTCCATTGCTCAGATGACCAAGTTGCAAACATTCTAAATCAGGCCTCACTTGGTCATTATTACCTTTTTCACCCCATTTATTTATGCCTTCAACAAACATTTACTGAGGGACTTTTCGTGTGTCTGGTACTATGGTAGAAACAGACAAATAGTTATTAGTTCTTCTCTTCATGACTTATTTAAGAGGTCTCAACTGCTATTTTTAAAAGATTAGAGTAGTTCTCAAATGTTTTGGTCTTAGAATCACCTTACACATTAAAAATTATTAAAGATTCCCAAAAACTTTTGCTTATGAGGGTTATAAGTATTGATATTTGCCTATCTGAAACTGAGTAAATTTTAAAAATATTTATTCATTTTAACAAACCAATAATAAACCATTTTCTAACATAAACATATTTTATGAAAATTAACTATAATTTATATAATGAAAACCAAATTTTAAAAATAGTTTATTGTCTGATATTTTTACAAATATCTTTCATATCCTACTTAATAAAAGATGACTAGATTCTCCTGTCAGCTTCTGCATTCAATCTGTTGTGATGTTATTTTGGTTGAAATAAAGAAAGAAAATATGGCCTTCCACACATATATTTAGAAAAGGAAAGAGTATTTTAATAGTCTTTTCAAGTGTCTATGGGTAATAATATTCCTTAATACTACACCAAAACTTGAAAAGTGACAGTTTCTTACCTGTCACTTTTAGTTGCAATGTGACATCTGAAACCATATCAATGAATTTTCTATATGCCCTGTTATGTTAAATCTATTGGTATATCTTGCATTTTGAAGGAATTTTTACCTATCATGATTATGTTACAGTAAACACTGTTCACTTATAAAATACTGGCTCACTAAGTTATTATGATCTTCTAAATTTTGACACATTTCATTATATAACGGGGTGGGGTGAGTAATCACATAAATCACGATCAATCTCATCAGAAAAGCCTTTTCATGTTGGAGTTGTCAAGCCCACTGTCCAGAACATAAGTTTTTCAAAATTCTAATTATGCTTGAAAGCTCAAGTTTTATTACTGGAAACAAATACTATCATTGTTTTCCTTGAAGTGACAGGCTCACGTCATTCATCTTTAATAAAATGCCTGCCAAATACCCAAGTCTGAATAACCATACTCTAAGTTTGTTTTTCAAGTAAAAATGATATTCCCTGAGAAGAGAGGCTAGCTCAGCTGGAAACAAACAATCACAAGTGTTTTTCCTTGAGATAACCATTAGTATGCAGGAATACCTTATGTGTATTTCCAATTTTGTCACACAGAATATTAAAAAGATGAGTAATCAGAGTAAAGATTTAATAATACTAGTCATTTTTACTGCTTCAACAACATTCTTAAGTGAAACTGGATCTTTTTCTTTTTTTACTGCAAGTATGTAGTGGTGAACAATATAATGACTATTAGTACAATTTAGTGCCACTGTCTTGATTCATGCAAGGGTTTCAGCAGTTTTACCCATCACTGCTTATGCAACCTCAGTGCAAAAGCCAACACACTGGGAAAGGCAAATAATATCGCAGTGTTTATAAAAATGGTTTTGACCTTAAAGAACCCCTAAAAGTATCTTGGGTACCTTGAGGGGTCCACTTTAAGAATCACTGTATTATATTGTACTGGACTACAACAGAATTATTTTAAATAAATAATCAAATATCTTGCATTTAGTAAGAGAATTATTTCATGAAACGCGTTTTAGTCACATACATACAGATAAATATTTAACTATATATTAGGTTGTCAAATAAAGTGGATCTCTTCTCATGGGTCATAAAAGCTTGCAAAACACTCCCCTAACCTCTAGCAATTACTCCCTTCTTAAAACTACTATAGCACTTACTGAGTACTTGAGTTTATTCCACTACAGACTAATTCTAAATATATTATGTATATGCCTACACTTCCTATTTCCAAAGAGGTCACAAGTTCTCAAACTACATCTTATGCATCGTTGTATAGTCTCCCAATGATACTATTTATATCACAGGTTCTCAAAAAAACATCTGTATTGCATTTCCTCATCTATAATAATAATAAAAGCATAATATGCTAATTAGATCGGACAGCCAGATGACCTTCTGGACAAAGCCGGGGCTGTGAGGGCCGAGGCAAGCCTCCGCAGCTGTGAGGGCCAAGCCCCTTGCACAAATTTTGTGCATCGGGCCTCTAGTTAGTATATAATGAGCCTAAGAAGCAACTGTCTGTGGCATACTAAGCCCACAAAAACTTCCTAATTTTGACATGTCATGAATAATTCCATGCATAATGAGGTACGGAGGGGAAGTATAGTCATTGGTAGCACACTGACCTGAGATATGTCCTTGACACTTACTAGCTCCATGATCACGGAATGTTACTTCATCTCTGAGCCTCAAATTCTTCACCTTCTAAATGAGAGGACCTCCTGCCTCCTTGGGTTGTTACAAGGATTAAGTGAGATAAAGTGACTTTTACAGTTCCTGTTCCTTAATGGAATGGCACTATTGAAGAATAATGATAATAAGTGATGCCTTATTCATACAAAACACTTCACCACATATAAACCATAGATAGATCCAACAATTATAGGATCACAGATTTTGAGGGGACCACATACGTCATCTAATTCTAATCCAGCTCCTTTAACTGCATTCTCCTCACCTTCCCCACACTCACACATTACAGATAAGAAAACCAAAGGAGCACAAGGTTTTAAATGTCTTTCTCATATTTATAGAGCCAGTGAGGAGCAGAACTGGGTGTCAAACACAACCTCTTATTCATAACAATCCTGCTAAATAGATAACACTGTTATTCCTTTTTGACTGATAAGAGAAACTCAGGGTCAGACTTGCTGAAGTTAAGTGACATGTCCAAGGTCTCTTAGGCAGTAAATAACAAAAAGGGGCATGGAAACCAAGTGTAACTGCAAGTTTGGGGTTCTTCCAACTATAACTTAGAAAGCTATCCAAGAATACAAAATTCACTTTGTATAATCATTGATGATTACCTGCATTTAGATCTGAATAAAATAACTGACATGATTATGTGAATGATTATTATAACTAAATATGCCAAGTTAATTTTATCTTGTGGTATTCAATTCAAACTGTTGTTTCACTGAACTTCAGACAAGCTTTGGCATTTAAAAAGAGATACCTCTTCACTTGCCTCAGAATATAAAGGAAATATATATCCCAAAAAGGGAATTCTGCAATGTTCAAAAAATCCCTCTGAGATAGGCTAACATGTTGAATATCAGTCTTACTTTAAATTAACACTTTCACCAAAAATGTCAATATAGACAATGTAAATTTATTTTAACTGGCGTATTTTACCTGTTTCAATTTATACAGTCTCATCACTCACAGTGCTATTCAACATGATGTCAAACAAGCTCTATTGCTTATTAGCAGAGTGACTTAGGGCAAGATACTCAACCTTTTTGATCTGTAAAACATGTGATTATGTTGTACCCTGCAGGAATGTTAAGTAAGATAGGCATGATGTATACAAAGCACCTAAGCATGTACCCATCCTAAAGAAGAAAGCGATTATAACAATTATTATTCTGTGCTTTGAGTTCACAGTCCTGTCTTATCCCTCAGTCCCCTAAGATTTGTCCAACTGAGTGAAAATGGACCTTTCTATCTGCTGCTGCTCCTGCTGTTACTTCCAATGCCCGACTGGCTATAACTGAAATCCTCTGAACTAAACTCTCTGCCATCTACTTCCGATGTTTCCACGGCAAGTCCCTGAACTTGTTTTTACTGTATTAATTGCCTGGTCAGAAAAAAAATAATGCTAATTACTAAACAATTCAATGATTTTCTGATAACGCTATGCTAATCCTTGCTTGGGACTAGTCTAAAAGACTTCAAAAAGACAATTTGAATTTATGGTTCTTTTTTTTTTCTTTTTCAAAATACCAGTTTTTTAAAAACACAAACTTAATTGTCTTAAACATATGGTCAACTATTATGAATTCAAAACACAGCCGCTTCCATCAGATCTCATCATACCTTGATTCCTGTACCAGCTCAACTATTCAACTCCTATATTCTCCTTCCAGCCTTCTTGGATAGTAGTCTCCATTAAGTAAAAGGCACTTTGTAGAAAAATATGGCTAAGAAAACTATATATGTGGTTCTCTGTAGTCCAATTAGATGCTCAAGATAGCTGGGAGAAGGACAAGAGGCAAGGATGGTGGCCCTTTCGGAGGGGAGAGTACTACTATACAGATCCTCATTTAAAGGTTGAAGGGAGGAAGAAGGTGAAGGCACTTCATATGCAGGGACTGCAATATGCTAGATACACATTATTTCATGGTCTAGGTATTACTTCCATTGTCAGGTAAGAAGACAGACTCAGAGAGGTGAAATGACTGAATCAAGCTAGTAAGTCGTCAAGCTAGAGACACAATTTTAGCTCTGCTCTTTCAATTCCAAGGTACACAGTGACTTAGTCCAGAGAAGCATTTGCCCTAGGCCAAGCAATAGGGAAGGTAAGTAAGTATATGCTCATCTATACACTGGCTTGGCCAGACTGTTTCCCTTCCACCATGGGAACAATTGAGAGATAATTCATCTTTAGCCTGTAGTTATTGCCCACTTACTCCACTGCCAGAAGAAAAGCAGTGTCTCCTACATTTTAACATGCATACAAGTCACTTGTAGGGTATCTTGTTTAAAATGCAGATTCTGATTCAGTGGGTTTGGGGCAGCACCTAAGATTCTGCACAGGAGATGAGGAAGCTTCCAGTACTTGGGCCATACTCAACATAGATTATACTCAGTGTTTCCCAAACCTGGCTGGTCATCGGAATCATCCAGGAATCATTTAAAAACTATAGATTCCTGAGCCCCTCCTTCTAGGACATTCAGTGGTGTCTGGGACCTTCTACCTCATAATTCTGTAATTCAAAGAAATGTGTAATTATTAATGACAATAACCAAAGTAAGCACTGACTGAAAGCATACCAAATGTGTAAGTGCTTCCCACATTAACCTACGTCCCCTCACACCACACTATATAGCTGGTACTTACAGCACCTTCATTCCTATTTTACAAATGAGGAAGCCAACACACCAAAGGCCAGTTACTTGTCCAAGGTCAGTCAGGGAGTAGCAGAACAGGGGTCCGGACTTGAGCCAATCTGATTCCAATGTGTCTGGGCTCCCAGGCACACCACATAATGCTGCTTCCCACCTTATCCAGTGGTAATGTCATTGATTTTAACAGACACTCTCGAACAAACACATCCAAATGGGTCACCTCAGAAGATGTCGCCCTGGGAAGGCTATGTTCTTATTCCTCAGATGCTGTCATCATTCCAAACACTGCCACTGCTGAACTAAATGATCTATGAGCTCTTGATCTGAAAATAAAAATGCCTTCAGAACCTAAACCTATGACTTTAGATATCTTTAACTGGGATAAAAGCTCATCATTTGAGCACAGATTTGATTTTTGACAACCCAAAATCAGGAAAACCCAATTCAAAGAAACCTAGTGTCTGATCAAGTTAGGTATTTTTAAATAAAAAAACTCAGTGCTTCACAGCCAGTGGAGCTCAGTGGTTGAACATCAACCTATGAGCCCAAGGGGTCATGGTTCGATTCCCAGTCAGGGCATATGCCCAAGTCATGGGCTTGGTCCCCAGTGAGGGGTGTGTAGGAGGCAGACATCAATAATTCTCTCTCATCATTGATGTTTCTAGCTCTCTCTCCCTCTCCCTTCCTCTCTGAAATAAATACACACACACACACACACACACACTTCAGTGCTGGGTACTGAAAATGTTTCCCTCATCACTCATCTCGGAAGCAGATTCCAGTGAGAAGTCTTTATGTTTTGCGCAATGGCTGCATCGCCAGAGTCAAAGTGACTATTTTGAAGGACAGTACTCATTTTGGTGCACAGAACTGTTACGTAAGTTTAAAAAGAAATTTAGCCTCTCAGTCACTCTAAAAGAACTATATCTGCCCTTCACGATCAGTACAAACACACATGCAGATGTTCAGAATGACTGTCTTGAAGCATGCAGCTTTCCTTTCTGCCGCAAAAGGAAATGCTTTGATTTTCTTTCAGGTTTTTCTAATAAAAAGTCTATTTCATTTATACACATCCATCCATAGAAAAATAAATATGATAATCAGGTGTTAATGAAGCATTTAACTGCATGCAGCACCATAAAAGGTATCACACAAAGGCAACTATATATCCAAAATGTATGCACAAATACCCTCACTTACACGGGATAAAGGCACACACAAATACTACAGGGAGAATAACTATAAAAAGATATCATATTCTACATCTAGATTAGCTCTTTTGTTAAATGAATGCGTCCTTTTACAACAAAGAAAGCATTCTGCAAATTCAGAATGATTTACAGATTTTTAAAAAGCAGGCATTAATGCAGATCAGCACAATTCCACACAACCAACCTCTGCTTGAACTGGACTCTCCACACCTTACTGAAGCCACAAATTCCCCTGCACAAACTCCCACTCCACCACCCCCCACGCACACCCAACTCCCCACCAACCTCACAGGGGTTCCTGGGCTGGTCCATGGAATCTGATGACATCACTCTCTCTTCCTTCCTGGAATTCTAAACCCTGCTGCTCTCCCCTTGCACACAGCTACCATCTCCATGGCAACCTCACCTCCTCCTGCTTCCCTATTGGCTTCATAGAACAGGATACACAAAAAGGTTTTCCGTTTCCCCACTACCACCCGCCCCCAAAAATGATGCTTTCAACAGGAACCTGAGCTAAATTTAGCTACCTGGGATTCAGAGTCCTATGACTATGAAAACAGAGAAATGTGCTCCTCCTTACGTTCCATCCTCCTCTCAATCCCACCCCAAAGTGGCTGCTTCACCTCCTCCTCTCTGGCCCCCAACCCAAAAGCAAGTGGCAATATTTACTGAGTGTTAAAACAGCTGGATTACCCCCATAGAGGGCTGGCACACAAGAAATTCTCACAACCACCTCTCCTCCCAACAAGAGAGAAAAAAAGAGAACAAAAATAAAAGTATGCACCAGTCAAAAAACATTTCCTGTGCTAAGCATCAATCTTCTGCTGCTTCTTTCCCTCCCAAGCTACGGACTGGGAACTCTATGCCTAAAGGCACAACAGTCTCTAACCCTTAAAAGACCGGATTCTCTTGCTATTTGCTTGATACTATTTCTTCCACCAGAGGAAAAAAAGGAGGAGGCAAAGGGGAAGTAAGTGAGGTATAAAGACAGCATCTTCAGTGACCAAACACTCTACGCCTAGAACCACAATCCTGGGACCGATTTTCCATCCCAGGAACTGACCTGCTATGTAATAAAAGCAACTTCTCACATACCTCATCTAAAAAGCAGCTTCCACTCAGTATAAGAAGTACTGACAAATTAATGTAAAGTAGTTTAAGGCCCTGAGCTAAAGGGATTGAATAAATAAACTGACATCATTAGGAGTGAAATTCCTGTGTATATTAACAGAAATTAATAATCCTCAAAGGGGAATATGAACTTCTAGAAAATTATCCTTTCATAAGCAGAGATATACTCTAAAATATGCACAATTTCTTGAACCATAGACAATTCCGTAAGAGGTATCTACTGCTAGTAAATCCAGCTATACTCACCTCATATACCAGCCAATTTTTGACTAGTACTCAATTTTGGAGTTGGCCCTATTTTCTCTTTGCTTAGTCCTAAATCTAATTTGGCATTGCTACGCACTCTCCCTAAATGATGCCTGAATATGAACCAGGACTTGGTTTTCCAGTTCGACTGTCCACATCCTATTCTAGAGAAGGAATTTTTTCCCAGAACCATATGTGACAGCTGAACTCTGAATCAACCCAGTGGCTATGTCCTATATGACTCTAAAAGGACAAAGCATTAATTGTAACCAAGTAGGAAAGGCTCCAAGGAGGTCAGAGCCTTGTAGTATGAAAGGGAGTGGATTAAAATAAGACACACCCGGGAAAACTGTATTTTTGGTTTGCAGGACAAAGACTCAACTCCAGGGCACCAACTCCCCAGCGAAAAATATAGACATGAAAGGAAAATGACTTAGTATAATAAAAAAAAAAGTCATTTACCCCAAACAGAACTTAAACAATTTGAAACATTTAGCAAAGGCAAAATGTCCCACTAGTTAACACACAGGCATCCAGAAAAAGCTTCACAACTGCTGTGGAAAACAGCAAAGGATGCAGCATTTGCTAAAAACAGAGGGAACATTCTAGGGCAGTGGTTCTCAACCTGTGGGTCATGACCCCTTTGGGGGTCGAACCACCCTTTCACAGGGGACGCCTAAGACCATCGGAAAACACATATATAATTACATAGTTTTTGTGATTAATCACTATGCTTTAATTATGTTCAATTTGTAACAATGAAAATACATCCTGCATATCAGATATTTACATTACGATTCATAACAATAGCAAAATTACAGATATGAAGTAACAACGAAAATAATTTTATGGTTGGGGGTCACCACAACATGAGGAACTGTATTAGGAAGGTTGAGAACCACTGTTCTAGGGGGAAGGAAGGGAGGAAGGAACTCAGTCTGATTAGCCCATCTCTGAGATATGTTCTTTTATCTCACCCCTGTGGACTCCTAACAAAGCATTTCTTGTGTGAAACCTTTCCTGTGTACATCACTGGCCAGATAGCTCCACAGGCTATGATGAGCACTCTGCTGAAAAACCTGCCTAACACTCTTAAAAACGAAGAGAAGACCTTATTCTACAATGGGAGGCTGAAGCATGGTTTCCAAGATTGCCCATCAAATCAATTACTGAGCTTGACTTCTGTTAGTGTCATTTTGAAATCTATCAACAATGGTCTGGACTAAGTAGACTGCTGCAAATAAAGCTCTATTTATCCACTCCTTTCATTCAAGCATGTATTGGGTGCATTTATTATGTGCCAATGGTTTTATATGGGTTATTGTTACTCTCAAAGATAAAACCAATGCCGAGACCGGTTTGGCTCAGTGGATAGATCTACACGATGGAATACTAAGGTCGCAGGTTCGATTCCGGTCAAGGGCATGTACCTGGGTTGCGGGCACATTCCCAGTAGGAGATGTGCAGGAAGCAGCTGGTCGATGTTTCTCTCTCATCGATGTTTCTAACTCTCTATCTCTCTCCCTTCCTCTCTGTAAAAAATCAATAAAATATATTTAAAAAAAAAAAAAAAAAAGATAAAACCAAGTAGATGAATGGATTAAAAAACTGTGGTACATCTACACGATGGAATACTATGCTGCTGTAAAAAAGAAGGAACTTTTACCATTTGCAACGGCATGGGTGGAACTGGAGAGCATTATGCTAAGTGAAATAAGCCAGTCAATGAAGGAAAAATACCACATGATCTCACTCATTCATGGATAATAAAGACCATTATAAACTTATGAACAATAATAGATACAGAGGCAGAGCTGCCTCAAACAGATTGTCAAACTGCAGCGGGAAGGCCGGGGAGGGTTGCGGGGCAGGAGGGAGGGGAGTAAGAGATCAACCGAAAAACTTGTATGCATGCATATAAGCATAACCAATGGACATAAGACACTGGGGGGTAGGGGAGGCCAGGGGATTGTCAAGGGCGGGGTGGAAAAAAGGACACATATGTAATATCCTTTGTAATACTTTAAGCAATAAAAAATATATATATATCAAAAAAAAAGATAAAACCAAAAACTGCAAGCTGTGTATATTCTTACCTCACTTTACAAAGAAACAAGAGTTCCAGAGATGTCAATGTGACCAAGGTTATATAACTCATTTAATATTTTTTTTATTGTTTTATTGCTTAAAGTATTACAAAGAGTATTACATATGTCTCCTTTTTCCCCCCTGCCCTTGACAATCCCCTAGCCTCCCCTACCTGCCAGTGTCTTTCATTTAATATTTTAAAAGCTGAGATTCTATCCCAGATCTGCTCTGTCTCCAAACTCAGTGCTTTTTCTACTTGGCCTCCCATTTACAGACTGTTGGGGTTGGAAAGAATTATTTATAAATCATTTTGTATCTGTGTTTTCTACATCATCAATAAATATAAGTTGCTTGACATCAAGGTCAAAGTCTTACTTTTTACATATTACTAACAGTATTAAACCCTAAGGCACTCAATACTTATTAATTATTCTAATCCTATTAGTCTGAACAAATGGCAATGATTCTAGTCTGATCTTTTTAAATTAAAACTGGCTTGAGAAATTACAAGCTGAAGTGAAATGACAAAACTTCAGATAACATATTCTGGAATTTAATTTTATAATATTTGAGATGAACAAAATTATCATTGTCATAATGCCTACACTGGCCCAGTCATAATGTCCTAATGCCTACACTGTCTCATCTGCTGGTTTTAATCCGTAAACCCTAATACAGTCAGGATCTATACACAACATTTATGATTTCTAAATTCTGCATACAGAACCAGAGCATCTCAAAGTATTTCTCGAGGGATTCCACTAAAATTAAATCAGCTGATTAGAGGACAATGCTAAAGAGGCCAAGGTCACGTGTCTGATACCCATATGAACCAGTTAGCATCACTCTCTCCTACTGCCACAATACATCCTAGTTTTACTGAAAAATTAATGAAAAGTATCACTTTAAAAAAAACCTTTAAACATGTATACTGAAGTCAAATATTATAACTGGCTTTTATTCTTTAAAAAATTATTGTCTTTCAAAAAATATACTTATCATTCATTATTTCAGTATTGAATGAAAATCTATCATATGCCAGTGGATAGTTTCAAAAGGCTAGCACTGGAGGACAAACACACTTATATGTGATATATGATAGATGATACAGCACGGGTGTGTGTTGTGTATAGGTCCAGTGAAAGTACACAAAAGGGAATGGCTAACGCTAGCAGGTATCATGGAGAATGAGCTCTAGGAGTTCACTTAGGAAAATAAGGCAGGTAAGGGACTTCCTAAGAGAGAGAACGAACATGTACAAAGGTGTGCTTATCAGACAACATGACAAACTTAAGAGAACTTTCAAGTGTTTCACTGAGGCCAGGTTGAGAATTGAAAGACATGACCAGCTGGGAGAAGGCAAACATCTTTTAGATTTTCTACTTCAACAAGGTTAAGTTTTCCTAAAATACCATACTGTGAGTTAGATTTCCACAGAGTAAGGGGAAAAAATATTAATACCATGCCTTTCAACATTAGTGAAATGTTTTAAAATAAGCTGACATATTTATAAAATAGAATATTTTACAGTCATGACAATGAATGAGCTATTGCTATACCCAATAAATGTCACGCACTGGGCTTCTAGTGGTGTACATAATAGAATATTATTCAACCATAAAAATGAAGGAAATCCTGTCATTTTCAACAATATGGGTGGACCATGAAAGCATTATGCTAAGTAAATAAGTCAGACAGAGAACAACAAATACCATTAAGATCTCACTTATATGTAGAATCTAAAAAAAATAAGTAATAAACTCATAGATACAGAGAACAGATTGGTGGTTGCCAGAGGAAGGGTGTGGAAGAAATGGGTGAAGAGGGTCAAAAGGTACAAACTTCCAGTTACAAAATAAATAAGAGATGGAGATGTGATATAGAGCATGGTGAATACACTTAATAATACTATATTGTATTTAAAAGTTACCAAGAAAGTAGATCTTAAAAGTTATCATCACAAGAAAAATTCTATAACTATGTGAGGTGGTGAATGTTAACCAGACATATTATTGTGATCATTTCACAATATATACATATGTTGAATCATTATCCCTGAAACTAATATAGTTATATATTAATTATATACCAATTTTTAATAATAAAGGTCAAAATGAGGTACATTCTTCTGAAAATGAAGCCTTTAGTGGCTGAGAATCCTTAATTAAGAGATTATTCTGTCTGTAGAGCTAAATCCAAGTTTGCTGCCTTGTGAAGTAGAAGGGAAGTTTCCTTATTTTATTTAGAGAATGTGTTGAATACCTGAAAAGCAAATTAATCTATAATAATAAAAGTGTAATATGCTAATTAGACTAGGCAGCCGAACGAACTTCCGGATGTCATCCCGTACGTCCATCCGGACAAAGCCACGGTGGTGGGGGCTGAGGCAGAGGTGGTTAGGGGCTGATGATCAAGCAGGCAGGTGAGCAGTTAGGGGCGACCAGGCAGGCAGAGGGGTTAGGGGTGATCAGGCAGGCAGGCGAGTGGTTAGGGGAGATCAGGCAGGCAGGCGAGTGGTTAGGGGTGATTGGGCAGGGAGGCAGAGGGGTTAGGGGCGGTCAGACAGGTGAGCAGTTAGGAGCCAGAGGTCCTGGATTGCGAGAGAGATGTCCGACTACCAGTTTAGTCCCGATCCCGCTAGGATCCCACAGGAATCCCTGCCAGATCAGGCCTAAACCAGCAGTCGGACATCCCCCAAGGAGTCCTGGATTGCGAGAGGGTGCAGACCGGGCTGAGGAAACACCCCCCTCCCTCCCCCACCCACACCCCCGCACACGAATTTCATACACCGAGCCTCTAGTATTAATAAAAGAAGCATCTCCATGCCCACACAACAGCCCTAACATATGAACACAAGGTAGGTGCACACCCACATCCTATCAGCTTTGACAGACAAAGGATTAGCTCATGTATGAGCTGTAGCAATCATAGGACAAAAGTATAATCAAATTTTTAAATAAATTTTTTAATGAAGTGACTATATATACAGAACTGGGCAAAAATCATAAGTATACAATTCAATAAATTCCCACAGTGATCCATCCATGTAACCAGCAGCCAATTAAAAAAATATCTGGATGCTGGACCAGGACTCTCAAAGCCCATCTCATGCCTCTGCAGTAACTCCTACAATGCCTTTAACACTATAGGTTTGTTCTGTTTTGAACTTATACATGGAATCACACATTGTGTACTCTTTTCTTCTGGCTTTATTCACTCCAGACTGTACTTGTGAAACTGACCCATTTGTTGAGTTTAGCAATAGCTCATTCATTGTCATTACTGTAAAATATTCTATTTTATAAATATATCAACTTATTTTAAAACATTTCAGTAATGTTGAAAGGCATTTTGTGTTATCTCCAGCTTGGGGCAATTATTTAAAAAGCTGCTACATACATTCTTGTACTTGTCTTTTGGTGCACATATGTGCACATTTCTGCTGAGTATACCCAGGAGTGGAATTGCTGGTTATAGCGTACCCTGATGTTCAGCTTTGGGAGTTACTATCAACTGTCAGTTTTCCAAAAGTTGTACCAACTTACATTCCAAAGTTGTATCAATTTATATACCCACAAGCAGTGCATGAAGGTTTCTGATGCTGAACAAACTCGCTAATACTTGCTAATGTCTGCCTTTCATTTTAGTCATTCTGGAGTTAGCAGTATCTCACTGTGGTTATTTGCTTTACCCCAATGATTAATAATGCTGTGGGCATTTGGATACCAGCTTTTGTAAAGTACCTATTAAATCTTTTGCCTGTTTTTATACTGGGTTGTCAAAGGTTAATTTATAGGACTTCTTTTATATATTGATTTGTAGGAGTTATTTATATGTTCTGGATACCAGCCAATACCTATATTGCCAATATCTTCTCCTACTCCATGGCTTGCCTTTTTACTTTCTTAGTAGTGTCTTTTAATAAAAAAGTATTCCTAGTTTTAATGTAATTAACCTATCATTTTTTTCCTTTAAAGTTAGTGTTTATGTTCTAGTTTAAGTGAAGGCTTATCATGAAGATATTCTCATCTGGAAACTTTAATGATGTATCATTTAAAATGCATTATTTTTACTATTCCCAGGCACATCATGTATACATATACAAAATGTACAGATGACGTTTTTTTCCACCAAATAGATCAACAAACTCAATCTGTGAGTTGAGCGAGATCACACTAAAGTAATTAAATGCCTCTTATGTGCCCAGGACTGTACCCTAGTATTAGGTGCTACAAGAGATAAAGGGAATATGTAAGAGGTGATTCCTGACCTAAGTAAATATTAACCTTACCTCATAGTATGACACAAATATTAGTAACCTTACCTCATAGTATGACACAAATATTAGTTGTGTCTAGTGTTGAAGTAAAACTCACTAATGATTTTGATATCAGAGCTCAAAAACTCACTGATGATTTTGATATCAGAGCTCTCCAAGCAAATTTCTACTTCGATAATGAACAGTAGGACAATGGCATTACTTTATTACTGCTACTGCTTCTTCAACACACACATCTAAAAACCACACCATTTACCAATTTTCATAAGAGTACATCAAAGATTTGTAATAACAACTACAAATTCAGTATTATGGTCCAACAACCTAAAAGAAGTGGCTGAATCTAAAAAGTATGCAATTTTTCCCAGAAGAGAAAAAAAAATTTATGTACACACACACACTCTCACACCCACACAACCCTACATTTTTTTCCATGTTTTCTAATTTTCTTGCCCACAATTACTTATCCTGTTCTTCCTGGTATTGAGGAGAAAGGTTTCCTAAAGAAAAGAAAAGCTTATGAAAGTCTCAGTGAGTTAGAGATCAAATATATACATGACCCCTTTATAAAAGATAAATTTAGGGAAGGTCAATTCTAGGATGAGAGTTGAATAAAAGAACACTCATTAAACCAATTTAGATGAGCAGAGAGTTTTTAAACCAGTCACTGAGTTTTCTTTATTTTTCTATTTTGTAATAAGCCTCAAAATAGAATTGTTCTACTCTTTCAAACATGTAGAACAGGAGGGGAAAGAACAAGTTTGCTATTTCTAGAGGTCAAGGTGGACCAGCTGCTTCATAGCCTGGGCTTCTAGGCCTTAAGCACGTTTTCTGAAATAAAGCAAGAATCCATTAGTGGATCTTAAGGAATGCCCTCAAACTAGGGTAGTTTACTACCTTGTTATAAGGAGAAAAGAAAAGAAGCCTATGAAATTAAAACTCTTTAATCAGGAAAATTTTCAAACTCAGTACTCTGGCCCAAAATAATAGGCAATGGCATGACCAGTGAAAAATAAAGCTCTTCAACAGGAACCATAATTTCCATGGTATTCATTCATTCAACATACTTTGATGATCATATACCTCTCATAGTCTAGGCACCATATACACAGTGTGAAAGACAGAGAAAAGAGGCACAGTACCTGCCCTAATGAAGTTCAGTCAAATTGAAGAGAAGACATTACTCCAAGTAAATAAGCAAATATTTAGTTACAAATCCATGATAAATAATTAAAGAAATGGAGGTAAATGTACGTTAGGTTAAAAAAGATCTCCTTAGGAAGATAATATCTAAGCTAATGGGAAACAATGAAAGAAATGTTCAGTGATCACAACCAAAGATGTCTGGTTGATTCACCCCTACCAATTCCAACTAATTCCTTTCAAGGTCTGCTATTGTCTCCATCCCCAAACTATCTCTACATTCTGAGTATTGTCTCTGCTCAAGCAAATCAAGATTCCATGGTAGGGCCTGCTTCAACTAGGAACTGCAACTGGGTGCCTCTCATGGTATGGCATTTAGTAGTATTTGTTAAGTGTGCAGCCCAAAGACAGCAGCAGAGAGCTGTTAAAGTTAAGCAATGTCTCAAGAGCTCCACATACAACCTCCTTCCACATTGCCTTAGAAGATGAGCAACAGTGTCTGTTTGCCTCTAACTCAGAACCTCTGCCTTCCTGCCATTTCAAAAGCAGCTTTTGTGCAACTGTATGTGAATCTACAATTATCTCAATAAAAATTTCAATTAAAAAAGCATCTTTAGCCCTAGCCAGTTTGGCTCAGTGGATAGAGCGTTGGCCTGCAGACTGAAGGGTCCCGGGTTTGATTCCGGTCAAGGGCACATGCCCGGGTTTGCGAGCTCGATCCCCAGTAGGGGGGCATGAAGAAAGCAGCTGATCAATGATTCTCTCTCATCATTGATGTTTCTATCTCTCTCTCCCTTCCTCTCTGAAATCAATATATATTTTAAAGCAGCTTTTGGCCCGGCCAGCATGACTCAGTAGTTGAGCATCAACCTATGAACCAGGAGGTCACAGTTTGATTCTCAGTCAGGGCACATGCCCTGGTTTTGGGCTCGATCTCCAGTAGGGGGCATGCAGAAGGCAGCCAATCAATGCTTCTCTCTCATCATTGATGTTTCTATCTCTCTCTCTCTGAAATAAATAATAAAAAATAAAAAATTTTAAAGCAGTTTTTGCAGCTCTAGCTGGGTGGCTCAAGTTGGTTGGAGCGTCATCCTGTACACTAAAAGGTTGCGGGTTCAATTACCGGTGAGGGCACATACCTAAATTGCAGGTTTAGTCCTGGCAGGGCATGTATAGGAGGCATCCAATCAATGTTTCTCTCTCACATTGATGCTTCTCTCTTTCTCTCTCCCTTTCTCTCTCTTAAAAAGATCCGTAAAAACATTTCCTCAGGTGAGGATTTTTTAAAAAGTAGCTTTTGCAGCCTCAAAGCCTTCCTATAAACGGTAACTAAATGGTTCACCTCTTTCTACTTACTGTCCAGCATCAGCTTTTTATATATCAGAGGCATGAAGTTAGCACATCTAAACTGAGAAGAGGGTGACAATAAAGTTTAGGCCCTGGCCAGGTAGCTCATTTGGTTAGAGCATCACCCCTATACACCAAGGTTGCAAGGTTTGATCACCTGGCAGGACACATGCAAGAATCAACCAATGAACACATAAATAAAGTAGGACAGCAAATTGATGTTTTTCTCTCTGTCTCTAAAATCAATCAATAAAATAATAATATGAAGTTTTAAATGTTCTTTAAATAAACTTTTAGTCACTACACTCCCCTTAGAAAAGAATTTCTCCTGAAAAGAGTTTAGGACATATAACTCAGAGTGTGGAAGAACATATATCACCTTTGGATCCAGAACATAATGGGTTGAACCTGTCTCTCAGACACTTGTGTGACACTGGGCAAGTGCATTTTCCTCATCTGCAAATGGAAGTAAGGCCACCTCATATTAAATGAGATAGTAAGTCTGAAACTTAGCAAATAATAACCACTATTAAAAACAAAGCAAGCAAGCAAACACACACACACACACACACACACACACACACACACACACCCCTTAGCTGCCTTCTCTTCTTCACAATAAAGGAAGATCTTAAAAAATAAAGGTGAGGGAGATAGGAGAAGGTAAATGGGGGCTTGGAGTGGTGAACACACAATACAATATACAAATGATGTATTATAGAATTGTACCCCTGAAGCCTATATAATTTTATTAACCAATGCCACCCCAATAAATTCAATAATTAATTAATAAATGTAAGAAAGAAGATCCTACTGGTAAACTGAGAACATTATCACAAGCAGCTGATGGTTAAAAATATCAGGTAACCCTGGCCAGTGTTGCTCAGTGGATAGAATGTTGGCGTGTGCACCTAAGGGTCATGGGTTCGATTCCTGGTCAAGGGCACATACCTGGGTTGCAGGTTCAATCCTGGACCCAGACCTGGAGGCAACCAATCAATGTGTCTCTCTCACATCTATGTTTCTTTTCAAATACTCTGACCCATTCATTATTTCCACTAACATCAAAATATCCCAGAAATTCAAATATTTCCATTTCCAAGTTATATTTCCCAGACAATCTCATTACCTAGAAACAGCACAAAAGGTTTTCATCAAACAGCATAGTTCACAATTGACTCAAGAAATATGTGATCATCAGGGATAAAAGGGACATCAAAAGTAGACAGGTCAGGAAAGCAAACCAATGATGATGAGAACTTTATAACCATATAGTGTATTTCTACATAGTCTATCCTAATAAATTCACATTTGTGCAACAACATGAATAACGTGAATAGGTCAGAATGAAAGTATAAAGATCCAGATGAGCCTAGGACTGCAGAGTTTCTGAAATCATCAGCTAGCTCAAGAAGACTGAGATCTGAATACCAAGCATACCCTCAGTTTAACAGGTAGCGGTTTAAAATCAAGTTTATACATAAAATATATCCCTCATAGTCTGGAAGGCCCATAAGAACATCTCATTGTCCCTGCAATTGAGCCTCACCACGAAATCCTCTTGTAACCTTAGCAGATATAGTGCAGTAGTTGAGAAGTGGGCCAAGTTCAAGTGTACATCAGAGCACAGAAGGTATGCTCCCTTGGCAACAGTATTACATGGAATCTGATTGCAAAACACCCTGCTACCTCTACTGGGTTTAAAGTCACTGTCAAACTTGCCCTTTGACACAAAGCCAGAAAGAGCCAGTGAGAGTCAGTTTATAATGTAAACAAACCATCCCCATGCAACATTCTGAACACTTTGGAAAGGGTGCCAGGATTGAAAAATAAAAAAAGTGGCTCGGTTTTCCAAGTTGGCTTCACATTTTCATGTTCCCAATACCGACTTCCAGCAAACATCTGCCAGGTTCAGAAAAGAAAAGAAAAAAAAAGCCTTTCAGCATGTGCCTTTAATTTAGGCATTCCTCCTTCCTCTTCCTTCCCTTCGCCCTCCTCCTCCTGGCTCCCACTCACAAGGAATAGGGAAATATATATATTTTTGTATTCACATTCATATTTATTTTTTAATGTTCCCTGAATACAAATGGAGAAGAGATTAGAGAGGATAGGAGACTAAAATGGGGAGGGAAACTGGACAGTCACAGAATGAGGCCCAGAGAAGACCAGAGATGGCTGCTCTCGAGCCGCAGCAGTGAGGGCTGTTTCTGATTAAGTGAGTACAATGGCAGAGCTGTGCAGGAAGTGCTCAGGGGCCCTCGGGCAGCGCCATCCCAAACACACTGAAAACCTCTGTACTGTAGCAGGCCCATCTGGAATCAGTTAGGACCAGGCTCCTAGCAGGCCTTTCCTTTAAGGAGCAAATAAAAAACCTAAAAGCACTAGGCTGAGCTTTCCGGCTTGCAACCTTCTCATCCCTTCCCGGTAAATCACCCTTCAGAGCACATTTCTCCATCTCCTGTTCTAGGGTCAAAAGAGTCACATTAAGAACATGAAGCATTGGCGCGGAGGGACGAGGCAAAGCCGCGCAGTCGCCAGATCCGCTCTCGGTCCACGCCGTCCATCGCGCTGCCCGTCCGCCCGCCCCGCGCCCGCCGCCGCCGCCGCTGCCGCCGCCATGGGAGTGCAGGTGGAGACCATCTCCCCCGGAGACGGGCGCACCTTCCCGAAGCGCGGCCAGACCTGTGTGGTGCACTACACGGGGATGCTTGAAGATGGAAAGAAATTTGATTCCTCCCGGGACAGAAACAAGCCCTTTAAGTTTATGCTAGGCAAGCAGGAGGTGATCCGAGGCTGGGAAGAAGGGGTTGCCCAGATGAGTGTGGGTCAGAGAGCCAAACTGACTATCTCCCCAGACTATGCCTATGGTGCCACTGGGCACCCAGGCATCATCCCACCAAATGCCACTCTCGTCTTTGATGTGGAACTTTTAAAACTGGAATGACAGGAATGGCCTACTCCCTGAGTTCCCTGTGCTTGGATGTGCCATGGAGGGATCTGGCGCCCCCGACGTGCACAAGCGAATCCGTGCGGAGCTTTTCCTGATGTTCCACTACACTTTGTATAAACATCTGCCCCGACTGAGTGTGTTCTGTCACCCAGCTTTGCTCTTCCCCTTTCTCCTCGTATGTGTGTTGACCTAAACTACATGCCATAAACCTCAAGTTACTCTTTTTGTTTTTGTTTTGGGGTGAAGATTCAGTTTCAGTCTTTTGGATCTAGGTTTTCAATTACATATTAGTCAAGTATTAACAGCACAAGTAATGGGTTAACTTTAGACTAGGAATTGGTGTGTGGGGGATGCAAGAATCTTTATTTTATTTTATTTTTTTGGATGAAATTTTTATCTATTATATATTAAACATTCTTGCTGCTGCGCTGCAAAGCCATAGCAGACTTGAGGCGCTGTTGAGGGCCGAACTATCTCCAAGTTGAGAGAGATCTTTGGGTTGAATTAAGAGCCCTACCCAAAACTGAAGTGGGGAGGGGAGCCCTCACCTCCACTGCCCCGGCCCACTCTCCCCTTAAACCCTCTGCCTTTTAAAAGCAAATCGTTTTCACTGCGATGTTGGACACTACAGGTATCTGTCCCCAGGCCAGCAGGGACCTCTGAAGCCTTCTTCGTGGCCTGGCTTTTTTCCCCCCATCCTGTGGTTTTTTTCTAATAGATATTCAGGACTTTTATAATGTCATAGCTATCCAGGCTCCACTCCCTAAATTTTAAGAACTTTAATCGAAAGTTTAAATTGAAGGTGCTGTTTGTAGACACTTAAAACCCAATGAAAGCCCAGCCATCATGACAAATCCTTGAGTGTTGTCTTAAGAAAATGATGCTGGTCATCACAGCTTCAGCATCTCCTGTTTTTTGATGCTCACCTCCCCCTGCTGAGCTCAACGTTTTCTGGCTTTTCCTTCCCTCTTAGGACCAGGCTCCTAGCAGGCCTTTCCTTTAAGGAGCATATAAAAAACCTAAAAGCATTAGGCTGAGCTTTCCGGCTTGCAACCTTCTCATCCCTTCCCGGTAAATCACCCTTCAGAGCACATTTCTCCATCTCCTGTTCTAGGGTCAAAAGAGTCACATTAAGAACATGAAGCATTCAGAAAGCTAGCTGACAGGCCCAGAACCCCTAGAAAATTATAGTATCCATGCAACTAAAATCCCTTTTACACAATTTTGGGATGTTTTAAATGTTATTTTTAGAAATTTGAAGTGGCCTACTTTGTTCTTTAAGCATTTTCATGAAGCATATCCTTCATGAAACTTTTTTCACTTTGTTCTGTCTTCTAAATCATGCAAAAAGTAGAAAAAGAGGCACATTGGAATAGTTCTCCTAGTATTCAAAAGGAAAAATCTTTTTCCACTTACATTCCTCAGTTAAACTGCCAATAATCGTTTCTGCAGAAAATACATTTTTACTGATGCTTTCTATAAAAAAAAAAAAAAAAACACCGAACTTCTCTGGTAGCATGGTAAATGCCTAGAACTAAGATTCCGGAAACCTGGAGAACAGTCTTGATGGTCCTTAATTAGCCATGTGGCTAGGAATAAACTACTTCATCTTTCTGAGTCTGGTTTTGTTTTGTTTTATGCATAGAATGTGGGGGTGAGACAGATTCTCTAAGATTATTTCCAGCACCACTACCCCCTCAACTTCTACACACCTAAAAAGAACACATACACAACTAGCCTCCACCTTCACCTAAGAATCATCATTTTAAGGCCATTTTTTTATTGCCCCCAAAGATGGTACAGAAAGGAGTTAGGTATATGGGGGGGAAAGTGGGCAGAATCTGGCAGCTAGTATGACTCTTCTATAAGCCATGTTCCCTGTCTTCATGCTGCTTAGGGATATTATAACCTAGGCGGTGGTAAAATGTTCAAAGACAAGTGCCAGGCTAGTCATCTGGGCCCTGTCACGTGATCACAGAAGCACAGCACAAAAACCTAAAGAATTCACGAATAAACTACTGAAATATAACTCTGTTCTTTGTGCTCAGTTTAGAAGCTTCTAACTTAATTGATCTCAATAAATTCTGATTGAATCTACTAAGAAGGCCAGAATCTCTGAAGAATACAAAAAAAGAATCAGAAACTGCCCTCTCCTCAACAAGTTTATAATCTACAGGAGAGACACAGAGACGTTCAAGTGCAATTTTAGTTCAAGACTTGATAACAATGAGGTAATTATAAAGTACTGTGCAAGTCCCCTGACTGCTGCTTCCTCCAAAGCCTTCCTAGAGGGCCTATTCCTTTTTAGAGCTCTTTCTCTTATCTTCTTCCTTTGGCCAAACTGTTAGGGTTCAATAAGTCTGAAAATTATGTTTCACCATGAAATTTAAAGGCTGGCATTGTAAACTCTCAAAACTAATCCCATGGTACAATAAATAAGCAGTTTATAACCATAGAGAGAGGTGCAGACCTACATAAACATCCCCCAATCCACAGCTGTCCTCGGTGCAGGAGCACTGGAACACTGTAATAACAGTTACACCTAATGCAAGCGGGAACCAACTCTTGACCCTGAGGGCCAGCCGGTGTGGCTCAGTGGTTGAGCATCAATCCATGAAGCAGGAGGTCAGGGTTCGATTCCTGGTCACAGCACATGCCCAGTTGCAAGCTTGATCCTCAGTAGGGAGTGTGCAGGCGGCAGAGGATCAATGATTCTCTCTCATCATTGATGTTTCTCTCTCTCTCTCCTTTCCTCTCTCTGAAATCAATAAAAATGTATTACCAAAAAAAAAAAAAAAAAGAATCAATTGGGGCCCAGGTAGCTCAGTTGGTTAGGGCATCATCCTGATATGCCAAAGTTGTGGATCCAATCCCCAGTTAGGGCACATAAGAGAATCAACCAATGAATGCATAAATAAGTGAAACAACAAAATTCAACGTTTCACTCTCTCTAAAAATCAACAAATCTATTTTTTTAAGTCTTAAAAAAAAAAAAGAAGAACCAGTTAAGCAAGTAAAAGAATTGCTGATTAGAACTAGATTAGAACTGTCATAAGTGTGCTGCCCTGCCCTCGGCCACAACCAGAATGCCAGGAATTACAGAGACCACTAGTAGGGTTTGGGGCTAGAGGTAAATACCACAAAACACCTGCCTTTATCACAGGTCTGTGATCAATGTTTCCCGTATAAGTAAAATGCTCAAACAAGGGTCTAGTTCTTTAAAGGCCTGTTTTGTCATTTTGCCATTTCATATCTGAGAGTAGAGAAAAAAATAATCCTATAAAATTGACACGTCTTTCCTCAATCTCCAATCCTAGGTAACCTGAAGGCTGAGTGGGCTCCTTTTCCGGGGGCACTGCACAGGTATTCCATTCTGGGTACGCTCCCTAAAATCATCTTCCCTTCAGTGAGTTACACTCCCCCACGCCCCAAACCGGCAAGACTTCAAACTGTGAGAGAGAAGTAAGAGTCTATAGGGCTCCAGAAACAGCAGGGTCACATTTCCCCTGGAACATGGAAAGCTGAACTGTAGGAGGCGCACCGAGGGATCTGGCCCACTCCCTAAACATGAACACATTTCAGATTAGGTACGTTGAACTTGGCAGTTCAGCTGACTCCCAAACCACTCTGAACAAAACTGGATTGGTCAGGAATCATCGTGGCAAACAACAGTAGAAGGGCCAATCAAAACTTTTGGCCCTGCCAAAGAACTGCAGCCTTTTCCTTAAAGGGAAAAACACTTCAAGGTGAATGTTTTTGTGTGCAGTTGTAAGGAGAGGAATTTTCAGACTTTCCAAAATCCAACCTGCAGGTAACTTTGCTTCCATATATTTCCTTTTTTAATATTTGTTCTCCTCTGTAACAAGACAGCATTGCTACAGAGTGTAAAAAAAGATTAGGAATCCATAGAAAGGCCACCACAATCGAACTCTACATTTGACCAAAGGAGGCACGGTGTCCCTCCCTCCTCATCTTAGGAGAGAGCTGGGACTCACCCTTACTGCTACCACTTGAGGGCAGTTTAGAGACTTCTCCCAAAGAGTCTTCCCCTAGTCCTCACCTCTCCCCAACCGCCTCTTCGGCTTTCTCTGACACGGTCCCCCTTGTCATTCAGAACTCAGAGGCATCTGGAGGGCTGGATTGGACTGTATATTGTGCAAGTAGCTCCACAGCAGAGAGGCAGCAGGTACAGCACAGGGCTTCTCACACTAACTATAGCAACCCTTTCCTTTTTAAGTTTCCAATCCATCATAGAATGATGCTTTTATAAAATACAGTATAATAAATTTCTAAAAAAAATAAAAATGTTTAAAAGACATATATAATATAAACTTTTTATTATTAGTCAACACTCATAAAATTATTCTATCATATATATATATATATATATATATATATATATATATATATATATATACCTAAGTGACTGTCCAACCATTTGACCATTTGACCAGTAGCTATGACACCCATTGACCACCAAGGGGCAGACGCTCAGCGCATAGGCATGGAAACATGGAACAGACTGATGAATCTCAGAGGGAAGGGGGGAGGGGGGGGGGAGAGATTAACTAAAAATCTTATATGCATACTAGAGGCCTGGTGCTGTGCACTGGTGGGGTCCCTCAGCCTGGCCTGTGGGGATCGGGTCAAAACCTGCTCTCCCACATCCCCTGAGGGGTCCCAGATTGCGAGAGGGCACTGAGCCTCTAGTATTGCTATAAAAGTCTCTAAGTGTTCACAATCCATTTCTATACCTATCTCATAGTGAACAGTTAGTGAACCAATACTAGCCTACTAATGACAAACCCTATGGTTATCATCAGCATAGTGAAAGAGAACAAGCTTTGACACCACACAGTCCTAGGGACGAATCCCAGCTTAATCACTTACTATTTATAATGATACCATTGTAATTAACTAGTTATTAATAATAGGAAAGAAGCAAAGGGAAGGCCAGACATTATAGGCATGTTCCCTATAAAACATTAGGAGAAGGGGACTGGGTAAAGGGAGACAGATGAATGCCCAGTAAAGTTGGGATGACAGGGAAGGTACTTTCCTGTCAATCACACCTGGGGACAGAGATGGTTGGCCAGAATGAGTGTAGCCACTGCAAGGGCTAGAAGATTTGGGATACATAACTCCCTAAACCAGTGGTCGGCAAACTGCGGCTCTTTGGCCCCTTGAGTGTGGCTCTTCCTAAGCCTTAGGAGTACCCTAATTAAGTTAATAACAATGTACCTACCTATATAGTTTAAGTTTAAAAAATTTGGCTCTCAAAAGAAACTTCAATCGTTGTACTGTTGATATTTGGCTCTGTTGACTAATGAGTTTAAGACCACTGCCCTAAACAAAGGAGTTCGCTCTTGTGCTCTCTTGGGACTCATGTGACTCTGGGGACTTGTGGGGCTCTTTTGCTCCTGCTTCCCTGCAGTGGGCCATGTGGGCTCCATACGCGACGGACTAATGGACTGTGACTACCTGATGCTGAACATGGAAAGGAAAACTCTGGACACTGGCTTTGCTTCCAGCTTTACTGAAACCAGGGCCACACTTCTATGACTGGACTAAGGGAATTTGGGACTTTGGAAACCCAGAGATATAATTCCCTGGAAAAAAAGTTTTCTACTATATCTCATCCTCCTGTGGGGGCCTCTGGAAATGCTTATTCCAGCAGCACCTCAAGAACCCCACTCCCACTAGCAATGGGGAAAGACAAGGCGTATTTTTCTCCAAAACCAAAATGACTTTGGCCATATCATTTATTTTTTTATTTTTATTGAACTTATTGGTGGCCATATCATTCCATTTTTCTGAATCTCAATTTCTGCATTTATAAAATAGAAACATACTATCATCAAATACTGTTCAGGGTTATGGAAGGATTAGGAAAACAATAGCAAGGAGTCTAGCACAGTGCCTGAGTGAGACTAGGAATCCAATAAAATAATAACTATTACTATCAGGTTTTTCCAGATATTTCCTCTCATCATCCTCTTTTAATCAAAGGCAATTCCAATTCCAGTAAATCCTAACCTTTGGAGTTAGTATTTTCAAAGCTAATGATAATTAGCAAAAGCCAGATCTATGAACTCTCACTGCCTTTAGTATTCTTTCCTTTTTTGAGTCAGGAAGAACCAAACCTTCCTCTTGTGCCATAATGCATTCCCTTTTATTTCTAGTGTTTTCTGTTTAACCCAATATACATTCCAATTTGATTTACAGTCAAACTCTTACCGGTTCAATCACCCAATTCTGCTGGCAGTCCAGCTTTGTTGATTTGTTTTACTAAATACTGGGTACAATAATATTTATAAATTATGTAAAGGATATAAAGAATAACAAAAACATGTATCACCCCTGCTTAGAATTCTCCTTCCCCCCTTCCTCTCCCTCCCCCTCACACGCTGCTAAGGCCCTTCTTCACAACTGTTCTAAAAATCTTAATTTAAGCCCCAGCTCTGCCACTTCGTGACCCATATAATCTCTCTTACATACCAAATGAAGCTCCCTGTTTGATTTCCTCACTTTCAACACACTCCATGTTAAACACCACCCCTCCCCCCAATTCCTCTCATGCTCCTTACCTTCCATTTTACAGTTCTAGCATCCATTCTCCCACCCCAGAATCGGCTATGTTGAATTCTCCCACCAAAGACTGGCTACCACCATCACTCCTCTTATTTTTCCCTCAGTCCTTCCTTCCTTTTCTCAACAAGTACCCTTCTAGTGGGAAAGGGGCAATTCCACCTGATCCTCCAAGATCACTTCCCCTCAAGCCTAGATTTATCCTCTTACAAATATTTCTCTTGGATATTCACAGCATAAAGGCTATATAGAAAGCCCCAAAGAATCCAATCCAACATTTTTATATACTACAGAAGCTGTTTTATAATTTAAAATAACAGAATGGGAGAAAATATCTGCAAGCACATATCTGATAATGGACTGGTAGCAAGAATATATACACAACTCTCAAAACTCATTAAGAAAACAAACAACCCAATTTTTAAAAAGGAAAAGATTTAATAGACCCACCATCAAAGAGAAATGGACAGCAAATATGCAAATAAAAAACAGCTCAACATCATTAGGATTTAGGAAAATATCAATGACAACCACAAAGAGAAACCACTACATACCTATTGGAATGACTCAATTTAAAAAAAGAAAAACAAAAACTGACAATACCAGATAGTGAAAGGATATAGAACTGTAACTCTCTCATTCCCATCCATTGCTGAATGGGAATGCAAAAATGGTAAGCCACTTTGGAAAACAGTCTGGCAGTTTCTTATAAAGTTAAATATATGCTTAAGAGATGATCCAGCAAACCCATCTCCAGGTATTTACCCAGGAGAAATGAAGACACATGACCACACAAAACCCACAGACAAATATTTACTGTCACCTTATTTATCAAAAGCTGGAAACAACCCAAGTGTCCATCAACTGGTGAATGGAAAATTAAATTGTGGTACAGAAATAACTAAATAACTACTCCACAACAAAAAGAATAAATTATCCTATCTAATAAAAAAGTAATATGCAAATTGACAATCACTCCAACACACAAGATGGCCGCCCCCAAGTGGACAAAAGATGGCCGGCAGGGGAGGGCAGCTGTGGGGGGGACCAGGCCTGCAGGGGAGGGCAGTTGGGGGGAAACAGGCCTGCAGGGGAGGGCAGTTGGGGGTGACCAGGCCGGCAGGGGAGGGCAGTTGGGGGCGACCAGGCTGGCAGGGGAGGGCAGTTAGGGGCAATCGGACTGGCAGGGGAGTGCAGTTAGGGGCAACTAGGCTGACAAGGGAGGGAAGTTAGGGGTGACCGGACCAGCAGGGGAAGACAGTTAGGGGCGACCAGGCCTGCAGGGGAGGGCAGTTGGGGGCAACCATGCCGGCAGGGGAGGGCAGTTAGGGGCGATCAGGCTGGCAAGGGAGGGCAGTTAGGGGTGACCAGGCCGGCAGGGTAGAGCACTTAGGGGCAACCAGGCCTGCAAGGGAGGGCAGTTAGGGGTGACCAGTCCGGCAGGGGAGGGAAGTTAGGGGTGACCAGGCTGGCAGGGAAGGGCAGTTAAGGGCAATCAGGCTGGCAGGGGAGCAGTTAGGCATCGATCAGACTGGCAGGGGAGTGGTTAGGGGCAATCAGGCAGGCAGGAAGGCGAGTGGTTGGGAGCCAGTAGTTCTGGATTGTGAGAGGGATGTCCCTCGAGGGGTCCCAGATTGGAAAGGGTGCAAGCTGGGCTCAGGGACAACCCACCCCCCTCCACCCCCCCCCCCCCCCGTGCACAAATTTCGTGAACCGGGCCTCTAGTCTATATATATATACACACACATATATATATAAATAAAGGGCTAAGTGACCATCCAACCGTCTCTCTGACTGACCAGCCGGTACATATGATGCACACTGGCAATCAACACTGACTCGCGTATGCACAATACATATAAAGCTCTCACTGGCACCAATCGCACACGATGCCAGAATGTATCTGAAGACCAACTATTGGCACAACGTACCCCTGAAGCTGAAAAACAGTGACGTCGTCGACAGAATATTGTTTATTTATTAATCCATTTATATATTATTTTCATATACATTTTACTAATTTTCTTTCATCTCTGACACTTCTATTATAAAGATATTTTATAATACTATAATACATATACTATTTTGACATGTAATTTTTTGCAGTAATGTAATTACTGCACAAATCTTTCTTCTAATTAATTTCCTTTCAATGTGCACAAATCCGTGCACCAGGCCACTAGCTAATACATAAAATAGCATGGATGAGTCTCAAAAGAACACAAAGTGAAAGAAGCCAGACTAAAAAAGCTACATAGTATATGATTCTATTTATATGACATTTTAGGAAAGGCAAAACCCAGGGACAGAAATCAGATCAGTGATAGCCAGCAGCTAGGGATTGACAAAAGGATAGACTAGGAAAAAAATTCCAAGGGAACTTTCTGTGGTAATAAAAGTATTCTATATCTTCATTGTGGTAGTGGTTACATGTCTGTTAAAATTTGTCAAAATTGATAGAAATGTACACCTTTAAAAGGATAAATGTTACTGCATGTAAATTATTCTTCAATAAACAAAGAATATATAACCTCCCTCAGAAAACATTAATAGCCTCCTTCCCCTTCCATCATAGAGGAGGGTCAGCACAACCTCAAAGAATACAGGGTTGGGAGTTGAGGAATTGTAAGGAGGCACAGGCCAGCAGGCCCAGAGGGCAAGCAAAGGTGAGGGAGAGGGGGCTTTGAGACTATGAGGAAGGTTGGGGAACTGTGGGGATGTTGGAAGACCCTATGGATGAACAGGCCATGATGAGTGGGGTACAGAAGTAGAGGAGAGAGACAATGTGGTTGGGAAATTGGTTACATTAAGCAACTATGTAAAATGAAATAAGTAAATATACTGAGGATAAAAGGAGCCAAGTTTCTCCCTACTTGAGAATATATTTCCAAAAATGGAAAGAGATTGGCTGGATTTAAGATGGAGTCATTGGCATGAACTCAGGTTTTATAATATAAAATATATAAACTACACACACATACATCTATACACATGCAAACATCATGCATATATTTGTACACACATACATACGTCTATACACATACAGAAAGTTACAGATGTACGTTTATGGTGCATGTATGTATGTATATGTGTGCTGTGTGTACATACATACTTACATATATTTTCTAGTTCTGCTTCCTGACATAGCCTAGAGGCAATGACACCCCAATAGCAATGTGCATACCTAGCACCCAGATTTGGTTTCTAATTACTATCCTCCATTTAAAAGAACCAGGACTCCTTGGAAACTGCTGATTCCAGGGCTACGGCAAGAAAAGAACAAGGTAAGCCTGGCCGGTGTGGCTCAGTGGTTGAAAGTGGACCTATGAACCAGGAGGTCACGGGTTCGAGTCCTGGTCAGGGCACATACCCCGGTTGTGGGCTCTATCCCCAGTGTGGGGTATGCAGGAGGCAGCCGATCAATGATTCTCTTTCATCATTGATGTTTCTATCTCTCTCTCCCTCTCCCTTCTTCTCTGAAATAAATAAAAATATATTTAAAAGAACAAGGTAAGCTTGGAAAATCTGTGTCAGAAAGTCAAGAAACATCCCATGAATGATAGGAACAGGTCAACAGTACGAAGAAGCCAGCATAAAGGAAGTCCCACCAACCAAATTGGGGACAGCTTGAGGATCAGAATAATTATAGGAATGAATTACAAACCACTGAGTAAAACAAGAATTCATGAGTCTGACAGAAATTTTAAAAAAATAAAATGAGAAGGGAAAAAATCTACCTTATAGTAGAATGGCAACTAACAAATATAGACAGACTGAGAGAAATAGAGAAGCTATTACAGAAGTGACTGGTTCAGGAAGAAGCTGTCAATGGATGTCAGGTAGAGGAACAGGCTAGTGGTATCATCTCAGAATATATTTCCACAAGATAATAATAATTATAAAAGGGAAATGGTGAATTTAATGTGGAGAAACCTAGCAAACACCAAATAAAGCAAGGGATAAAGGTTAATATCACTGATAGTGGGGCAGACAGACATCACTTGCCTTCGTGTCTAATAGATATTAAGAAGAGAACAGCAACATCTCTGTGATACTCCTGTCAAGAGTGATACAGCTGTTGTCATGAAGAAATAAACAGACACACCTCACTCAGCACTTCAAAAACGTCAAGGACACAAAAGAAAGGCAAAGACTGATGAACTGTTCCAGACTGAAGGAGTCTGAGGAGACATGCTACTAAACGTTAACACATATTCCTAGAAAGGCTCCTGGACCTAAAAAGGGGAAAAGAGACATTACAGCAACAACTGGCAAAATGTTAATGGAGTCTGTGGATGGAGGGTAATGTTGTACCAATATTGATTTCCTGACTTGAGAGTTGTATACTGGTTATATAGAAAAGTTCTATTTGGGGAAATACACACCAGAGTGTTTGCTCTCAAAGAAGTTCAGAAAAGAAATAATCATAAAGGGTATATATGTATGTAGATTCAAGCATACACACACACACACACACACACACACACACAGAGCGGGCATGGAGAAAATGCAATAAAATATTAACAACTGGAGAATTTGGGTGAAGAGAATATAGGATTTTTAAGGGTTTTGTTGGTTTGTTTGTTTTTAGTTGTTCTGCCAACTATAATTGTGAAATTATTTCAAAATAAATTATTGGGGGGGGGGGGGAATAATAGCTATCTACTGCCAGAAATTATGCAGGGCACAATATCTTTTATCCTCACAACAAAAGCTTGCCTTAAAGCTCAAAAGATTAGGCACTGGCCAGTGTGGCTCAGTTGGTTGAGCATTGTCCCGTGTACCAAGAGGTCGCTGGTTCAATTCCCAGGCAGGGCACATGCCTGTGTTGCCAGTTCAATCCCTGGTAGGGAGTGTGGAGGAGGTAGCAGATCGATGTCTGTCTCTCTCTCTCTCTCTCTCTCTCTCTCTCTCTCTCTCTCTCTCCCCCTTTTTCTTTCTCTAAAATCAACAAAAACACATTTAAAAAAGCTCAGAAGGTTAAACCCTGGCCAAGCTAAAGGCCCTCCAACTACCAAGTGCAGAACCCATCAAAACTGTCTAACTCTACAACTTCCAATCTTCTACCACACCTTGCTGTCTCACTCAACAACTAGATAATCAACACTTACTAAAGGACATGCCAACATCTGTACTGATCGCTGAGGTACATGTAAAATGAATCAGAATGTCCCTGCCCTCAACAAATTCAGTCTAACAGAGATAAACAGACTTGTAAACTGTAAAAAGTTATAGGTGCTATGGTTTGCCTTTATTTCACAGAGAATTTGGCCCTCACTCTACACTAAGTCAGTATAATCAGTATAATCCATTAGAAGGTGGAAGATCACATTCTACGATGTACAGGACAAACAGACCAGCGACTACAATGGAACATACTTATTTAGGTCATGTAGTCCCCATCTCTCACACACATACCCTCCAAGGTTTGAACAGCCCTTAAGAAAACAAGAGGTGCCCTAGCTGGTTTGGCTCGGTGGACTGAAGGGTCCCAGGTTCGATTCCAGTCAAGGGCACATGCTCGGGTTGCAGATTCGATCCCCAGTAGGGGGCGTGCAGGAGGCAGTCGATCAATGATTCTCTCTCATCATTGATGTTTCTAACTCTCCCTCTCCCTTCCTCTCTGAAATCAATAAAAAAAAAAAAAAATTTTTTTAAAGAAAAGAAAGAGAAAACAAGAGGCCCCACCAGTGTAGCTCAGCAGTTCAACATTGATTGACCCAGAAACCAAGAGGCTACCAGGGTTCGATTCCTGGTCAGGGGTCAGGGCACATGCCCAGGTTGCGGGCTCAATCCCCTGTGGGGGGTGTGCAGGAGGCAGCCAATCGATGATGTTTCTCTCTCATCATTGTTTCTATCTAGTCCTCTCCTTCTAAAAAAATCAATAAAAACATATTTTAAAAAAGAGAACAAGAGGAGGGAGAAATATGCCAGTATATTTGAGGAGTCTCAAAACTAGTCTTCTCCGGAGGTTTTCATCACACCCAGAAGTATTCTGTATTTTGTTTAAAACGGGCCTTTTCTAAAAAGTAGTGGATATGGAGGGATTAGAACTGTTTGGCCCAATTACTAAATTTGGATTGCTGCCAGAAATCATTCCCTTGTTTTCTACTCGGAGCCAAAAAGCAACTCTTATGTATGAAAGAGAGCAAAATGAATCTCTACCAAAGCATCAAGAATCAGGGTTACTAGGCTCCCTGCTTCAATGATTTTGAAAGCCAAATCTCCTCCCAAAGGAAGTGGGTTTTACCATAAATTATGTGTAAATTCGGTGGTTTTCTTCTGGTTATAAATCAACTAGGAATTGTCCTGAGTTTGCAATTAGGTTGGTTCTAACCATATACCATACATCATTTATGAAGGAGGAAGGTCCAGGCTACACACTTGTAATACCATAGCACACATGACAGTCACTGTCCACCAAAATAGTACAGATTAGCAGGGGTAAAATAAGTAAGTGAAAAGAGTACGAGGGAACCTAGTAAGGACACCTTCTAGACTGGGGTGGAACCAGGGTCAGGAAATGCTTCCTTTAAAAGGAATCACCATTTAGCTGAGATCTAAAGAACAAGAGAACATAAGCCTAAAAGTACCAGGTTTGTATGATTGTGTGTTTTATTTGGTGGATTTTCTGAGAGGGCAGGTAAAAAGCAATACAAAAGAAAATATGTGCAAAAGCAAAGGGGGTGAGAAAGAGCAAGGGATTCCATCTTGCTGAGACACACATACTAAGAAAGAAGCCTGTCAAAGGCTTTTTGTAGTAGAAAAATAAACGTTTGATCGTTACAACCATTCCATGGCAGTCATTATTAACTTCAATGTACTAATGACAAAACTGAGGCTTCAGAAAAGTTAAGGCAACTGGACAAGGTCACCACAAATCACCACAAGGTCGGCTATAAAGCCCATCCTGTTTCTATTCTCTCCACCTTAGAGCTTTACCCAGAGTACAACTAGCTCTGTGGATTCCCAGACAAATCACCTGTTTCCTTGATAATCAATCCTTGGTATTTATTAACACTTTCAAAATCCAGCAGTCACCAAAGTGAATTTTAGCTGTATTCAGGGGCCAATCCCTCACTAAAATCAAATATACTCATTTTTATGTTTTCACAATGTAAATTTTAATACAAAACATTTTCCCCTTCTGCTACAGAGGCCCCAAAAAACTTAAGGCAGCAGTAAGAAGGCAACCCACGCAGAATTCTTTGTATACTTGGTAATGCACAACACATCAGCATCTGTTTTATCTGGCAGCAGGAAGAGTAAGGTAGGACCCCACAATTATCCCTGTAGAGAGGCACTCCAAAGGGCATGCAGGCATAACAGCTACCATGATGGTAACGCAAATAGCCATTGCACTTCGCCAGTCATGCCAAGAGCTTTTAAACACCCACATCCCTAATCCCTCCTGCCCTCCGACGCAGGTGGGCCAATTTCTTTCCATTCTTTTCCAGCCCACACAATTCCAGAGGGATCGAAAATCTGCTGCCAGGAGTGGGAAGCAAAGAAAGCTGCTGTACTTTTAACACAAAAGACCAAAAAAAGAAGAGTCCTAACTCCTCACTCTGTGTTCTATCCAGTAAGCCAGAGTTTCCCTATATCTTCGACTGTCTACGGTAAAACACACAGAAATGTAGCTCCTTTTACCTCCCCCAGCGCCCGTTCCTTTACCTCCACCCGCCCCAGCTAGATCAGGTACCCTCTCCCCCATCCCCACATTTACACACCTTTCTCGTGGCACTGACCACATTATCTATCTGCTTGGTATCAATCAACCTCCCCACCACACTAGAGCGCCTGAGAACAGGGACTGTCTCGCAATTTGCCTCCCTCCACACATCCTTAACAGCCAGCATAGTGTTGGGCATACAGGTGCTGAATTAAGGTTCACTGGGTGAATATAAAAACTGCTGGATAAAAGAGAAGTGAGCAGTGGAAAAGGAAATGGTTGGACAGTAATTTGAGGTTTGATGGTCTACAGTGGTCGGCAAAGTGCAGCTCGCGAGCCACATGCAGCTCTTTGGCCCGTTGAGTGTGGCTCTTCCACAAAATACCGACTTCTGCGCATGGGCCACAAAGTTTCAATCGCACTGTACATGCGCACCCACACATGGTATTTTGTGGAAGAGCCACACTCAAGGGGCCAAAGAGCTGCATGTGGCTCTCGAGCCCCAGTTTGCCGACCACTGGTCTAGCACAAGCATGTCAAACTCGCGGCCTACAATGAATATTTTTGCGGCCCAGCCAATATAATGGTATGTAAGAAACATTTTAATCAAAATTTCATAACTTAATTTTACATATCCTGTTATACATAATTATTAATAATGAACTACAACATTTGCTAATGACTGATTACTATAATCATGTTGCATTCATTTCCCTTACGCGCAGGCGCACCAATTTCTCTCCACTAATACTAGCAAAAATATTTTAGCAGCCAACTGCCACGTCATTAGTCTTGAACTGACTTGTTTGGTGTGCACAACAGGAAATATTTCACTTTCAGAGAACAAGAAAAATATGTTTATTTGCATTACGCTTATTAATTTGTGCAGTTATTCAGTGTTTGGTAAGTTAATGTTCAAGAAAAAAAATTAGTTTTTATTAAAATGTTCATTATTTTATGTTAACAATTATTCATTTATTTCAGCCCTTTGTATTCAGCATGTCTCTATCGAAATAAACCTACATTTCTGTGAAAATTGAAGCTTTTGTTTTTTTGCGGCCCACACAAACTTAAACCTTATTTGGCCTGTTAGCCTTTGAGTTTGACATGCTTAGTCTAGCATATCTGAAGAGAAATCAAAGTATAGTCTGTACACTGGAACAATATGTTGAATGCAACATTTACATAAGAATATCATTCTTTAATAGTCACTAATAAAGTTAAAACAAAAGATGAAGCTAAGAGTATCATTAAAAAAACACACACACAACTATGCCCTAGCTAGTTTTGCTCAGTGGGTAGAGCGTTGGCCTGAGGGTCCCAGGTTCAATTCCAGTCAAGGGCGCATGCCGGGGTTGCGGGCTCGATCCCCAGTAGGGGGCGTGCAGGCAGCGGATCAATGATTCTCTCTCATCATTGATGTTTCTCTCTCTCTCTCTCTCCCCCTCCCTCCCTCTCTGAAATCAATAAAAATATTTTAAAAACCCACCTAAAAATAATTATTAGTGTTATGCCCCCAAAAGCAAAACACTCAATAATAGAATAGTCTACAAAAACTATTACAGCCTTACCACCCATCTATAGGTCCCAGCACAAACAGCTTTTCAGGTCTCCTTTTTGGGGGGGAAGCTTTTTTGCCCACCACTTCCCTTTCCGCTCTGCATTCTCCCCTCCCCCTTCAACCTATTAAAGAAAACAATGAATGTATTGCAATATCCAAGAATTCTGAGAAAGACACGTATCCCCAGTTCTCCCAAGTTTATCTTGAGAGCTGCTGGCAAGATAAGCAATTTGTTCCCAGTTAGAGCAGACTTCATCTGGATAACAAATGGAGTCAACAGCTCCTCAACATGGTGCTGGGAACACTACAAGATCTCAAAAGCTTTGGTAGCACCATTTCCCAATCTGCCTGCAACTATCTGACTGTGAGGCTTTTACAGACTCTTCTTTTGCTCTAATCCATCCACTACTTCCTCCCTGCCTCTCTCCTGTAAAATAAGTAGAGTGGATTAGAATGGGATTGCAATGTCACCAGAGGTAACATCAAAAATCAAATGCAGCCTTAACCGGTTTGGCTCAGTGGACAAAGTGTCAGCCTGCGGATTGACAGGTCCCAGGTTCAATTCCGGTCAAGGGCATATACCTTGGTTGCGGGCACATCCCCAGTAGGGAGTGTGCAGGAGGCAGCTGATCGATGTTTCTCTCTCATCGATGTTTCTAACTCTCTATCCCTTTCCCTTCCTCTCTGTAAAAAAATCAATAAAAAATATATATATTTTTAAAATCAAGTGCGCAGGTAGAGACTGTAATACTGGAGCAAACAGGCCACTACTAAAGGAAAGAGCCACTATTCAGCTCCCACAGAGTGCTCCATGCAGGAATTCGAGCCCAATGTTTCTGAGAGAAACGAAAACACTGGATTTCATGTGAGTTCTCCCAGTGTTTAAATGTTAAATCCAAATGTCTTCAAAATATTGTGTTAGCTAAACAAAACCCCTGTGTAAGGGCCAGACCATAGGCCTACAGTATGCAACCTCTAGACTGGATCATCTCAGGTCCTTCCGAGTTCTAACAGTCCAGGGCTCTAAAATGAAATCTTCTTAAAGAAAAACAATGAAGAAGTCACAACAGGATTAGAGAACAAAAAGAGAAAAGAACAGTCTCCTTCTCCAGCATTCCAATCAGACCGCAGAAGAGTCTTCTTCATAACTCATCAGGTAGTAAAATTCTGGTTACCTGGAAAGAAGATTATGTTTTCTGGACAATAAAAAGACAAATCCAACCTCTCCTTTAGATTATAAAAGCAGCAAGTCCACTGGCTTTTTTGTGCTTTGAAGCTGAACTACTGTGCTTTAGCCAAGATGTACTTAATAAATATTCTTATTCTAGGCAATCAGGGATGTTTAAACAGAGGCAAACTCATGGACACACAAAGACATACATACGTACGCCACTAAGCAAGGAAATCAATTATGCTGAAGACTGGCAAGATGCCCCAAAGACATGACAGAAATTTGATATGAACAGCAGGATGAGGAAGAAGAATGAATAATTCAGACTCCCTGATTCACTTAACAAAGTTCTGTCAACCACAAGCTGAGACCTATGGTTTGTGAGCTGGGCTCCCTCAGCTGAAAGGCAATACCAGCTCACTGTTGAATGGAAAACCAGCTGTGCCTACTCTAAAGGTGGGAGATGGAAGAAATGACAAACCTGCACCTAGAATAAACTGAGAGCCAATTCATCATAAAAGATCAAACTTGAAAGCAGACAATGTTTTCATACTGTCATTAGCAAAGGAAAAGGAACATGCATATTTTATTTATGCCCACCCGCTTTAAGAAGGCCTGCATTAGACTTTAAAGCCAAAGCAAAGAAAATAATGGGGAAGGCAAAAAAGAAGTATCAGCCAGGACTGCTAAAGGTGTATAGACAACTTCCCAACCCCTAGTGTCCTACACTTCCAAAGCTGAAGAAAGTTACCAACATCAATTACCATTAATTACCAATGATGACCTATTTATGAAACATTCACCAATTGCTTAACCCAAGTTCCACATGATTTTTAAACAGATTTTTTAATATATTTTTATTCATTTCAGAGAGGAAGGAAGAGGGAGAGATAGAAACATCAATGATGAGGGAGAATCATTAATCGGCTGCCTCCTGCACGCTCCCTACTGGGGATGGAGCCCACAACCTAAGCATGTGCCCTTGACTGGAATCGAACCTGGGACCCTTCAGTCCTCAGGCCGATGCTCTATCCACTGAGCCAAGCCAGCTAGGGCCACATGATTTTTAGACACTGGCAATTCTGAAAATAGATCCACATCTATCCTGACCACTAACCTGTCATCATAAACTCTTAGTTTATTGGAAATCTGGGTTTCTTATAAAGATTTTTGCTGTTAATTGCTACATAAATGACCTAAGAAGAATAAGAAAGGTAAGCAGCCCAACCTGTTTTCCTGTGTGTCTATGCTAGGTTTGGTTTTATCTTCCATTTTTTGTTTGTTTTTAATGACAAGAGTAGAGTATTTGTATCATTCAGCATTTAAATCTCTCAAATCTATGACACTTACCAATGCAAGTAATTGTTTCAGTATTGTATTTGTGAAATATAACTGTAAACCCAACAGCAAGAATGTATTACTAGTAACTTCTGAGCACCTCAGTACTCAAGTTGTATTGGTACAAAAATCAAGGGAAGAGAACAAATTGAAGGTGCTCCTAAAATCCTCCTAAGGCTGTGAAAAGACAGTCCCTATGCAATAAACAGGTCCTAAATATTATACTAGCTGAGCAGCAGGAAACAGACTTCATCAAGCAATTACTACCACAAATAAGTGCAGTCAAGAATGAGCTCATACTTTTAAAAACCATTTTAAAAATGAATCTGATTCCTCAAAGTTACCCAAAGCAACAAACAACTCCCCCACAATTCAAATGGCTGAACAGGGGATGTTTCAGCCTTAAAAGCAAAAAAAGAAATAGCTTTTTTTTTTTTCTTATTCTCACCCGAGAATATTTTTTTCCATTGATTTTAGAGAAAGTGGATGAGAGAGGGAAAGACAGAGAGAAATATAAATTGGTTGCCTCCTGCACGCACCCCAACCAGGGACCGTGAAGAGCCTGCAACGGAGGTACGTGCCCTTGACTGAAATCGAACCCAGGACCCTTCAGTCCACAGGCCAACACTCTATCCACTGAGCCAAACCAGGTAGGGTGCTTTTTTTTTTTAAGTGGTTAAATAACAACTGCTCCTTCTAGTAAAAATAACCAAATGTTCTTATTTACATAAAGTTGCCCCCAGGAAATTAATCTGTCCGCCCATCATGAAGAGGCTTGTGATACAATAGTAGTGACTCAAATCAGAGACACTATTAGAGAAGACAGCAAATATACCAGATGGAAACTTTTTTGCTCACATTCTCTATTGCAGGTCATGATCCAAAGATTCATAAAGCATATTCCCAGAGGTCACAGACAGAAAAGGGCCCCTAACTTCCAAATCCTTAATGTCTGATGCTTCTAAAAATTAAATAACATAAACTCTTACCTGCCATTCCTTTTGTCAAAGACCAATAAGGCTACTGTTGATCAACTTTAACAAGCTGGAAATGATGGCTTCCCAGAATAAGAATAAAAGTTGTTTTCTTATTTGGTGAGGTTGGACAATGTGATTTTTTTTTAAGCTCCCCAGATTATACAAATGGGCAGGTAGAAACAATGGTCTAACTAAGTCTTGAAACAAACTAGTTAGGGTTACTTAACTAGTGGAATCAAGGGAAAAACATTAAAAGGAGATTTTGGCCTTTGAATATGACTTTGTTTGAAATTATTCTCTCTAACAAAAGGACCAAATGCCACTCAGCAATCATTCACAGGAAAATGTGGGATCTCTATTCTATACAGATAAGGTTTTTTCAGTTCTAAAATCCTATCACTTATCCAACCATTACACATCCAATAAATATTGGCCTACTATACTAATATATCAGGCACTGTGTTAGATAATGGGAATTTTAAAAGAAAAAAAGATCAAAGCGTAGTCCCTTCCCTCTAATATCTTACAGTTTTGGGTTTGTGTGTGTGTGTGTGTTAAATAGATTTTTATTGATTTCAGAGAGGAAGGGAGAGGGAGAGAGATAGAAACATCAATGATGAGAGAGAATCATTGATCAGCTGCCTCCTGAATGCAAGCCCCCAACCTGGGCATGTGCCCTTGACCAGAATTGAACCCAGGACCCTTCAGTCCATAGGCTGATGCTCTAACCACTGAGCAACCAGTTAGGGGTAGGAACTTACAGTTTTGAAGATCAAAGTAAATAGGCACTTATATAATTCTATAGGTTAAGTGCCAGAAAGAGACAAGTACAATGTGTATGACAGCCGTTAGGAGATGTTCCACACAGGTTCCCCACCCAAAAAAAAACTGACCTCTAAACTGAAATATCAAAGATGAGGTTTAAAGCAGTAAAGGGTGGGAGGAGAAATATTATAGAGGTAACTTCAGATAGACCTGCATGGTCTGTGTATGAGTGGGTCTGGGGTTTGGGAGAGGAGGTAGGAGCCAGATCACCAATGTGTTTTAATGGAACTAAAAGGCAATTAATGATATGATGAGAGCTGTTTCAGAAGGATCACTCTAAAAAAAGATCCCTACAATGCAGCGATGGGGGATGGGGGTGACAAAACCAACGGCAGGTGCATACTGAGCAGCTGGACACAGAATCTGAAGTGCAGGAAAGAGATCTAGAGTAGAGACAGCAATCTGGAAATTGTTTTCTTAGCTATGGATGAGCTTGCCCGAGAAGAGAGAGAAAAAGGCCTAGTTAGAAATCCTGAATAACATTAACTTTTAACTGGTGGACTGAGGAAGGGACTAAGAAAGGATACAGGCAGAGAGAGGGAAAAATTTTTAAAAGATAATGCCAGAGAAGACAGGGGAAGAGAGGTGTTTTTAAGGTTATAAAAGACAGAAAAGGATAGTCACTGGATTTAGCCACAATGGGGTTATTGGTGACATTGGGGAAAGAGTTTCAATGTTGTAGTTGAAGAAGAAACCAGACTGCAATGGGTTCAGAGGGTACAGGCAATTATTTCTAGGAGTTGATTTGTAGAACACAGATGAGTGGAAAGGAGCTAGAGAGTGAAGAAGTGGCCTTCATGGAAGGAAAGAGGGAGGGAAAGGCCAGTGCTTCATGTTAGGAAGAGGGACCACTTGGAAAAACCGGGGGAAACAACAACAAATTCTACCTACAAACCATCACCACCAAGAAGCAGAGTGAGCACAAAGATCATCATCCCCATTTTTAACTGACGTTTCTTTCCCTCTGCATTCATTTATATGCCCATTTCACACACAACTCTACACCCATTTGAAAAGGAAAGAGGCTGTTCTGAAATGGAAGGTTTGGGAGGAAATAAAGAAGGGAGAAAAAGCAAAAGAACATTTGCTTTTTCCAAAAACACTTCTTCCAGCTTACACATTTGCCTCCCCTCCCCCAGCAATGCTGTCTTCTAGGATCACTGCTTTATAGGAGGATAAATCTCACCCAGAGCCTTCAGCAGACAGTAATCTCAACAAAACCCACTCCAGCACCACCAGTCACCCTCTTCCTCCTCCCAATCCTACATCTTGAGAAGCCAGATTCAGACCAAAATGGAAAAGAGCCCAGTTGTGTGAGTCACTGCAGCCATCCCAAGGGGCCTGGCAAAGTCCAGAAGACAGCTGGAAACAGCTGCAGTGAGATCAACTGCAAATGGGAGGGAAGGAAGAAAAGAGAGTGAATTCATCGTTTATTACACATGATCCCATTCTGGCCTCATAAAAGTTATTTTTTTATTTTCTCTCCCAAACAGAAAGATTCTTCTCCTAATGATGGTTGCAACAACTGATTCGCCACTAAAGCCCCACTGAGACCATTATCCAATGGGGGATACCACTCCCACCATGTCTCTCACAATATGGGGCAAACAAGAATCCATCAGTTAAGGAAAAGGACGCTTTAAAAACAGTTATAAAGGCAAAGCATCTTTGACTTGAATAAAATTCTTTTTTAAAAAACTCATCAGTAAAGTCAGACTGCTGAAATCGAGCAGAAAAATAGCTGCAGGGAAAGAGGGGTTCCGCTCTCATTCCTCAGATGGTGATGTGTTATAAACACCGCAGATTAAGGAAAAGGGAAGAAGTGCCAGAAGAGTGTTTCTTTGCACAGCTAGAAGGCCCCAGCTCTGGACTTCTTACCCACTTTCTCGCTAGGCAAAAGGTGCAGATCTTCACACATCAGTCCTTGAGGTCCTGAAGAAAAGGCGGCCGACTCCGGGTTCAATGAGCAGTGTGACAACAGGTACCTACCTGACCTAAACAAGAACTCTCACAGTGTGATAGGGAAGGGAAGGAAAGGGATTTATTGGCACCTGGCACAAACTAGTATGACTAGGTTCTGGTAGTCTGAGACATGGGGAACTAACGAGCATTCTCTTCTAACCGGTCTCAGTCCACCCAGAAAGCCACCCTCCAAACCCTGTGCCTATAGCTCAAATGGCTTTGAGCAACACACACTCCTGGGTGATTAGTCTTGGATTCTTCTGTCATTTTTAGATATTCACATGGTAGAAATAGTCCATACTCTTCTAATTCACCAGTGAAACCATCCTTGAGAACAAAAGAACATCTGCCTTCAGAAGAGATCTAAAGAGATTTTTTTAAGCCAATGAAAATCTTCTTTAACTCTCCCAAGTGCCCACCTGACATGAATAACATTGTTCCCATCGTAAGATACAAAGATTCAAAATATCTCTATACATTCCCATCTTTCACTACAGAACTTTAGTTATTTTTTCCACACACAGTATTTACTCTATTACATCATGTATCAGATCTCTTGCAACTAATTTCCAAAGCCAGCCTGTTGGAGATGCTGGGAGGAACTGAGGTGGAGAGGGAGTATAGAGGGAAGTCTGAGTCAGCTTCCAGGGCCAGAGGAAAGTTTCCCTTGGCCCCCCAGGGTTAAGAGTAAAATAATATCCACTTGGTTAAAAAGAATATAAAGTCATAAGAACTTTTTCTGTTGCTGTAGCTTACATTCTGGATACCCCCTTTATTCTCCCCCTCCCCCGCTGTTATGTTTCATCTTTCCAAGTATACAGCAAATCTAGAAAAACAACTGTGGAACATATACCAACACATCAGCAGGGTATATGATCCTTGACCATATTTTACACCACCAACTTAAAGTGTTATTTAATGTTGGCTGAATTTATATATCATCACCCAACTAAATCAAAGTCTTAACAGAACATCCCCTGGCTCTTACCCCTCCTGTCCACACTCCCTTCACACCGAGCAGAACCTCAAACACCTCTTGATGTTTTATTTTATATGAAATGAGTGCAGGGGTAAGATGGAGAGATTAGATCTACAATGCACAAAATGCCCAGCTGGCATGGCTCAGTGATTGAGTGTCGACCTGTGAACCAGGGGGCCCCGGTTCCATTCCCAGTCAGGGCACATGCCCGGGTTGTGGGCTCGATACCCAGTAGGGGGAGTGCAGGACACAGACAATCAATGATTCTCTCTCATTGATGTTTCTCTCTCTCTCCCCCTCTCCCTTCCTCCCTGAAATAATAAAAAATAATTATTTTTAAAAATTAGAATGCACAAAATGAGGGAGCAACAAAGTCATTCTTACCAGAAGGCCAATCCCCAGAAGTGGAGAAGAAAGCTTTTGATCAAATCTCAAGAGAGGATACCATCTGAGGCCTCTGCATCTCCCCACAACAGATAATGAGCACAGATAGGCAGCCACAGCCACTTATACTTCATCCCCTTCCCCTTCAGTTTGTATTTCTGATAACCACAATAACTTCCTTTCCAATTGGCCCACAGTGACAGCCACTGCCATGATAACCACAATGATTTATAAGTTGTCATGTGTTTTCAAGGGCAACCTGAGGAAACCAACAGATAAGAATGTCCCAGGCCAGCTCTGGGGGTCTATAAGGCTGAAAGGTAAAAAGCGGTTTGTGAGAGGAAATTATCATCAGCTAAAAGGTCACAGTGTATTCAACTCAAGCGTGTACATGATAAAAACCACAGGATTATTATTTTTTTTTTTTTTAGTTTCTCCTCCCCCCTCTCCCGCCACCCCCTCCCCCCCCTCCCCAGCCCCAAGGCAACAAGAAAAAGAATCTCAATTAGGGTCTAGGGGCAAAGTAAAAATTTATTTAAAAATTTTTTTTGAACATTATACTTTAACAGGATGTCATATAAAAATTCTGGTTAACTATACATTGCTAAACAGGTACATTATCCATGCTTAGCAGAGAAACAGGGAAGAAGTTCAATATCTAGTTCAAGGTTTCACAGATGACAGGTATCCAAAGACAGAAACTGGATTGCTAAAGGTCTAATTTATAGGGAGAACTTAACTTCTGTCTTAGACATGAAATACAAAATACAAAAAAACATATAGGAATGCACTGTTACACATTTAAGACATAAAAACAGCCCTAGGTGGTTTGGTTCAGTGGATAGAGCATCGGCCTGCGGACTGAAGGGTCCCAGGTTCAATTCCGGTCAAGGGCACATGCCCGGGTTGTGGGCTCGATCCCCAGTGGGGGGTGTGAAGGAGGCAGCCGATCAATGTTGCTTTCTCATCATTGATGTTTCTAACCCTCTCGACCTCTCCCTTCCTCTCTGAAATCAATAAAAATATTTTTTTAAAAAGATCTAAAAACAGAAAATGTAAAAGTTATATAGTTCTTATAACAACACTAAAACACACACACTCTATTTAAACAGAATTTTAGAGCTGGAAGGGATAGCTAGACAATAAATCAATATAATTACAGTTCCAACCACACTTGTGCCCAAAGAGTTCAAAGCACTTGGCTTTAAATACTATAAAGTTTTAACTTTTACACTTTATAATTTCTGCCAATTCACAATCATTGTATTACACTTAACTTTATTCTGAGAAAGAGAAAGGAAGGAAAGGATGGAAGGAAGACAGGAAAAAAGGGAGGGAGAGTGAACAAACAAAGGTACCCAAAATGTTTCTTACCTCTTTTGATATAAAAAAATGCACCCACTCCGATTATCTACCTGCCTTGTGTCTGGCTTTCCTCTGTTTTCCTCTATCCTCTCTGGGTTTTTATTTGTTTGTTGCTTTTGTTTACAGTCCTGGTTTTCCTCTCCATCATCCTTTGTGCTTCTGCCTAACTTCCTTCCATGTCTGCCTGCCTGCCTGCCTATTTACATCTTTCCCTTTACCTGCCTCCAACACCACATTTCCACATGTAAATCCTATTCAAAAGCACACATGAAAATTTTAGAACTGCAAGTTCTTTACAATGTTCAATCTTCTAATCCAACCCTTCTAGTTTAAGAAACTGAGGCTATGAGAGATTACATAATTTTCCCAATGTCATATAACTAATAAATGATGGAACCAAAACTAAAGTCCAGGTTTTTCTATTAATGTACTAAAAGAAAGCACAGAGGTCTAAGTTGAGAAGGTCTTTCTCAGAAAGAAACAAGATGCAAAAGTTTAAAAATACATACTTAGCCGAAACCGGTTTGGCTCAGTGGATAGAGCATCAGCCTGCGGACTGAAAGGTCCCAGGTTCGATTCCGGTCAAGGGCATGTACCTTGGTTGCGGGCACATCCCCAGTAGGAGATGTGCAGGAGGCAACTGATCGATGTTTCTCTCTCATCGATGTTTCTAACTCTCTATCCCTCTCCCTTCCTCTCTGTAAAAAATCAATAAAATATATAAAAAATAAAAATAAAAAATAAAAATACATACTTATGTACTTGATTACATTAAAATATTTTTGTCTGGTCCCAAAACACACATGAACATGTGCATATATATTTACACTCTCTAAACAAATTCAAAAGACAAACTAAATGGGAAATTTTGCTACATGAATGACAAAAGCTAATTTCCTTAATTTATAAATGTTCTTACTAATCAGTAAGAAAAAAAAACTATTCTTTCAAACCTGAATTCATGACAAAAAAAATACAAATGACATTTGCACATTTTTTAAAAGACCTCCTTATATTACAAACATACAAAAGATCAAAATTCCATTTTTCACTTCTCAGACTGCTGAAAATCCAAGTACGGTAAATACGGCTTGCCTAGAAGACAGGAAAAAGTCATACCACCTCACTGTTCACAAGAGTACACAATTTTGTAGGCTGCTTGGCAATACCTATCAAAAGTTTAAACGTACATACCCTTAGAAGCCCAGCCGTTCCACTTCTCAGAACCTGTCCTTGTGTACTTATCCTATGTGCACAACAGCATACATGCAGCATGCTTACAGAAGCAAAAGACTGGAAACAACCGAAATGCCTAGCAATAGGAAATGTGTAACCAAATCATTATTTTCCAGAAAAAAAAACCAAAACCTTACTATGGAATACTATGTGGTCACGTCAAAAGAATGAGATTGATCTGCACAGACTGAAACAAACTGTTCCCCGAGGTGTTCTGCTCAGTGGAAAATAATGAAGAGCTGTTGGGGTGGAAAGGGGTGTATATCTACACATACGTGCATGTACAGAATTTCTCCAGGATGCAACAGAAACTACTAGAGTTTCTATCACACTAACACTCCAAAAGGACCTTCAGGACTCTTCCAGTTCTGAAACACTGCTGAATTGGTAAGTTCTTCCCCACTGCTAACCTGCAATGACCGTCTTCAAGACTCATCCACTACTAGCTCCCCTTGAACAACCCGATACAATGAAGATCTCTGTGCCTTGTCAGCCTCTTCTTTGCCTGTCTACCAGATCATCAACTGGGCTCCTTAGTCCCCTTTCTACACTTCTACAGCTTTGAATTTTCCTTCACTCTTTCAATACTTCTGCAGCCTAACACTAACTCATTTTTCCATAAACATACCTCACAGCCTTCCAAAGCCTGAAGGCCATCACTGGGAGCTGGCATTCTTTTGCTCCCTTGCTGCTTTTCTATCAATTCATTTCATTCACTATTCAGCAAACATTTATTGGGTGGCAACTGTATAAAAAATATTATAATAAGTTAAAAGGAGAAACCAAACCTGGTCCTTTTTTTGATAAACTAGCAGCTTAGGACACATTTTCAAAATCAAACCTCTTGCATACAAGAGAGGAAAAGAAGCTAGATGTAGGAGCTGCACCTTTCTACTGTTCAGTTACACATACCAAATGGATGGCTTGGGGGACCTCTGGGGAAGAACAGAGATTGGAGGTGGTGGTCAAAGTGGCCAATGGCTTTCTGTGTTACGGTTTGGGTTTTGTATTTATAAGAATACTAGAAGCCCAGTACATGAAATTCGTGCATGGGGGGGGGGGGGGGGTGTCCCTCAGACCAGCCTGCACCCCCTTCAATCTGGGACCCTTTGAGGGATGTCCGACTGGGATCAGGCCTAAACGGGCAGTCAGACAACCCTCTCACAATCCAGGACTGCTGGCTCCCAACCACTCATCCACCTGCCTGCCTAATTGCCCCTAACCGCTTCTGCCTGCCAGCCTGATCACCCCCTAACCACTCCCCTGCCAGCCTGATCAACGCCTAACTTCTCTCCTGCTGGCCCAATTGCCCCCAACTGCCCTCCCCTGCCAGCCTAGTCACCACTAACTGCCCTCCCCTGCAGGCCTGGTTGCCCCCAACTGCCCTCCCCTGCTGGCCCTAACTGCCCTCCCTTGCCAGCCTAGTCGCCCCTAACTGCTCTCCCCTGCTGACCTGATTGCCCACAATTGCCCTCCCCGGCTGGCCATCTTGTGTCCACATGGGGGCAGCCATCTTGTGTGTTGGAGTGATGGTCAATCTGCATATTACTCTTTTATTAGATAGGATATTTTCACATTTTTATTAACATAATTTAAACATAAACTTCAAGAAGTAATGGCTAACTAACCTTTATATTCCTAATGCCTATTTGCGAGGTACCTGGCACATCAATGGAGCTCCGGGATGATCACTAAATGAAGACTAAATGGATGTGCAGAGCTCTAGAGAGCAGAGTGGAAGGGGAGAGAAACAATTATTCTGTTGCCTGTACTCGACAACTGTTCTTTTAAAATTAATACGGGGTGGGGGAAAGGAGAGAAAGTCAATGCACGGTTTCTCATCCTCAGCACTACTGACATTTTGGGCCGCATAACTCTTCATTGTAGGGGGCTGCCCTATGCATTTCAGAGTGTTAAAGCAGCATTCCTGGCCTCTCCCCACTAGATGCCAGCAGCACCTCCACAGTTATGAGAATCAAAAATGTCTCCAAGCATTGCCAAATGTCCCTTAGGGGGCAAAACCTCCCCCAGTTGAGAATCACTGGGTAATGCTTATACATCATCCCCACCACTTCCTCCACTATGACTTTCGCTAAACTTGCCCAATGATTTCAATACTTAGTCCTCAATTAGTTCAACACTCCAGTTGACGATTCTTCCAAAGCTTCCAAGCTCTTCAACTCACTGATTTCCAGGGGGCTTTACCTCCACCACAATCATCCATTAAATAACTACTCCTCAGAAATCATCACTACCCAAACTCCTAAACATCACACTCTCAAACTCATATTTCAAGAGCCTGTCCTCTGGCTTCTTCCATCCCCTTCTTCCACCTGAACCTGTTTGTCCCAGTTTACCAATGCTCAGCCCAGGCTAATGCTCAGCCCAGGCTACTGTGCACCTGGCCACACTCGTGGGCTTCTGAGTACCATTTGATAAAGTTAGAAAACCACCAGGTCTACCTCAATCCAAGCTGGCACTTAACAAGATTTAGCAATACTTTTATTCTACTTTTTGATGAATCTTTATTACACTGGAACAGCCCCTACTTCTAAACTTCTCTACTCTCCTCAAAATGTCAACACCACCCCTGCCTACAGGCTACTATTCCCCTTCTCTAAGGGAAGGAAGATGGAGGTCCTCATGAGGTCCTCTAACATGGGTTCCATCAACTCCCCTTCTCATTACCTCATATGCATTAAGTGCTTAATAAATACTAGTATGTTTTATATTTAGGAAGGAAAACATCATGGCTTTATACTGGCTGTATTTTAAAAAGTGATTTTTATGAGGAAAAAAGGCTCTAAATTTTATTCTGCTTCAAAATGTTACTCTATAATACTAAGCTAATTAATGAAAGTCCGCATGCCTCTGCAGTTTCTCAAAGCTACCACCACTAACAACGGCACATACTGTTGCTGCCAAGGGGCAGGGTAATCACTAAAGCACAGGGCGGTTTTAGAATGCAGCACAAAATATAAACTCCAATCGTAACTGACCAGACCGCAAATAAAAAGTGCTTCCCAGCCCTACCGTTTGGCTCAGTGGATAGAGCATCAGCCTGGGGACTGAAGGGTCCCAGGTTTGACTCCAGTCAAGGTCACATGCCTGGGTTGTGGGCTCGATCCCCAGTAGGGGGTGTGCAGGAGGCAGCCGATGAATGATTCTCTCTCATCACTGATGTTTCTCTCTCTCTTCCTCTCCCTTCCTCTCTGAAATCAATAAAAATATATGTATATTTTAAAAAGTGCTCCCCAGCCCTAGTGGGTTTGGGAAGGGTCACAAGTTCGATTCCGGTCAAGGGCACGTACCTCAGTTGCAGTCCAGCCTTGCCCCAGTCAGGGCATGTGCGGGAGGCAACCAATCCTGTGTCTCTCTCACATCAATGTTTTTTTCTCCTCTCTCTCCCCCTCCCTTCCATTGTTTCTAAAAGTCAATGGAAAAATATCCTCAGGTGAAGATTAACCAAAAAAAAAAAAAGTGCTTTCCCATAACTGAGTGATTCTTAAATCCACAATTCAATGAAAGGCAGAGAGGTGCTTTAACAGGTTGACAGAGTAGCAATGGCAATTCCACATTCTGAAGACTGGCCACTTGGCTCTCTGTGGAAACTAACAAATATTCCGTGAGAGCAAAAACTGCTCTGCAATGGGAAATAAGGGCCTCAAGAAATTACAGACAGTCTTCGGGTTACGTCCACCCGAAGACTGTCTCAACATACGTCGTTTCGTGGTTACGTCGCCATCTCCCATTTATTTATATTTTTAAAAAGTTCCATCATTTCGACATATGTACATATGTGCTTTATGTTTTTTATTATTTATTTACCGTAAGTAAAGGTCAGGAATTGTTATCTTTCTTTTAAGTTTTTTTTTACTGTTTCACTTCATTACTGCTGTGTATGTGCTCCATGTGAGTGACGTAGGTGCTTATGTAGGTGGGTTCCGACTTACAGCAGAAAATCGCTTTACGTTGCCATAGGAACGAATCTCAGGCGTAACCCAAGGACCTACCGTAATTAGGATAGCAATTGTACAATGTCTCAGAATTAAATGTCCTGCATTCACCTAACCCTAATGCCTCCCACAAATACAGACAGCATCTGTGTATGTTCTACTTAAAGAATCCCTAGGTCTCCACCAAATCTAAGTCATAACACTCCCCCCAGCTTTTGTGTCATGAAGTAATTATGAAATGAGAAGCTTGGCAAAATAGAGCAAATCATTCTCAAAAAGTGTTCTAAACTTTATTTTTCTTGACCTTTAGCTTATGGTAGCTCAGAAACATTTCTTAAAAGCATTTTTAGTCAGCCATTTTTGGTAACTTGTGAGCAAAATTATTTTTAGCTGAAAATTTTATTTCAATCCCTCTTTCATAACTCAGAAGCATCTGACCAGGTTTGGTTCAAGCTTTCCAGAATAAGTTATCTTTGAGCGGATTCAAAGCATAGAACATTTCAGCTTCAAAGGAGAAACTTTATCCATAAGAGGCATGAACAACCAAAATGTGCTAATATACAAGATATGTGAAGAAGTGTCACTTGCCTCCTTGCCACCTACCCTGGTACACTGTGGAGATTAAACACTTCAATGTTCGGAAAGTTTGTGAAAACCTCTGATGGCCAAAACATTGTTGTTACAGCATTCCTGCTTTGAAGAGCAAAATGTGTGCCTGCATGGTAGGAAGGGCTTCACATAAACTTAAATACAGTGCAATGGAAAATCAGGCTCAAGTTATTTCCATGTAGCACTCTGCTGGAAGGCTGCACAGCTACATATATACAACATAATCAAGGACAGGTTTTCCCTCTCTTGGGGGGTGGGGGGGTGAACAAAGGCAGTGTTACTACTCCACCTACCACTATGAGGTGGTGCTCCTTGAGTGGTAGGATAATCCAATCACCACCACCCAATCAGCTTCAAGAAGAACGGTACATGACTGCAAGAGGATGGCAGTCAGTGGATGAACTAACTACCAAAGATACTGGGAAATCCCTGCCCGCCTGGCCTCCATTCCAAGCCTACTGACCCACCTGCAATTCCTCTCATGCCTTGTCCTTGTACAGACTGCTTCTTCCTCCTGGAACGGCCTGCCCTCACTCTCCTTTGCCTGCCTTACCCCTACTCACTCACTCACTCACTCCTCAGCAACGGCTCCTGCAGAATGTTCTCCCTGGGCCCATCCCACCCCAGCTGGATAAGAACTCTTCAATTACTCCGCTCCCATAGAAACACTGTCCTCACTCCTCTCAGGTAGAGAAGCTCCTCATTTACCAACAGGTTAGGTCTGGAATGAAAGACAGCTCCTAAGTCTATTAGTTCATAAAATTTCAATGAGAAAAAATCCAAGTCACCCAAGGGTGCATAACTAGTGAAGGAACATTTCTTTTTTCTTTTTTTCTTTTTTTTTTTTACAGAGAGGAAGGGAGAGGGATAGTTAGAAACATCGATGAGAGAGAAACATAGATCAGCTGCCTCCTGCACACTCCCTACTGGGGATGTGCCCGCAACCAAGGTACATGCCCTTGACAGGAATCAAACTTGGGACCCTTGAGTCCACAGGCTGATGCTCTATCCACTGAGCCAAACCGGTTAGGGCAAAGGAACATTTCTTAAGAAATCTGGAGAGGCTTATGGTAGTGGTTCTGATTTGTTTTGTTTCTTGTCCAATCACTTTATGACTTGCACTTGACCCTTTATAACTGTGCTGTTGAATCATTCATCCTGTACAAATATTCAACATTGCTTCCATTTATAATCATCTCTACATTTATCTACCGTTTGTATCAGCATTTTCATTATAATCAGATAGTTTTTCCTTATTGAGACAATTAGTAATAAATATAAGCACTGAAAACACCCTCTATACCAACAAAAAATGTGATATTAAAATATCCTCATGCCACCACTAGCGCCATTTTGTCTTTGTTTGTGGTATGCAGAATTGACACACACTTGTACTCTGGCACATAACTTTATTGTTTGGTCTATGAAAATTAGCAAGTTCAAAGATCTTAATTAAGTACAATAGCTCCTATATTTATTCCTATGTAATTTTAATAAATTATTTTAAAACAATATACTAGTATGCAGCCCGGCCACTCAGTACCTGTCATTCAGTACTTCTACCCAAAGGCAACCACTGTTACAGTCTTGCGTTTCCTGGCAGAGTGTCTACGTGCATATCAATATATACTTTTTTCTTTACACTTGATGTATTTTAGAATCTTCTATGTCCATTCATACACAGCTAAATCTTTTTAATGGCTGCATGGTATTCCATTGTATGACTATAACATTTTAGTTGACAGATTTCCTGTCAAAGAGCATTTTGGTTTTTCAGTCTTTTGCTATTTCAAATAATGCTGTAATATATATCAGATCACACACAGATGCTAGAGTACCTGTAGGATAAATTTCTAGAGACGGAACTGCTGAGACAAAGAATATTGCTAAGTAGCTCTCTCTTCATGGAGGTTATGGGACTTTTTACCCCACCAGCAATATGAGTACCTATTTCTGTACCTACACCCTTATCAATACATTGTGTGATCAAATTTTTATTCTAATGTACTGATGTTCCAGAAACCAGCCCATAAACCTCCCAGGTTCCATAAAAAATTCCTTGAACTTTGTAACCCCGGGCAAACATGTCCTAAACATTCAAATGTTGTTGGAAGAATGAATGACAAAGCAAAAGAGTAAGGGCTTTTTTACAATAAGAGGTTTGCTTTTAATATAAAGAACAATGAAACTGATTTAAATATTAGCTTTTCTTTTTTTCCTTTTAAAGAGGGAGGGAGAAAGAGAATGAAGAGAATTGATTCTGATCTGAAATGGTTTCTCCTAGAGCAGTGGTTCTCAACCTTCCTAATGCCACGACCCTTTAATACAGTTCCTCATGTTGTGGTGACCCCCAACCTAAAATTATTTTCGTTGCTACTTCATAACTGTAATTTTTCTACTGTTATGAATCGTAATGTAAATATCTGATATGCAGGATGTATTTCATTGTTACAAATTGAACATAATTAAAGCATAGTGATTAATCACAAAAACAATATGTAATTATGTATGTGTTTTCCGATGGTCTTAGGCGACCCCTGTGAAAGGGTCGTTAAACCCCCAAAGGGGTCGTGACCCACAGGTTGAGAACCACTGTCCTAGAGGTTTTAAAAAAATCAGGAATGATTCATACATGTCTGAAATAGGTATGTATTGTTCTACCTTAAAGTAATGTATACTAGTATAGCCTTTCTTCAAAATGTCAAGAAAACTCAAGGGTCTCTAATGCAACTCCAAACGGAGGAGCAAGATTCCTTCTATGAAAATGCCATGGGATACTAAAGTTTCTCACATCAATATTCTTTTTACACAACTTTCCAAAAACCTGACTGTTTTTCTATTTTTTCTAGAATTTGTGCACAGGTGGGGTCCGGCCAGCTCAGCCCCAATGGGGGCAGATTGGGGCTGGGCCTGTCAGGAGGAGGAGATGGTGGGAGTTGGCCAGCCAGCCCATCCCGATCAGGGCCCGATTAGGGCTGGGCCAGCTGGGGGAAGGAGCCGCAGGCGATTGGCTGGCGGGCCCTGCCCCCAATTGGGGTTGGGGGGTGCAAACAGGGGCAGGGTGACCGGGGTGGGGCTGCAGGAGGTTGGCCGGCCAGCCCCACCCCCTGGTTGGGCTGGTTCGCTGGCCACAGTGGACCTCATAGTGACCGGTTGTTCGGTAGTTTCGGCCATTATGGTCACTGGCTTTTTATATATATAGATTGATTTCAAAGAGGAAGGGAGAGGGATAGATAGAAACATCAATGATGAGCTGTAACCAGTTTGGCTCAGTGGATAGAGCATCGGCCTGCGGACTGAAGGGTCCCAGGTTCGATTCCGGTCAAGGGCATGTACCTTGGTTGCAGGCACATCCCCAGTAGGGGGTGTGCAGGAGGCAGCTGATTGATGTTTCTCTCTTATCGATGTTTCTAACTCTCTATCCCTCCCCCCTTCCCTCTCTGTGAAAAAAAAAAAAAAAAAAAAAATCAATAAAATATATTTAAAAAAAGAAACATCAATGATGAGATAGAATCATTGATTGGCTGCCTCCTACACACCCCCAAATGGGGATTGAGCCCGCAACCCCAGGCATGTGCCCTGACTGGGAGTTGAACTGTGACCTCCTGGTTCATAGGTCGATGCTCAACCACTGAGCCACGCCAGCCAAGCCAAAAAACTGATTCTTATCACATATTGTACACAATTGCATAGTTGGTAACCATTTCATTGATTTGCTTCTGTGTGGTGCCTGACATAATTAATACTAAAATCTCTTGGTAAATACAATAAATACTGAACACTGCACAGCCCTTGGTCAGCATGTGTTTGCCATGGTCTCTGGTGCCCCTCCTTGGTGCTATAACAACCACCGTAAAAACAGGTAACACTTACGTAGTGTTATCATGGACCAGGCACTCTTCCAGGCACATTATATTTATTACATTAATGCATTTAATACTCACAACAATCTTCTGAGGTAGAAACTATTATTACCCCATTTTATAGATAAAAAAGTGAAGCACAGAGAAAGTAACTTGCCCAAAGGACACAGTTACGTAGGTATAGAGACAGAATATGAATCTAGACAGTCTCACACCAGAACTGGTCCTCTTAACCCAGTATTTTATTACAGTGTGATAATTACTCTGACAAAGTGGTACACAAAGGATATGTTACCAAAACACTAGATTTTGACATAGGCTCCTCTGTGTGTACCTCGATCAGAGTAATTACCTCACTGCATTAAAATGATCTGTGTACACATCTACTTTCCATTGCACGTTCAAGTCTTAGTCATCCCTGTGCCCCTACATGACTCATAAATTCTTCAACTGGGTTTTAGGTTAAGAAAATACCATTTCTATTTCTTGGCTTTGTACTTCAGGTTTCCAATGCTGGTGCTTCTTCTGCTCCTGTGTGCTACCATTTCCTAAGACCAATCTCCTGTAAGATAGGATCTGCTTCTCAAACTGTGCTGCTTCCCTAGTGATGCTGGCCAGACCGCTCAAACTGCCGTGGGTACATTCTTGGAGTCCTGAAACACCAGAGACCCTCACCTCCATTCCTGCTGGGTAGAGCGCTGGCCGTACAGCTCCCACCCCCAGCAGCCAGCCGCCTGGATCAGTGGCTCTTATCAGGAAGATGGAGTTATTTGAGCTACCTGCCAACCCATCTCTCAACTGCTAAGACAGGCGCTTTCAGCTATCAGGTTGCACAATTGCCTGGAAACCTTACACCGGGTGTGAAGGAAGAAGCAATAGGGGAAACAACACAGCATCTGGTGCCCTGCCGGCTTCCATTCACTGCTTAGGGCCATAGCAATCAAGTAGACCTAATTCACTCCAGTGAAGCCTTAGGACCATAAAGATTGTATGGTGGGTGAGATTAACATGACCATACAATAGAGGCCAGCATTCATCTAGAGTGCAAGACATCTCCACTGGCGTCATTCTCCAAACAGTTGGAATGCTACCTCCTCTATAATATTCTTGTGGAGACAAAGGTGCATTGCAGAAGCCAATTCTGAAAAGCACAATTTTACTTCCTATCTTTAATTGCAGAAGTCTATAAAGGATAATAGAGCTAAAAACAAGACTATGCTTGAAATCCTTAATTCTATGTCTAAATTAGAATCCACTATGTTCCGTTAAGCAAAAGAAAAATATTCCCTGTTTGTTGAACCATATCTATGTACTTCCCATCAAGTCTCAGTGGCAGAGTGGGCATATTCCAGGGATCAAAAGCATTCATTCAATCCTGGGACTTTCCACAAACACAGGGGATAAGGGAAAACAACGACAATTATGGCTGCCAAGATGCAAACACCTATGAGGAATTAAACCTTCCTTTCTCACAATTCAATTCAAAATCTGGCTCACTGAACAGCCTCATGACAGCACTCACATTCAATCAGGATAAACCTGGGCATTTTAGATATGTCTGGTATAAAAGATGTCATACTGCCCTAGCTGGTTTGGCTCAGTGGATAGAGTGTCAGCCTGCGGACTGAAGGGTCCCAGGTTCGATTCCGGGCAAGGGCACATGCCTGGGTTGCGGGTTCGGTCCCCAGTAGGGGGTGTGCAGGAGGCAGGCAATCAATGAGTCTCTCTCATCATTGATGTTTCTATCTCTCTCTCTCCCTCTCCCTTCCTCTCTGAAATCAATAAAAATATATTAAATATATTAAAAATATATATTAAATATATATTTAATATATTAAATATTTATTAAAAATATATTAAAATATATATTTTAAAAATATATATTTTTTTAAAGAGTTGGTGGTAAACTACTACCTTTAATAATAATAGTAAGAAGAAGAAGAAGAAGAAGAAATATCTTTACTATATTTTAAAGCCTCTTTAAAAGGTATCACCAAGAAGAAGAAGAAGAAGAAGAAATATCTTTACTATATTTTAAAGCCTCTTTAAAAGGTATCACCAATCAGGGATTTGTAAGGTATTCATGTGAAAAAATGGAGATGCAAATTAGGTCTCCCACCCTGTGATTCCATGATTCTAAAAAAACCACCATGTAGACTCAAGCTTTATTAAACAGTCTTGTATTAAACAGTCATCCTTACTAGAGACACATAGATCTAGTTATTTCAGTAGACCAAAATAGAACAATCCCAATTCCAAAAACCTAACAAATAGAGAAAAAAATCTAAACTATAAAAGTGATCTTCAAATACATAGAAAAGCAAAACAAAGAACAGTATGCATATTAATACTTCCATTTGAGTTTTTAAAGGGGGGTGAGAAAAAGTCATTCAGGTACTATCTCTGAAAGGATACCCAAATAACTAACCATACTGATCACCTGCCAAGGAGAGACACTAGGTAGTGGGCAGCAGGCAGAAACTTTTTACTCTTCAATCTGTTGCATATTATGAATCACACCTATGTGAACATATTATATGCTTTAAAAATAGCCGAAACCGGTTTGGCTCAGTGGATAGAGCGTCGGCCTGCGGACTGAAAGGTCCCAGGTTCGATTCCGGTCAAGGGCATGTACCTGGGTTGCGGGCACATCCCCAGTAGGAGATGTGCAGGAGGCAGCTGATTGATGTTTCTCTCTCATCGATGTTTCTAACTCTCTATCTCTCTCCCTTCCTCTCTGTAAAAAATCAATAAAATATATTTTTAAAAAAATAAAAATAAAGGGAAAAAACTCCATACACAAAACTCGCTGAGAAATTGCACAGAATAGTAAAAAAAAAAAAAAATACTAAGAAATGAAAGAATCTATTAAGCCCTAAAGCCAAAAGTTGGAGCATATTGTTTATTCTCACATACTCTCTCTGAGCCTGAGATACACTTGGCCATTAAAATGAAGACATCATCTACTTCTCCTGACTGAGGCAGAGCTGCTCACAATTCAATTCAAATTCAATTCAATTCAAAATCTGGCTCACTGAACAGCCTCATGACAGCACTCACATTCAATCAGGATAAACCTGGGCATTTTAGATATGTCTAGATAACTTCTAGATGGTTTCAGCTATTACGGTTTCATACTACCCACCATTATCAGCCGTTGATTTATCTACTGTTGACCTATAATTCGCTCAAATCAGAGATGGAATAACTTTGAGGCAAAAAAAAAAAAAAAAAAGACAATACAATAACAAACCACCATATACACAATTACCCCCATTTAAATTCTCTTGAATATGAACTACAGAAAAGTGAGATAAACACATAAAGTCCCTAATACAATGCTTGGCACATTGAAGTACATAAAAATTTTAGCAAAATCCCAATTCAAAATACTGGCTTGATCCAAATTATTGAAGAAACTGGGGTTCAATGCTGACTTCAAGTTTACATAAATCAACTTTCAGATAATGGGTAAAATGTTTTCAGTATTAACACTTGGAGTGGGGGAAACGAGTTAAGTCGGCTCGAGTGAATTGTGCGTACTCCGCGGGAGCCGTCTTTAACTCGGTTCATATAGATTTGCGGTGGAGTGCGGGAAACGTGTAAACTCGGGCCGATTGTAACTGCGTATTACCAAATATTTGTTTGTAATCCACCCTTTTGGTGGATGGAACAAAACCAAAAGACAGAGCCATCTTATATTTTGGCGGGAAATTCACCCCACACCGGAGTGTTAAATACATGGCATGAGAAGACAAGAAAGTACATATTCAACTCCATTCCTCAGCAATCACACTCTTTGGTCTGAGGGGCCTGAGGCCCAGAGGAAAAGGCACTGGATAAAGAGCTACAGGATCTGGGTAGAAGCATCAGCTTTGCCACTTCCTAGTCATGAGGCTTAGAAAGGTCTATTTTCAATATCTGAAGAGTCACCAGTCTTTCAGGGCTATTGTAGGGAATAAATAAAGACCTGAGTCAAACCATTTTATAAACTGTAAAATTTAATAACTGTACGTGCGATTTTAGTCACTGTGCTTCAAATCAAGAGATGATTACAGAAAAAGCAACAAAAATTATTTTAAAATTTGAAAAAGTAGATTATATAAACGTTGATATATTTTTTCAACATTTACTCAATTTTTATTATCATATATCCCTGGCACTGATGGAGGAGCCAAGGATACAAAGATTAAGAGATAGTTCCTGCCTTTAAGGAATTAAAAAAGCACTAGGATACAAAATCATGGGCCTGGGTAACAATAACAAAATGGCTATTATACAGTGTGGGGCAAAAGTAGCTTTACAGCTGTGAATATGCAAGAGTATTCTTGTATTATTATTTATTAATTATTTTCTTTTCCATACCAACCTCAGTAAACTTACTTTTGCCCCACCCTGTATATTGAAAAGCTACTATGTATCAGGCCCTGAACTGAATAATAATCGTATTACATACCTTATCTCTTCAATCTCACACTAATCCTAGTTACTTAACCAAGTAATTTAAGGCTTAGTTACTTAACCAAATAATTAACCAAAATCACACAGCTATGAAGTAGTAAAGCTGGGACTCCAACTCAGGTTTATCTGCAAGCCCATTGTATTTTTTATAATCCTAGCATAGGAAAAGCTTTTCTAAGCATGACAAACAAACAGAAATCATTAATGTAAACATTAATACAGGTTACATTAAAAAGTAAAATTAACTTCTGATATAGAAAGTGAAAAAAACAAAGTGCAAGGGAATGTAGCGGGTATGCTAGTTTGTGTAAAAGGAAAAGAGAAGTAACCTAAGAGACAATGTTACTCATTCCATTAACAGGGGATAGAGCAGATAAGGAACAGGGATGAGAGGGAGACCCTTCACTAAATACCTTTTTATGAATTTAGAGTCACAGCATCTGCTTATGAAAAGTACAATGCAATAGTTAAGAAAATTGTGCTTGACTTTTTTTTCCCCAGAATAACTATTATTTCTCAAAGAGTAATCAATGAAAACAGGTTGGTATACCCTGAATTAGACAATTTCCTTCCTTAAAACAGGATGCTGGATCAGTCAAATATTTCAGGTTTCTTAAACTCTAAGGTACTGGTAGACCAAACAAGTATTTACTATTTGCCTAAAACTAACACAGCAGAAAACAATTCATAGTAAAGCAAAATCCAGAAAGGATGAATGATCCCCACACCAAACTCAAGAAAATAAAATACAAAGGGTTCTTGAAACAGGCTTCCCAGAATTAAAAAGCAAAATCTACAGGATAACACTGATTCCAAACTACTAATAGAGAGAGAAATGCAAAGTAAGCATAAAGGAAAACTGCACATACACATTGACAGACACAGGTATCTGTTCATCACAGCATTTTTATACCACTGACAAAAATTTCTAATGGTCCCTGATAAGCACTTTTTTGAAAGGCCTCGTATCATGCCAACAATAACCAATTGATCTCCAACACTGTAAAACACAGCCAGTTCAAAGCTAAAATGTTGCTGCAAAAAGATCTATCTAGTACGACAACAAGCAGCTAAAGACCTAGAACAGAAAGTAGGGGGACAAAGGATGTGTCTATAATGCATAATGAGCAGCAGCTGGGGATGGGGACGAGGTAGCCAACAGAAATATTAACCTCTAAGCTCAACACAGCATCACTTCAAAGTCTAGGATGATATCAAAATTAGCCAAATCAGCTCGTTAAAAGTCGTGAGTCAAACTATGATTACAACATCCAAACCATACAATAAAATTTGTACATGAGGATAGCAAACACAAACATTTATGCAATGGGCCACCTAAGTGACAGCTGTATACATAGTACTATTCGCCATCCTCTAAACAAGTCTGCCTCTGCCTCTCTCACAGAGATGTCCAGCATAAAACCACAGACACACTTTCCAAACAAGTACTACCACCTCCCTGTAAGCTTTGCCAAAGCTCCCACTGTGAGAGGCAGCCATTGTGTAGACTTCCTGAAGTTCAAAGTCCTCAAACCCACTGTGCCAGCCACTGACAGTGACTGTGTTCCTGGAAGCTTGTATGAGGTGCAAACCAATGAGTAAAGCTTTGTGGGTGCTGGAAGCCAACACAAAACATCTTCCAATTTTGCCAGTTCTTGCTTTGAAATTACACAGTCCTACTACCCCATCCCCTAGAAACCAAGAAATAGCAGGTGAAAGCTGTCAAAGCCACATACATATTCAGACTGATTAGGGGACAAGCCAGTCTGATGAGAGGATAAGCAAACTCATTTGCAGATTCTTTTTGCAAAGGATTGGGGGTGGGTGGGGTGGAGGAATTGAGTAAGAAAGTGGGGGAAGGAGCCAAACAATTCCTGCTTTCTACCCAAAATTATTACCTACTCTCCTCAGAATTTTTGTGAAGCACTGAACTGCAGAGGGAGGGGAAAAAAAGTAAGGTCATAACTGTGACTATATAAAAACCCCCAAGACAGAATGACCTATGAAACTAAGCCCCATGCAACAAGGACTAACTATGCAGCTGCTTTTCTTCTTGCCTAACGGTCCAAGATAAATAGAGCAGGCTCATAGAAGCCCACCAACTTCCAGGAAAATGGAACCAAAGTCCTCTTGACTCAGGACAAGCCACACACCCCTGAAATAGATTCCTAAATGAAATCCATATAGGTCTGCTTTGGAAATCATCTGGCTGACAGCAATTAACACTCCCTCCTCCAAACAGCTTCAATTTGCAGAGGAAAAAGCTGCTCAAATAAAGCATCTGGAAAAACTCCCCATGAGCCTCTGTTCCAAAAGTGTTCCAACTCAAGCAGGACCTGGAGCTTACATTCAAACCCACAGCACCCCAGACAATGTCTGCTGTACTTCTAGTTCTGTTAGTATAGCTTCTGCTCCCACCCCACATCCCAGAGCTGCGAGTCCCACAGCTACCGCCGTCCATCCCTCCCGATAAATCATGCTTTGTTTGTGATATTCCCAATTAGGATCCGACAAAATCAATGTGACCAAAAAGAAAAATAAACAGTATGCCTCCTCAAAAACCACATGCCTGGAATAAAATATCCAATACTCAGTGTAAAATCTCTTTTTCCCTGCAAAGGAGAAACCAAGGAATCGTCCTCTACATGGGAAAAATCCCACATACCAGGGTATTATCTGGGAACTTAGGTCCCTAAAAAACCCCAAGTATTGCCCTGACCAGTTTGGCTCAGTGGATAGAGCATCGGCCTGAGGACTGAAGGATACCGGGTTCGATTCTGGCCAAGGGCATGTACCTTGCTTGCGGGCACATCCCCAGTAGGAGGTGTGCAGGAGGCAGCTAGCTGATCGATGTTTCTCTCTCATCGATGTTTCTAACTCTCTATCCCTCTCTCTTCCTCTCTGTAAAAAATCAATAAAATATATTTTTAAAAAAACACCAAGTATTATGGTTGAACACACCCATGTGGAAGTCTAAATTTCAAAGGTTCTGTTCCCACACTTGAGAAAATAGGTTTTTAAGCAGTTACTCAACCATTATGATTTGGCAATTCAAAATTGTCATCTACTCCATAAGTGGTATTTGTCATGTGTCCTGTGCCTTGAATCCTCAGCTGAAATTTCTGGATGTCACGTATGTGCAGATCACGTCACAAGGAAGTGATATTACAAGTCAGTCTCTCTCTCCCTCCCTCTTATCCCTTCTCAGAACCTGCTTCATTCAGAATCCAAAAAGCCAGAGGCACTACAAAGCATGCTCATTTGCCTTTAAACAGGCTCAACTAAACTAGCAAGAGAACAGGAGAGAATTATACAAGAGCACAAATCAGAAGCTGAAAGGGAAGGAGGAGGGGAGAACAAGGGCCAGAGAGATGATTCCTGTAAAATTCTTTTATGGATCTATCTCCAAAGGTGAGATTTAAAAGAACTGTATCAAACTTCCTCAAGCATACCTAGTGAGCAATCTGAAAAAGAACTTATATGTTTGTGAGGTATCTCAGTTTGGTATTTTTCCTGCATCCATAAAAACAAGCTATGATAGCTTATGAAAGTCATCGATTGGAAAGGGAAAGGTTAAGGTCCATAGTTGATCAAATGGGCACAGTCCCAAATGGTGGTAAGAGAGCCAACTGCAACACTCCACAATCTCTCAGCAGCGTGTAGAAGGCAGATCAACAGACTGCTCCAGTGAACTGGAACAGTTTAGCTCTAATTGCCCCTTACTTGTGTGGGTCCTCTATTTTCCTTAACCACACCATCACAAAGGCACTTTTTAGACATACACACGTGCATGCAATTAATATCTGAGCGCAGGAAACTAAACATCAGGTTGCCATGCCCACCCAGCACATTCAGCAGTTAAATTCCACCCTAGCTTCTGTTTTCAAAGACCCCCTTCTCTCACCTTTAACCTGAAATCAATGAAAAGATCAGGTACCATTAACAAATCCCACAACACCCAGTCTTTACTTGAGCTAGAAAGCAGACCAAGGGCCAGACCCCCGACCCCAAACCCCTAACCCCCGCCCCTCCCCCCCCTCAAGGGAAAATCTGGAGAAATAAGTAAAGCCATCTGCAGGCCCCAACTAAGAAGCAGAAAGACAAAAGTTCAGTTCAGCAAGCTCCATAGCCCCAGGCACAGTGCTAAATCCTATGACCTCCAAAGGATCTGTTGACCTCACAGTCTGGGTAGGGGTGGAAGGGCAGACATTTGAGCAAATGTTAATCTAAAAAGTCTTAAAACAGAGTATGGATATTATATGTTTTGGAAACCAGCAGGAATGGGGGAGGGGAGGGAGCCAATACAAAAGGCATCCAGTAGGAATCAATATCCCAAATGATTCTTGAAGATTGAGCCTTACAAATGAGAGATGGGAGGCAGGAACTGCACGCTGAAGGAACAGAAACAAGAGGCCTGAATTGACTGGGGTGGCAGTGTGCTCAGAAAACTTGTACAAGCCTCTGAACATGGACTTGGAAGTGGAGTGTAGAAAGAGATGAGGCTAGAACAGCCGTGGACAAACTACGGCCCGCGGGCGGATCCGGCCCGTTAGAAATGAATAAAACTAAAAAAAAAAAAAAAAAAAAAGACCGTACCCTTTTATGTAATGATGTTTATTTTGAATTTATATTAGTTCACACAAACACTCCATCCATGCTTTTGTTCCGGCCCTCCGGTCCAGTTTAAGAACCCATTGTGGCCCTTGAGTCAAAAAGTTTGCCCACCCCTGGGCTAGAAGGTCAGGCAGAAATCAGGATCTGGTAGGCCAAACAGAGACTGGACTTTATCCTGAAGTCAAAGACAAGCTATCAAATGATTTTAAGCTGTTTCAGATGGATGACTGTTAAGGGTGGGTTTAAAGACACTGGAAAGAGACCGCAAGAGACAAAGGCATCCCAACTTAATTTCCACAAACCAAAATGAGAACAAAAGATACCATCTATTTGATGCAACATATTTAACCAACAAACCTTATAAAGCTTGAAACACAAACATATACCACCAAAGCAGCCAGTGTATAACGGTCACCCACTCTCCCAGGAAAGATCCCACAGGTTCCATGAAATGTCCACGTGCCTGATGCAGGCCCTGTGATAGTAGTCCTTTCAGTCCTTAGCTAATGTCTCCTCTTCCTAACTAGAGAGACCACATGACCAGATCCATTTTCCTCCTCCACCCTGACGACCAGCAAATTAGGTTTCCCAGTTTAACACATTGCTCATCTCTAGTAGTTCCCAACTCTGGCACTTAATCGAAAGTGCATTAACCACTCCATGCTGATCTGGCAGTAAGCAGGAACTCAGAGTGCTGTATAGCAGGTTATAAGGAGGCAAGAAATAAACATTTACTGCTGGATTCCATGATAGGCTCTTTAAATAATCCCGGTTATTCATTATAGCAGCTCATTAGAGTATGCATTAGTTCTTCCAGCTCACAGATGTGTAAACAGTAGTGCAGATGTTAAGAATCTTGCCAAAGGTCATTCAGTTGGCAACTGAAGGAGCCAGAATTCAAACCCAAATATGAGAAATTCGAAATAGTGTTTCTTTCATTACACCAAACTTCAAGTATATATATGAACAACAAATGTAATTATATGTTAAAGTTGGTAATAATAATGGTAATAACAATAATATCTCCCTTTTAAAAACTGAGAGGGAACCCATATCATATTATTTTGGAATAAGGGATCACTCAGAGAAGTCACACCTGAGTTATCACAACTAGAATCTCCAAACGCTACTAAAAAAGGTCATTCCTGAGCATTTGTGACCAAAAATGTTCAGACTCAAATAATCAGAGCAAGTTGGCTCTATTCCAAAGAAATATATCAAATCCTCCATGCACTGTCCTCTCAGAGTCCCTAACACATTTGAAAAATGCATAGCAGCTCTTGTTTTCTCTTTTTCTTCCCACCCCACCCTTTCCGCCTCCCCTTTTATTTCCCCCCAAATTACAGAAATATGTCTGGGATTCACTTGGCAGTTCTGATCCGATTTGCCCCAATCCTGGCTCAAGCAGCTTTGCATTACCCTCCTAACTAGATCAGCGCCAGCCAATGGGTTTATTCAAGCTGATCTGTGATGGATTAGATCATGAAACCTTAGTCATGTAAGCTGCCTGCTTGTATTGGGGCTGTAGGGGAGAATAAGAAACTCAATACTCCTAGGGGCCACCTAAAACACCAATGCAGCCGCCATCCCTCACTCCATCTGTCTGCTCACGCTCCAATTACTGCCATTTCCTTTCCATCATCTCTGATGCTCTTCCCTCTTGTTTTTGAAGAAAGTGCACATCTGCCCCAGAATAAAAATGTTTATTATGCTTTACAAATGCATATCAACAAAAATTCAAACAAATCCACTCATTAAATGACTGTCTTCATTGTTTCTACAATTAAAGCCAGACATTAAACTGACAGCCTGAAAGATGTCAAACTAGTAATTCACTATAGAGCAACATTGTTGCTTACACTAAGTAGTATAGTGACTTTCTTTTCCCACAGCCCTGTAATCTTGAGGCCTGTCCGCACCAGTCTGCTTTATATCAAAATGAAAGTTAAATCTCTAGTTAGCTTCTGCTGTGCTCATATGTCAGTGTGATAGGGGGGAAAAATGACAAGGTGGCTAGAAAATGGGAGAGGGAGATGGGAAACATTCAACTCAGGTTAATTTCTTGAGTCACCCTGAAAACAATTCTGCTCTGAATTCAGACCTGAATTTCTCCTTCTCAAAGACATTCCCAGTTTTACATTCACAGTCTTCTCTGTGAGGCTTTTAAAAAATGTAGTAATTTTTATGTGACTGTACCTTAGTTTCTGCATCTGCAATACTATTCCTCACTCCGGCACTATAATGGGCTGAATGTCTGTGTTCCCCCAAAATTAATCTATTGAAGCCCTAGCCCATACTGTGATGGTATTTGGAGGTAGGGTCTTGGGAGGTAATTAGGCTTAGATTAGATTAGAATGATAGGACCCTCAGGCTGGGATTAGTGCCCTTATAAGAAGAGGAAAAGATATATTTTTCTCTGTCCAGGAACTCAGACCAAGGAAAGGCCATGGGAGCACACCAACAGAAGGCAGCTGACTGTAAGCCAGGAGGACAACCCTCGCCAGACAGGGAGTCTGCCAACACCTTAATCTTGGACTTCCAGCCTCCAGGACTGTGAGAAATAAATTTCTATAGTTTAAGCCACCAGATCTATGGTATTTTGTTATGGCAGCCTGAGCAGATTAAAACAGGTAGAGATTCAACAATTTTAATGAGATTGTTAATGATTATTACTTAGAAGGAAAGCACATTACTTTTTTATTTTTAATCCTTACCTGAGGATATGTTCTTTATTGATTTTAGAGAGAAAGGAAGGAAGAGGGAGAGAGAAACATGGATGTGAGAAACATCAATTGGTTGCCTTCTGTACACACCCGCAACATGGGTATGTGCACTGACTGGAATTGAACCCAAAACCTTTTGGTGTATGGCACGACACTCCAACCAACTGAGTGACACTGGCAGGAAAACACATTACTTTTATACTCTATTCAAATGGTAGCACTATATTTACTGTAGTTTCAGCACCCAAATACCCAAATAAGAGTCCCAAGATACATCCACCTAGGAGGAAAGAAAACCGGAAACAAGCAAATGGGAAGATAAACTATTTCAAGAAAATACAGCATCCACATAGCAGTTACAGGCTACCTGGAGCCCCTTCCCTGAGACCAGGTAAAAGTCTTCCTACTACTAGAATCAACAATTAATATGAACTGCTGAACCCACTTAGCTAAATTGGATTTATGCGTCTATGGTCAGAAGCAATTATTCGGCCATATAGCAATCACATACCAACATTTCACTACCATAAAGAATTTTGCTGAAAGCTGTAAATAATACTTAAGGTGCACCTTGCCTTAGACAGCAGCTAAGTTCCTGGAAAGTTGCACACAACTGAATTTTTGTTAAGTTGTTTTTATTCATTGGAACAGATAAGCAAAAGAATTCATTCAACAGTATGTTTTAGAAAGCCCAATTTTCATACATAACAGACTTGCATCAAGTGAAATGAACCTCTGAAATCTATACAGTGAACCTTCCACCAGGTTAGAGTACAGTATTGCCAAGTACCCTCTTTAACAACTAACTTGGTTTCTTAAACCCTATTCCAGTTTTCAAGTTGAATTTCTCGTCCCTCCTGCTCCATGGTTCAGGGTTCTCTGTTTCTATACTATTTCCAGGGTTGTGCTGACTCCTCCTCCTCCCACATACACCTTCTGGATCCTGCCCTTGAAAGGACCAACCCTTCCCCGCCCCTTGTGAGCATAAGGATTACAACTAAGTACCAGCGACTCTCTCCTGTTCTCCATGGTCCACTTTGGGAAGTAATGATTTACTCCAAAAGCTCAGTGGTGGTAATTCAACAGGGTTCAGCTTTGGAATCTGCAACTTAGAGGTACAGCTCCATTTCATAAGCAGCCTTGTGAAATTAACCCAATAAATAACTTTCTTCTGTAAAAAAAAAAAAAGGGTTAATCTTGGTGGGCTCTCTCTGGAGTAGGCCCATGCCTTTTATTCCTTCTCAGGGGTGCATTTTTACTGTTCTCTCCCCATGAGACTTGCAACCAGGGGAGCAATGGGCAGTGGCAGCTCGTCCTAGGCTAATCCCCTGAATCTGTCTCCAAGGCCCCCTTGTCTCTGACTCCCCAGTGAGCTAACAGCAGCCCTGCTGTGGCCTACTTCTTTCCTACAACGTTTCCAGGGAGCTAAAGCCACCTGCCTGGGCTCTCTCCTATTGGTTCTTCTACCCTAAGCCCTTCATTTGTATCACTGCCCCCAGCTTTAATAAACATACTTCAAAATAAAATAAAGGGGGGGGGTAATCTTTTGACACTTAAAAGATTGGGGAATTTCATGAAGGTACTCTGACCCCTGAATTTCATTTTTTTTATCCCTTAATTATTTATAAAAAAGGTCAACTTCAACTTCAACTCAACAGGCAATGAGCACTTGCTATGTACCCAAAAGTGTTAGGCATTAAGAATAAATACATTTAGCCGAAACCGGTTTGGCTCACTGGATGGAGCGTCGGCCTGCGGACTGAAGGGTCCCGGGTTCGATTCCGGTCAAGGGCATGTACCTGGGTTGTGGGCACATCCCCGGTGGGAGATGTGCAGGAGGCAGCTGATCGATGTTTCTAACTCTCTATCTCTCTCCCTTCCTCTCTGTAAAAAATCAATAAAATATATTTAAAAAAAAAAAAGAATAAATACATTTAAAAAATAATTTTAAAAATAAAAATAAAAAAAGAATAAACACAAAGAAAATATCATTCCCGTCTTCTAGAAGCTCTTGGTCTCACCAAGGAAACAAGAATAACAACACAACTGAGGGACAATGCGGTATTTATGATGCATAATTAAGCATAGATATAAGGGAGACAATGGGGGCCCTGGCTGGTGTGGCTCAGTTGGTTGAACATCATCTGTGCACCAAAAAATCATTGGTCTGCTTCCCGATCAGGGCACATGCCCAGGTTGCAGGCTCCATCATGGGTCAGAGTGTGTGCAGGGGACAGTCCATCAGTGTTTCTCACATTGATGTTTCTCTCTCTCTTCCTCTCCCTTTCTTTCTCTAAAATCAGTAAAAAAAACTATTTAAAAAAAAATAAATACATTAAGGAGACAAGATGGGGCTCTGTTGCAGAGAGTACAGTGGTATTGCCACCAGCCAATGAGCCAAGAAAAACTCTATTTGTGTTGTTGCAAGAAAAAAAAACAATGCTTTCCCCTGGAGCCCCTAAGAGCTACCAGCCCTGCTGACATCTTAACTGCAGATCAGTGACACTGATTTTGGACTTTTGATGTCCAAATTGTAAGACCATAAATTTGTGTTTCCAAAGAAAATTAATTAATAAATAATAACCCATATACCAAAAAGGTTGGCTACACTAAGGATTTTTAAAGTGTTACTTACATATGGCCTATGGCATTTCTACACCGTTGATATCGTCTCCTAAGGCTGCCAAACCCCTGCTCTTTCTGCTCCAGCTACACCAGTCTCTACCCCCAGGACATTAAAGAGACAGTCAGTACGCTAGCTTTAGAAGATACAACTGCCTGGGTACCCACAGTTCCTCTACCTGAGCCCTCTTCCTTCAAACATCTGAATGGCCCATCCCCTCACTCCATTCAAAGGTCACCTAACAGAGAGGCCTTCCCTGACCATCTTCGTCATTACTCTCCATCCCTTTACCTGCTTTCTATTTCTTTTTAGCAACTTACCACCATCTAATAATTGTTCACTTCTTTATTATCTGTCTCTTTCGATTAGAATATGCACTCCATGAGGGTAGGATCTTTAGTTTAATTCACTACCCTATCTCCTAGACTCTAAAACAAGGCCTAGCACATAGCAGTTGCTCAATAAGCATTAGTTAAATGAATATTAAATATGCTACAATTATTCTCAGAATGATGCAAGAACATCCTAGAGGTAGGAATAGGTCATCTAGGCTTAAATTTTATCTTTTCATGGACATTATTTCTCCTTTATTCCCAATTATATCTCAAATTTCAACTTTCCCATAAAGCCTTCCTTGACCATTTCAGCAGGAATGATCATCTCCATCTTCTGGACCCAGGGGCACAAATCCTCTGCATACTTTGGCTCTAAATTATGAAATGCCTTTTGACATGCATCTATCCTGTGGTATCTCTACTCCTGTTCCGCTGAACTTACCAAAAAAAAAAAAAATTCATTTATATATATACACTTTTATAAACTTTTCAGCCATGTTGTCTCCCCATCTAAATTGTAAGCATCAAGTACCTTAAGATCAGGGAGCCTGACATATTGTTTAGCAGATAACTTAGAAATCATCCTGTATAAACGCTTTACTTTACAACTAAGGAAACAGAGGCTCCAAAAGGATGGATTTTCCCAGAACCATACAGCTAGTTGAAGGCAGGAGACTAAATCAATGAAGATATGAATACCTGTGTGACATGGTGTGTTGGAACTACAACAATGAAAATGCACACAGTGAAAAATAAAACACTCACAAATACACAGAATGAAAAAAGGATTCTCTGTGGGATAGTTCTAAGTTGCCCATTTGTACCCGAAGGACCTAATCCACTCCTTCCTCTGCATACCCCAAAGTCCCAATACACTGCTCCACTTCCAAACACTACTATCCTTAGCCAATTTGAAGGCAACCAGCAAATAATGGGCCCCAGGAGGAAAGGGAGGAGTCTCTTATCTCTGATTGACAGAAACAATCAATGAATGCAGACATACACAGATATATGCACACACCAAGCAGAACAGGCTCAACAGCACCTACGTCCAGCCTCCCCTCCTGACCATCCAATATTAACCCCCCTCACCTAAAGTCTCCCCCTATTCCTCTACATTTTCCCCCGTGGCCTCAAGCTTTTACTTCTCACAATCGCTCAGCCTAACAGAGTTCTAATTGAGAACAAAAGCAGGCAAACAAAAGAATTTTTAAATAAACACCAAGAGGATGGGGTTTTTTTTTACCCAAATCAACAGAAATAGCAGAGTGGCCTCTGCAAAGGAGACCCAGAAGCGCACAGCAAACTTGCCAGGCTTACATACAGCTCCATCTCCAACAGGAAGTCAGGCAGAGCCTTGAAAAGCAGGAGCAGAGCACCGGAAGTCTCTCAGCTCTGCAGAGATTTCCAAGAGCGGTGTAATGGAGAGAGCAGAGGAATAGGGATTAGAGGACTAGGCTCCCAGTTCTAGTTTCACTACCAGCTAACTGGGTGGCCTTAGGCAAGTCACCAGTCTTCCCTGGACTTCTGATTCCCCGTCTATAAAATGAGGTAGTTGAAACATCTGAGGCCTTGAATGCACTCCAAACAATTGTAACTACTGACTCTCTCCCACCAAAAAGTGCACGTAAACTATTTTGCGTAAGAGTCTTCCAAGCCTGTCCAGGTTAAGAACCCCTGGAAAAGATGTCTCTGGTCCCTTCTAACATTCTATGATTCTAAGAGAATTAGGCAGATGTCAAAACAATTGCTGGTATGGGAGACATCCCCCCCACCCCCGCCCGCACCCTCCCCATCCCCACTCCCCTGCCCATTTCATAGCAAGTATTTTCTGAACAGAGAGCAAATCCTAAAACGTACGAAGGTTTCATGTTCTTCCGCAAATTACGAAGTCGACTGGCATCATCACTCTAGTTCCCATTCCCTACCCAGTTCGACCACCTTATCCTGGAGTCCACAACTCAGAATCCCGTCTCCGAACAGCCCTATAAACTCCCCTGTATGTCCCAGAACACTGTAGCCCATGCCCAGCTCTCTGTAGGGGATGTAACTGACGAGGTACAGGAGAGTCTTGTCCTGGACTCTCTGCAGACCCATTAGCAAGCGCCACAGAGTGAAGGATGTGCCTGAGCGCCACGCTGTCCCCACAACACGGCCACACTCCCTGTGATTGAAGCCGCACGCTAAGCCACATCCCCTTTCGGGCTCTCGAGGAGTTGCCTCGCTTCTCACTCCACTCCGGTACACGCCACTCCCTTCCTCGCCCCAGGGTGGGTCGGGGACTGCCAGCACGGTGCTCCTTCCCGGGAGGGGTCCCACCCCCGCCCCCTCGGCCTCGGCTCAGCCCCGCGGCGCTCTGGGCAGCAGACTCAGGACCCCCCGGCTCCCTCTCCACCCCCAGGCACCAAGGAAGGGTTGGGAGAAATGGAATCCATCTCAACCATGTTCGATCTCCCCAACACACCTACCCACGCGTCGTGTCCCCTCGTCCCCTCTGGAGTCAGGACCCTCGTGGCCACACCAGGGTCCTCCTGCACCCTCGCGTCCAAGCCGAGCTCCCCGACCTTTCCACCAGGCCCCGACCGGCCCCCTCCCACCTCCAGGACCCCTAGAGTCCTCCCCGCTCCACGCCGCGGAAGCCGGGGCCGCCGCCCCCCTGACCGCCCCCCCGTCCTCGACCTCAGTATTGGATTTCGGGGGGGGGGGGTTGGGTCGAAAGAGTTCGTATAAATAATGAAGAAACATTAGAGAAGCATCTATGCTTTGGAAGATACTAATTGAAG
>NW_005871151.1:17304-72723 GCF_000147115.1 Myotis lucifugus | reverse complement strand
AAGGAGGAGGGAGGGACCGGGATCTGGGACTCCGGCCCGCGCGGCGATGAGCATAGCGGCGGAGGTGGGGCGAAGGGGGCGGGGCGGGGGTGGTGACCGAGCCTGCGGAGGGGGCGGGGCCAATGCCCCTCGGCAATCTTCGCCTCCTCCTCCCCAGGCGCCCGAGGGAGGTCGGGAAGAGGTCGGAAAAGTTCGGGAATCTCCGGCATCGGCGAGGGATTGTCCGGGAGAAACTGCGCGGCTAGAATTCCAGCTGGCGCGGAGGGGGCGGAGTCTGTTTCCTTTGAGGGCGGGGCCACGGCCTGAGGCAGGCGGAGCTTGAGAGGCCCAAGGGCCGGGTTGGTTCCAGGAGAGGGAAGGGCACTCTGTGGGCGGGGCCACTTTGCCTGCCCCCTCTCGGGCCGAAGAATGGGGATCGAGCTACAATTGGAAGGTCCAGGAATGAAATCGCCACTTCAAGGCTCTCTCCAATGCTGAGAGCTTTTAATCTGATCATCAGAATAGTTATTATCACATTCCTGATCATCTTAGTAACACCTGAGGTTTGTAAAGGCTTTAAGTTTGCACAATGCGTTCACAGACCCGTTTTGAAGCTTGCTTCAGTCCTGCAACTAAAAAATGGCAGATCCAGATCTCATTCTCTTTCTCTACACCTTGCTGCCTGTGTAATACTTTATTTCTGATCAAATTTGTACAATTAGAGATATTTGTGCAAACCCTTCTCTCTCCTAAGAGACTGTAAGGACCAAGAGGGCATCTATTTTCTCTAGGTTCCATATTGCGGCCTGTATGTTATAGGGAATAATGTTAAAATGAAGTTACATGAACGACCTGGATTCTACTTAAAACAAGTTACTTCATCTCTTTGGGCCCTTGATACATCATTTGTAAAATGAGATGGTTTAGATCAGTGTTTTGCAACCAGGAGCGATTTTGCCCCTTTCCCTCTCCCCCAGGATATTTGTCAACTTCTGGAGACATTTTTTGTTTTTACAACGGAGGGGGGCGGGGAGGGGGGGGCGGCTGCTGGCATCTAATGGGTAGTGGCCAGGAATGTTGTTCAGATCCTGTGATTAATGGGACAGTCCTCACAACAGTTGACCAGCCAAAAATATCAATACTGCTGAGGTTAAGAAACCCTGAATTAGATTATTTATAACATCATTTTGAGATGGGTCTATGATTGTCCTTTCAACTTGAATTAAACCTGGCTAGGGCTGGAACAGTACAAAGATAAAGATCCTTGCTTTGGAGTCAGACCAACCCAGGTGTGAATCCAGGCTTTAGCACCTACTGCCCATGTGATATTGAACCAGGATCACTTAAGAATTTCTATATAGAAGGAGTTTAGGGCCTGCTGACTGATTGGAAGGGAGAAACTGACTGAAGGACTTGTCTTGAAGGCTAGTTTTCATAGAAAGCACATATTTTTTTACCTGGGCTGGGTCATATCTATATATAAAGAAGGCTAATATGCAGTGTCCCTTCAGGAGTTCCACTGGGAGACAGGGAGTTTCATGTCTTGCTATGACATACACTGACCACCGGGGGCGGTGCGGAACGAAGGAAGGTCCTGGCCAGCAGCCAGAACGCCCTGATAGTCCCCGATAGCTGGCCAGGCCTAGGGACTCAACCCGTGCACTGGGCCTCTAGTAGATCAATAAAAATATCCAAGTTTTAGCTCTGCCACTTACAAGTCATGATCCCTTGTAAAAGCTACTTAGCCTCTCTATGCCTCAGTGTCTTCATCTGAAAATTAAGATACTGTAATTATAGTACCTTCCTGAAGGGATTATTGTGAGGATTCAATGAGTTATCACAATGAGTTAAGAACTTCGAACATGTTGACCTATGGTTACTCACTCAATAAATGTTAGCTAGTATTACTATTACCATTATCATTGTATTCACATTTTAAATAAGAATGAGAAAAATGTTCATTGTCAAGATCAAAGAATATCATTATCACTACTGTTGGATTTTTTTAATTACATAAGAGATTAAGATGGGCAGACAAAGTTCCCCAAGTCACCCTTTGATGCAACCACTATGTTGGGCAAGTCCTGTATTTTCATTCAGCCTTACATTCCTTGCTTGTAAGATAACAATAGTAACAGTGTTGTTTTAAAAATTAAATGAGACAAAATAAAGCACTTAGCATAGCACCTAACATATAGCAACTGCTGAATAAGTAATTATTTACCATCTAATACTGCTATTTGGGTCTTCAAGTTGGAAGTCCACGTGCCTGCAAGCTTGTTATCGAGCTGAATTAGACAGTCTCAACCTAAGTCAGGGGTCTCCAGTTAGCAGTACCCCGTAGCAGATGGGGCTTAATCCTATGCAACCGAGCACAAGCATTGTGGCTTTGAAGAAAATCAGATGTTTCCTGTGTGGCCTATAGAACAACAATGGTTGTGTGCATTTTTTTTTAACATAGGGAAATCAGTGGTTGATTTTCTGAAAATTTTACTTACTAAACTGGTATCTTCTCCCCTCTCTACCTGCCTTGTCATAATACTGGAATTTAAATGATGCTAGGTCCTTCCTGGGCTGCTCCATGACCCAGCAAGAAATGAGATTTGGGCTCAGGTCTGCTTATGGCTCAAATTATTGTTATTCAAGTATTTCCCTAAGAAATAGAGCAATAAGGTTGAATGACCAGGCAGAACAAAGAGAAATTGGATCCTGCCCTGTAAACAAACATTAAGCATTTAGGGAGAGGGGAAGGGAGGGAGAGAGGAGAGGAGAGGAGGGGAGGGAAAGAGAGGGAAGGGGAAGGGAGGGGAGGTGAAGGGAGAGAAGGAAAGGGGGGGGTGCGAAGAGGGGAGGGGAAAGAGAAGCCTATAAATAATTGAAGAAGCCAAATTATGCCCATGGCAGTACAAAAACCAGGACTATCTCTTTCATGTACATCTGTAGCTACCTCTGTGAGAACAGATGGTTATAAAATATTAGAGAGGAAGAAAACAATTAAAGAATATTTTCCTAGAAAGAATTTTAGCTGCAGAAACTACTGAAGTCCTAATATTTCTTCATTTATCCATTCAACAAACCATGAGCAAGGGCATGGGATACCAAGAAGAATGAAATTAATTCCTGGTATCAAGGAGTTCTCAGTCTATGGAAGAAAGGATAAACAAATAAAAAGACAATTACAATGCATCACGATAAGGAGGTCATCTGTCACAGTAATCAAGAACATGAACTCTGGTGTCAAACAGACATGGATTTGAGTCTGACTTGGCCATGTAGGTGACTTTGGACAAGGTCCTTAGCATCTCTAAGGCCCAGTTTCTTCATTTGTTTGAAGCACTGGTAGTTCCCAACCCAATATCCATCTTATTCCTTACTAGCAAAACCCCAATTTTGTTCAGGGCAGAAACCTTCCTAGCTTTAAAATGGGGAAAACAATTCTCAGGCTCCCTGACAGCTGAAGGTGGCCACATAACATAGTTCTGGCTAGCAAGTTGTAGGTAGAGGAATAGCATCACTTCCCAATAATAAGACCAAAAAAAAAAAGGCTCTTTGCCCTTCAGCCTTTGCCCTTTGCCCTTTATCCTTCCTCCCGCCTGGAACACAGATTGGAAAAACAGCAAACATCTTGTCTCCATAGTAACAAAAGCTACTGCTAAGAGTGGTATTGTGGAGCCACCATACCAGCCTTAGCCTCTCTACCTCGAATTTATTGTTATTTGAGCAAAATAAGTTCCATTTCATTAAGCCACCATGGACAGGTTTCCACATGCAGCCAAACTCAACTCTCAGCTGATAGAATCTGTAAACCGAGGACAATAATAGTATCTGCCCCTGGGGTTCTTTTGAGCATTAAATAATGCATGTACAGCACTTGGCATGACACCTGGCTCATAGACACACTCAACAATGGCAACTTAGTCCTTTTTACTACTATTATTACTCCTATTATCCTTATTATTATGATTAGTATACGTGCCAAAAGCTATAGGAGCAAATAGGAAGATGTCACTCCCCTGCCTGGGGAAGACAGGACAAGCTTCACTGAGAATGTTATGTTTGACCTGCTTCTTTAGAAATGAGGAGGACGCCCTGGCTGGTTTGGCTCAGGGGATAGAGCATTGGCCTGTGGACTGAAGGGTCCCAGGTTCGATTCCAGTCAAGGGCTCATGCCTGGGTTGTGGGCTCGATCCCCAGTGGGGGGTGTGCAGGAGGCAGCCAATCAATGATTCTCTCTCATCATTGATGTTTCTATCTCTCTCTCCCTCTCCCTTCCTCTCTAAAATCAACAAAAATATATTTTAAAAAAAGAAATGAGGAGGAGTTTCCCAGGATCTGGTCTGTGAGCAAATTCTCGTGTGCCTGCAAGGGCGTCGGAGGAGTTCAGCGACATTCACCAGGAGAAAACTCGGATGGGATGCAGCACTGGCCCTGGGGTAAGAGCACTGGGAGTGGAGTCAGGACCAGCTGTGGTCCTCAAACTGAGACAGAGATAGGTAAGTGGGTATCCAAGCACCTGGACTCAGGGCTATGTGGGCCGATAGGAAACGGTACATCTTATGAAAGATCTATTCAAACACCATTTATTGTTCATCCAATACTCTGGGTACCTGACAGCCATCAGACAACCTGGTGGTGTCAATCTATAAACTCTTTCGGAGCATGAACGCTTTCTTAATTCCTTCCTTGATTTGCGTGTGCGTGTGTGTGTGTGTGTGTGTGTGTGTGTGTGTGTGTCCCTAGCACCAACCACAGAGCTTGACATCAAATATGTGGCTATTCCAGCAATCCTAAAAATATTCAGAAACACAGCCTGGGACCTCAACACTCCTCTCCTCAACACCCTCCCCCCCCTCCCCCTGCCCCCAACGCGGGAAAAACAGAGAAAGCTCCAGAACAGATGAGCTTACATGCTGTCTTAGCCACAAACTCCTCTAAATAAGACAGCATGCTCAAGGCCACAGTGCTTCCCCAAAATTTATCATCCCTCTAATGAGAGAGAGAAGGGTAGATATAAATAGAAGACAGCATTTTCTACTCCAAAGCTTTCTTTTTCCAAAAAAAGAAAGGCAGAATACCCTTGACAATTCCTGGGCCAGAGGAAGTGGCAGCCATCTTCCTGCCACGTGGCTGGCCGACCCAGGGGCCGATACCAAGCCTAATGAGAAACCGGGTTCAGCAAGAGAGGAGCGCGTGGTGTCCGAGCCTCGTGAGCACCGCAGAACCAGCCTCCGACACAAGCCCCGCTATTGACTTTGACCTCACCTCCCTCCCTCCCTCTGCTCAAGGCATTATTGAACCTGGGATTTTCCTATGGGCCAGAACCGTGCCAACCCCTTTGCCCTTCACATAATGTGTTTGTCTGGTTTCTATTTCTGTAGTTTGATGAAGGATGATAGCAGGGTATTGAGTTGTTGTTTTTCATTTAGTGCCGTCGCCGCCCTCACCCTGTCCCCCACCCCACCCTGCTCTCAAGTCGGATTTTCATTGTCTGTTATGTGCCTCCTCCTAGGTTTTTATTGCTTCCTTACCGAGTGGGGGAAGGCATTTTATGTTAGTTTCCAGGCCCTGGTATACGTAAGCTCATGTGTCCATCTTTTTTTTTTGCAAAGAAGTACGGTGTTTTGAAATTGGAAGTGACCTCGGAGGGAAAGGGCAGGTTCAGATGTTCGAGGAGCCCCTACTATGAACCAGGCCCTGAACTAGGTGCCTTTTTTTTTTGCACGTATTCCCCACAGCACGTCCGCGAGGTAGGCAGTGTTACATCTCATTTTACAGATGAGAAAACTGAACTCCAGAGAGGTGAAACGACAGGCTCAAGGTCACACGGAGTGACTACTGACAAAGGAACCCTGGTCCCCTACTCCAAGGCCACTGCCCCTCCCATGCCTCACCAGCTTTGTGGACATATCAGGGTGTTTTCCTTTGAGTGGGTACAAATTCCCTGAAAAAGAGAGAACAGACAAGTCTAACTTCTTGTTCTCTGAAACAATTTAACTGCCGTGATCCTGCACTCCATCTGGGGAATGTATACAAGCTCCTGGACCTTCGTGGCACCAAGGCTTTGGTCTTCATTAGCCCTGCCCGCACCTGCTCAGGTGTCTTCCTCTGGGTCCCTGTCCGGCTGTCAGATGGACCCCAACTGGCCTCCACAAGCTGTCCTCTGCTCCTTAGTCGCCGACTCACCCAGAGTACAGCCGGCCAGGGCCACCCCAGAAAAGGCTCTGTCTACGGGCTTCACAACTCCCTCAAGGGTGTGGGGAAACCCTGGCTGCTCCCACACTGCTCCAGGGTCTTGGGAATCTCTGAGAGGCTGTCTCTGGCCCCTGCTTTGTAGACACACTAAGGAGGCATCCCTATTCCTCAAACCCTTATGCCCCCCCAAGACCTCCCATGGGAGGTGGGCACAGATGGCCTCTCCTTCCCGATGCCACACCCTCCAGCTCTGCCCTCCCCCCTTCTCCCCGCCCCCCAGGCTCCATGGAGAAGGAGGCAGGGATCCTCCAGAGCCTCCACAAGGCTCCAGCTCTGTTCTCTCCTCTCTCCTCTCTCTCTCTCTCTCCAGCCCTTGCCACATTTGCCTCATCAGAGTCCGGGGGCGGGGGGGGGGGGGGGGGGGGGGGGGGGGGGATACTGACTCTGACAAAAATCTCTAAATTTTGTAGGGCATGGATATAATGGCCAGAGTCATGCAGCCTGAAGGTTGAGACTTTGGTAGTTAAAAAGACCAGGCTTAAAAAAAAAAAAAGACAAACCAGGCTTTCGGCCTAGCTGGTTTGGCTCAGGGATTAGAGCAGGGGTCCTCAAACTACAGCCCCTTGGGCCACATGCAAATACAAATATTGTATTTGTTCCTGTTTTCTTTTTTTACTTCAAAATAAGATATGTGCAGTGTGCATAGGAATTTGTTCATAGTTTTTTTTTTTTAAAACTATAGTCCGGCCCTCCAACGGTCTGAGGGACAGTGAACTGGCCCCCTGTTTAAAAAGTTTGAGGAACCCTGGATTAGAGTATCGCCTCAGTTGTGAGCTCAGGCCCCAGCTCCTGTTCCGGCACATGTGCGGGAGGCAACCAATTGAGGTGTCTCTCTCACATCGATGTTTTCCTCTCAGTGTCTCTCCTCTCCCTTCCACTCTCTCTTAAACAATAATCAGTGGAAAAATATCCTCGGGTGAGGATTAACAACAACCACAACAAAAATAGACCAGGCTTTTGAAACACAGAGACTTTCCCCTCAAGCCAAATGTTTCAAAGTCTAATTTGGTCATTCAGACTCAAGCCCACTTTCTTTCTTTGCATTTCCACAGTAACAGCTTTAATTCTGAAAGGAAGGGAAGGTGGGATAGTGGAAGATACCTGGGAGAGAGGGAAGAGAGAACATAAATTAATATTTCTGTGGCATCATATGGACACAGACAATGGAGTGGTGAAGGCCTGGGAGGGGCGGGTGCGGGGTGGAGGGGGTCAATGGGAAAAAAAACCCAAAAAAACAAAGGGGACATCTGTAATACTTTCAAAAATAAAGAAAAAAGATCTCTAGCCTGTTGGGCTCAGAGGATAGAGCGGCAGCCTGTGGACTGAAGAGTCCTGGGTTCGATTCTGGTCAAGGCACATGCCCAGGTTGTGGATTCGATCCCCAGTAGGGGGGTGTCTAGGAGGCAGCCCATCAATGATTCTCTCTCATCATTGATGTTTCTATCTCTCTCTCCCTCTCCCTTCTTCTCTGAAATCAATCAAAATATTTATTTTTAAAAATAAAATCTCTGCACCATTTCTTCCTACTGAGAACACCATGAGATATTTCTCAGCCTCCTTGGCAGGCAGTTAGAATGGGGATGTGTGTCAACTTTCTGGCCAATGGGATGTGGGTAAAACTGATAAAGATCACTATGGGCCTGGCCCCTAAAACATCCCTGCCAATATTCTAGCCCTCTCATCCCCATTCCCCTCCCCACCCCCCAGCAGCTGGGAGACCATGAGCTAAAGACAGTAACATCACAAGAGGAAAGGAACCCGGATGCCTGAGTCATCCATTGGGGGAGAGCTATAGAAGCTGCATAAAAAGCTGCCCCCTGCCCCCCTCTCGTCCCCACAACAGGCTATGATGTGATCAGGAAATGAAACTTAATTGTGTTAAGCCACTGAGGTTTAGGAGTGAGTGTGTGTGTGTGTGTGTGTGTGTGTGTGTGTGACCACAGTTTAGAAAAAATACTTAAATATTGTTCTACTTCATAATCAATGGACAAAAGGTCAGAGATTGGGAATCAGAAGCTTGACTATTTTGATTAAAATTTATAAAATTGAAGGTGTATAAAATGATACCAATTCTAAGAAAATACTAAGTATTATCTTTGGACAATATTCAAAGCTTGACGTTGCAGGAGAGTGATGGGGGAGAAAAGCAAGAACAGTATGTCAAACCCCTTTCTTCAGCCAGCCTGGCATAACACCTGGCATGTTGAGATGCTTAATAAGTAATGACTGACTGAATAAAAACCCATCAATCTACCAACTCTGATTAAACCCAGGACATTTACTTTTTTTAAAATTCTACTTTCAAATATTTGTTATTCATAATCCCCTTTAATCTACACCCACTGTTACAGCCTTGCATACAGGCATTATAATGACTACTTTCCATAACTTTTTAAAGATTTCAAATGTATTTTAATTTTTTAATAAAATGCTATATTTAAATGAGCAGCAGAGTGCTTAAATGACAAGTTGATTTTGAAATAATTCTGCATTACAGCAACTGTGATGGTTACTCATCATTCTACTCTTTTATGGTGCCTCTGCCAACAGGGGACAGGCTTCATTCTACTGCAATCTGTGTGGTTGTAAATATCCATGGGACAACACAGAAAGTGGCTCCTCTGGCTAGTACAGCATTACCATATTTGTCATGAAAATCTGGGAGTGTTTTCTGTAGCGCTGTCTTGTCCTAATTTGTTGAATGCTTTGAATCTTGAGGCTTAATATATTTCTAGCCAAGGGAAACATCATGAAGGTGTTATAAAATTGCAATTGCTTGCAGTTGCTGGTCTACTTCCTTTCCATTCCTGGTGAGAGCCCTATTCCTGGCGTGCAGACTACTGCCTTCTCACTGTGTCCTCACATGTAAGAGAGAGAAGGAGAGAGGGAGAGAAGAGAAGAGAAGAGAAGGGAAGGGAAGGGAAGGGAAGGGAAGGGAAGGGAAGGGAAGGGAAGGGAAGGGAAAAGGGGAGGAGGAGGGAGGAGAGGGGAAGGAAGGGAAGGAAAGGGAAGGGAAGGGAAGGGAAGGGAAGGGAAGGGAAGGGAAGAGGGGAGGGGAGGGGAGACCTCTCAGGACAATTAGTAGTTTAGGTTTTATGGGGAGAAGCAAAGGAGATAGAGATAAAAAAAATTTTTTTTATTAAAGAGAGAGAGAAAAGCAGCAGCAGGAAGGAAGTAGGAGAAAATGAGAAGGTACAGTGGAAATGATTTTCCTGAAAACATGTACCTTTACCTATTCCCACTTTTGTGACTTAACACTGTGCTTATCAGCCAGAACCCTCTGTGGTTTTGTCTTTTACCTGCTCACAAATGTAAGGTTACAATTTCTATTGATTATTGATATCGACATACAAAATGAAGCTGGACATGGGAAATGCCACAACGAGTGGCAGACAGAAGCCAATAAATTGGAAAAAGCCAATCAATCCCTAAGACTTGGAATCATGCAGAAAGACTTCTGAAGTTTGGGCTCAATACCACCTTTCTTCCCTTCCAGTCAGGAACCGATATAGAGACAGACAGAGGGAGGGGCGGGGGAATAAAACTGTTTGATTTATTACTGATAAACACTAGGTTTGAGTGTGCCACCACATGAATGGGCTATGAGCCTCCTCTCTTGAATTGACGAACTCCACTACCAAGCTACTGGCAGAGCAGGAAAACTGCAGATGGCCCCAATAGAGACAAGCTCCTTACTGCATGGCAGAGAGCTCACTAGAAACCCCCTCCCAGAGTCAAGCAGATGTGAAGAAAGAGTGAGGAAGGAGCCTGAGTCAAGCCATGTGTAGTTCTTCTTCTCAAACCACCAGTCGGATAAATCACTTCTTCTATGAGTCAGCTAAAGTATGTGGCAAGGGCAAACACTTGCAAAATCTCAGTGGCTTACAACCACAAAGATTTCTTACTTATGAATCCAGTGGGGTTGGTATATGTCATCTTCACTCTGGGACCTGGCTGATGGGCTGGTCCGTAACTTGGTCATTACAGACATGTCGTTTTATTGTGCTTCACAGATACTGTGGATTGTTTTTTTGGTGTGTGTGTGTGTGTGTGTGTGTGTGTGTGTGTGTGTGTGTGTGTTATAACACATTGAAGGTTCGTGGCAACCCTGCATTGAGGAAATCTATTGGTGCTATTTTTTCAACACCATTTACTCACTTCATGTCCTGTGTCACATTATGGTAATTCTCTAAACATTTCAAATGTTCTCGTTATTAGTATATGTATTATTGTGAACTGTGATCAGTGCTCTGTGATATTACTATTTTAATGATTTTGAGGCACACTGAACCATGCCCATGAGACAGTGAACTTAATCCATAAATGCCGTGTGTGTGCTCTAACTGCTCTGACGACCAGCCATTTCCCTGTCTCTCTCCCTCACTCCGGCCTTCATATTCCTGGAGACACAATAATATTGAGATTAGGCAAAGTAATAAGCCTACAATGGCCTCTAAGTGTCAAGTGAAAGGAAGAATCCCACACTTCTCACTTTAAATCAAAAGCTAGAAATAGTTAAGCTTAATGAGAGAGGTATATTGAAAACCAAGAAGGTATGTTGAAAACCAAAAGCTAAGCCTCTGGAGCCATACAGCAAAGTTGTGAATGCAAAGGAAGAGTTCTTGAAGGAAATTAAAAGTGCTATTCCTGTGAACACACAAATGAAATAAGAAAGCAAAAATACCCTTATTGCTGATATGGATAAAGTTTTAGTGGTCTAGATAGAAGATCAATCAGCCACAACATTCTCTTAAGCCAAAGCCCAATTCAGAGCAAGGCCTCAATGCCTCAATTCTATGAATGCTGAGGGAAACTGCAAAAGAAAAGTTTGAAGTTAACAGGGGTTTAAGGAAAGAAACCATCTCCATCATGTACAAGTGCAAGGTGAAGAAGCAGCAAGTGATGTAAAAGTTGTGTCAACTTATCCAGAAGATCTAGCTAAGAAAATGAATAGAGGTGGCTACACTAAACCACAGATTTTTAATTAGGTGAAGCAGCCTTATATTGGAAGAAGATGCCATCTAGAACTTACACAGCTGGAGAGGAGAAGTCAATGCCTGGCTTCAAGTTTCAAAGGACAGGCTGATTCTCTTTCTGGAGGCTAATGTAGTTGGTGACTTTAAGTGGAAGCCAATGTTCATTTACCATTTGAAAAATCCTAGAGCCCTTCAGAACTCTGCCTGTGCTCTACGAATAGAACAACAAAGCCTGGATGACAGCTCATCATGGGTTACTACATATATTAAGCCCACTGTTGAGACCTACTGCTCAGGAAAAATGATTCATTTCAAAGTATTACTGCTCACTGACAATGCACCTGGTCACCCAAGAGCTCTGAGGGAGATGTACGATGAGATTAATGTTGTTCTTATGCTTGCTCATACAACATTCATTCTGCAGCCCATGGATCAAGAGTAATTAATTTCAACTTTCAAGTCTTAGTATTAAAGAATACTCTTCAGCCCTGGCCAGTTTGGCAGGGTGGGAAACCTTTTTTTTCTGCCAAGGGCCATTTGGATGTTTATAACATCATTCATGGCCCATACAAAATTAAAAATTAGCCTGCTATATTTGGTCAACCATTTAATTAATTCACCCCTAATGCCTTGGCAGAGCCAGACCAAATGATTTTGCAGGCCTTATGTGGCCAGAGGGCCTGATGTTCCCCACCTCTGGGTTAGAGCATTGGCCCTAGGACCAAATGATCATGGGCTTGATTCCCGTCAAGGGCACATACCTCAGGTGCAGGTTCGAGCCTAGGCCCCAGTGGGGGCACAAGCAGGAGGCAACCAAATGATGTGTGTCTCTCACATCAATGTTTTCCTCTCTCTATCTCTCTCCCCCTTCTCCCTCCCTTCCACTCTAAAAAAATCAATGGAAAAAAATATCCTCAGTGAGGATTAAAAAGAAATAACATCTCATAAGGCTATAGCTGCCATACATGGATATGGGCAAAGTATATTAAAGGACTCACCATCTAGAGGCCATTAAGAACATTTGTGCCGGCCGGTGTGGCTTAGTGCTTGAGCATCTACCTATGAACCAGGAGGACACAGTTCGATTCCCAGTCAGGGTACATGCCTGGGTTGTGGGCTCAATCCCCAGTAGGGGGCGTGCAGGAGGCAGCTGATCAATGATTCTCTCTCATCATTGATGTTTTTATCTCTCTCTAACTCTCCCTTTCTGAAATCAATACAAATATATATTTTTTTACAAAAAAAGAACATTTGTGATTCATGAAAAGAGTTCAAAATGTCAATATTAACAGTTTGGAAGAAGTTGATTCCAACCTCATGGATGACTTTGAGGGCTTTAGGACTTCAGTGAAGGAAGTAACTACAGATGTGGTGGAAATAGCAAAAGAACTAGAATTATAAGTGGAGCCTGAAGATGTGACTAAATTGCTGCATATCATGATAAAACTGTAATGGATAAGGAAGTGCTTCTTATGGATGAGCAAAGAAAGTGGCTTCTTGCCCTAGCTGGTTTGGCTCAGTGGATAGAGTGTCGGTCTGTGGACAGAAGGGTCCCAGGTTTGATTCTGGTCAAGAACATGTACCTTGGTTGCAGGTTCCTCCTCAGCCCGGGTCCCAGTTGGGGCGCCTGCAGGAGGCAACCAATTGATGTGTTTCTCTCACATCGATATTTCTCTCTGTCTTTCCCTCTCTTCCACTTTGTCTAAAAATTAACGAAAAGATATCTTCAGGTGAGGATTAAAAATGAAAAAGAAACAAAGTAGTTTCTTGAGATGAAATCTACTCTTGGTAAAGATGCTGTGAAGATTGTTGAAATGACAACAAAGCAGTGAGAATCTATATCTAATCTAATAAAAGAGAAACATGCAAATTGACTGTTCCTTTGCTATGCCCCAAGCCACGCCCGCCAACCAATCAGAGCAACTGTATGCAAATTAACCCAACCAAGATGGCGGCCAGCAGCCACGGAGCTGGAGCAAGCAGGAGGCTTGGTTGCCCTGGTGATGGAGGAAGCCAAGCTTCCCGCCTGCCCTGGCCAGCTGTGGCCTCCGCTAAAGGCAAAGTTTCAATTATAGAAGATAAATAAACCCCAGATACCTGCTTCCAGCCAGCCTCCACTGGGAGCTTGGGTGACTGGGGGCCGTGGCCAGCCTGCAAACAGCCATCAGCCCCTCACCCAGGCTGGCCAGGCACCCCAGTGGGTCCCCCACCCTGATCCGGGACACCCTTCAGGGCAAACCAGCCAGCCCCCACCCATGCACCAGGCATATAATAAAAGGGTAATATGCAAATTGGCCCTAACAGCAGAACGACTGGGAATGACTGGTCACTATGACACACACTGACCACCAGGGGGCAGATGCTCAATGCAGGAGCTGTCTCCTGGTGGTCAGTGTGCTCCCACAGGGGGAACTCTGCGCAGCCACAAGCCAGGCTGACGGCTGCCAGCACAGCAGTGATGGCGGAGCCTCTCCTGCCTCCTCAGCAGCGCTAAGGATGTCCGACTGCAGCTTAGGCCTGCTCCCCACTGGCAAGCGGACATCCCCCAAGGGCTCCTGGGCTGCCAGAGGGATGTCTGACTGCCAGCTTAGGCCAAATCCCCCGGGAGCGGGCCTAAGCCAGCAGGTGGTCATCCCCCGAGGGGCCCCAGACTGCGAGAGGGCACAGGCCAGGCTGAGGGACACCCCTGAGTGCACAAATTTTTGTGCACCAGGCCTCTAGTATATATATAAAAGCCTAAGTGACTGGTCGACTGACTGGTCGACCGGCCAGTAGCTATGACGTGCACTGACTACCAGGGGCCAGATGCTCATTGCAGGAGCTGCTGAGCTGCTGTGACTTGGCAGCTGCAGTTCTCAGGTGACGCACCCGGAACCAGAGAGGAGGGACCCTGATTCTGGGGTGCATTACCCGAGAACCACCCTCTCGCAATCTAGGACCCCTTGGGGGATGTCAGAGTGCCGGTTTCAGCCTGATCCCCATAGGTCAGGCCGAGGGACCCCAGTGCACAGATTCTAGTATTACATAAACTTAGTTGCTCAAGCAGCAGCAGGGTTTGAGAGGACTGACTCTAATTTAGAAAGAAGTTCTACTGTGGGTAAAATGCCATAAAACAGCATTGCATGCTACAGAGAAATTGTTCAAGGAAGGAGAAGGCAATCGATGCAGCAAACTTCATTGTTGTCTTATTTTAAGACATTGCCACAGCCACCTCAGCCTTTAGCCACCACCACGCTGATCAGTCAGCAGTCAGCAACATGGAGGCGACACCCCCTACCAGCAAAAAATTATGACTCAGATGATGGTTAGAATGGTTAGCAAAAAAGCATTTTAAATTAAGATATGTACATGTTTAGACATAATGCTTTTGCAAACTTAATAGACTTCAGTATAGTGTAAACATAGCTTTTGCACACACTGGGAAACCAAAAACTTTGTGGGACTCTCCTGATGGTGAGATTCACTATTGCAGTGGTCTACAATGACCCTGCATTATCTCCGAGGTATGCCTGTGCTGGTCTGTGGCAGAGGGAAAGGCGGGAGGGTGGGGGACCACATGATGGAAGGGACATACCTGTATGCTCCCCTCATTCCATAGACCAAAGCAAGTTACATGCCCAAGCCTGCCCTCAATGGGGTGGAGATGTTGAATCCCCCTGAAGAGAGAGGCAGCGAATATAATAACACAATCTACTACATTCCTTCTCCCAGGGGGGAAATAAAAATGTGATATTCACATTTCCCCATCTGTTCCCAAAGGCCAAAGGAAGTAGCAGGTCCTGCTGTTGCCACACGAGTATCCCTTCGGCCCATTGTGGAAATCCTTCTGCAGACAATTCCCACACACTCCGCACACGTCACCTGTTTCCTACCTTGGACACCTGCCAGAAGGGCTTTCTTTGGCGGCAGGAGCATGCCTGACCATAGAGCTAAGGGTCCCAGGAATACCTCCAGGGCATCCCTTAACCAAGGAAGGCCAGAGGTTGGTGTATAAATTTCCCACCTTCCTCACCTCTCAGTAGAACAGCTTTGAGGTATTTCTGCACAACCTCTCAAAGGATCCACGATGGGAGGGAGCTCCAGTTGCCCACAGCGATAATTGGCTCATAAACGTACCTTTTCCTTTCTTTTCTTCCTTCCCTACTGTGCTTCCTGGGATGACAACCCAAACAGAGCACTGTACTTAAATCCCTGGGTCAGGTCTGTTCTGAGGAAACCCAACTACCACCGGGATGGAGGCTTCTCCTCATCCTCCAGCAATTCCTCTTCTGCCGACTCAGACCCACAGCACAGAACAGACAGTGTGGGTGCAAAATGCATTGTAAGCAACCGCGAACACCTTCCTTTGGGCTGGAACTGGCATCTTCTAGTAATACGCCAAGATGACCAACACAACTGGCAAGAGCCGAGGCACTGCTCTGCGCTCTCGCGAGGCCTTTTAGGAAACATGGAGCTGCTCCTTCGGCCGCATTCACACAAACCTACGAGGCAGGTGATTTGTCACCGTCATGGGATTGGGCCCTGTTCAAAGAGAACGTCCCCAAATACTCCCATGGCACACTGGGAAGAGGCCCCACGGTTGCCCAGCATGCTGTTGGCATCGTAGTAACCAATTGAAGGGCAAGATTCCTGCCGAGAGAATTGATGTGTGCATGGGGCATATTTAAGCGCCCTAAGAGCTGAGACAGCTCCCTGAAATGTATGGAGGACAAGGGTCAGGAAAAGAAGGAACCCAAAGAGAAAGGCAGTTGGGTTCAACGGAAGCGCCAGCCCGCTTGACCCAGAGAAGCACACTTTGTGAGAAGCAATGGAAAGGACCCTGAGCCACTGGGGCCCATTCCCTGTTAATTCATAGCATCATAGGGTTATAAACAAATCACCTCTGACTTTAAACAAGAAAAGTAAATAAAATCGCTAACATTTATATACTCAGCACCTTCCTACTCCGAACCTCGCTACTGAATTCTCCATATAACCATGTGAGGTTGGGATTGTTATCATCCCCTTTTGTGGATGAACAAACTGAGGTGCAGAGAGGAGTCTTCTCCAGGCACTGGCCCCGCCCATCCAGTGTCGGCTCTCCTAGTACTGGGCGGGGAGGCTTCTGGCTTCTTGTCAAACCGCCTTGACTCTGCGGCCATCTCAGCTGGTGTTAGCTGGTCTCTGCCTTAGACATGTTGGTGCCTCTTCCTTTCCAGCCTGTAATTTAGGATTTTTAAACAGTCCCTTTGTATCCATTGTCATGCCTCAGACACAGTTCATTCACATCCAACAAATGCAGGGTGACTGCACGTAGCAGGGTTGCGGTAGGCACGTGGGATTATGACAGTGAAGGCAGACCAGGGGCCTGCTCTCAGAGGGAACGTGAGTGTTTGAGCATGGTCAGTGCTGCTCAGAGACTCAGAAGACAGTGATGGGATTGAGGAGGAGGGGTGCCTAATTTTCTTTTTCCTTTTTTGTATATTTTTTGTTTTTGTCATTTGCTTGTTTGTCTGGGGAGACCAGGGAAGGCTTCTTCCTCTGAGAGAGTCACTTTTTTTTTTTTAAATTCTCACCCAAGGACATGCATAGAGAGAGGAAGGAGGAGAGAGAGATAAACAAAGACACATCAGCCCCAGCTGGTTTGGCTCAGTGAATAGGACATCGGCCTGTGGACCGAAGGGTCCAAGGTTTGATTCAGGTCAAGGGCACATACCTTGGTGGCAGGCTCCTCCCCGGCCTGGGCCCTGGTCGGGCCTGTTGCAGGAAGCAACCAATCGATGTGTTTCTCTCACATTGATATTTCTCTCTGTCTTTCCCCCTCTCTTCCACTCTCTCTAAAAATCAATGGGAAAACATCCTCAGGTGAGGATTTAAAAAAGAGAAACATCAATGTACCTGCCCCAACCAGGGATTGAACCTGAAACCTGAGTATGTGCCCTGACCAGGAATCAGACCTGCAACCTTTAGGTGCACAGGACTACCCTCAACCAACTGAGCCACTTTGGTTGGGCGCGAGGATCCCTTTTAAGCTAAGAGCTGAATAACAGGAAGATGCCAGCCATGGAAAGATATGGGGGAAGAACACCCCCCCCCCCCACCTTCCCAGAGAGAGAGCAGCATATGGGAAGGGCCTCAAGGGAGTACTGGCTTGAGGAGATGAAACTAGAAGGTGTTAACAATAATGCTGCCCTGCCCTGGCCAATGTGGCTCAGTTGGTTGGAGCATCATCCTGTGCACTGAAAGGTCATGAGTTCAGTTCAACCTGGGTTCGATCCCTGGTTAGGGTGCATACAGGAGACAACTAATCTCTCTCTCTCTCTCTCTCTCTCTCTCTCTCTCTCTTCAATAAAACCATATTTTTTTTTAAAATATATTTTATTGATTTTTTACAGAGAGGAAGGGAGAGAGATAGAGAGTTAGAAACATCGATGAGAGAGAAACATCGATCAGCTGCCTCCTGCACATCTCCACTGGGGATGTGCCTGCAACCCAGGTACATGCCCTTGACCGGAATCGAACCTGGGACCTTTCAGTCCGCAGAACGACGCTCTATCCACCGAGCCAAACCGGTTTCGGCGATAAAACCATATTTTAAAAAAGAGAAGTGCTAAGTGAAGAACTCGTTCAAGGCCATTGGATACATTAACCTTGCTCCGTGAAACCTTTCCTGGTGCCAGTTCTTCCCACTCTCACGCTCCCTTAGCACCTGCAACAGTTCCGGTTTAACACAGTTACCTACTAACGTGTCTGTCTTCCCCCCCAACTGCACATCTGGGACGACACACCCACAGGCCCACAGGTCCAGGCAGGGTGGGTATGTGACCACAGCACGTGAGGACAACATAATTTTCAAGTGATGTTGGAAATTTAGATTTTTATGGGAAATCTTCAGATATTTAAATGTGAATTGATTATTTGGAAAAGTTAAATCAGCCCTCAAGGGCAGTGACCTCATTTTGTTCATAATAGTATTCTTCCTCAGTATCTCACACAAGAAATGACAAATAACACTTGCTCAATAGCACTTGTTGAACAAACAAAACAAACTCAATGGAATTAATTAGATCACCTCTTCCCATTGCAGTCCACCTAAGACTTCGATTGTCATCATCTGGCTTCGCCAAAATTGGGTCCCCAGTGAAATGTAGGGTGGGCTCGGTGTTCTCTGCTCCGTCATGCAGCGGCCTTCCCGTTGGCATTCTTTATTGCTCCCCTACCCCCAACGACGCCAGGGTCCCCGGGGTTTTCTGGGCAGAAGATCAAATGCGTCCAGAGCAGGCCAGTTTCCACAGGTGGCTCAGCCGGGTTCACTCACTGATCAGACAGACCTCTCAGGACTAATGGCTTGGAGTCCAGAAATGTTGCATTGACCCTCGCAGAACCACAGCCTAACGCTGGGAGCACTCGGCCTCCAACTGGCAGAGGAAGAAAGGCGTTTGGAAAGGGACCCGCCCCGGGTCGCGTGGTTCTCGGCCGAGTCATCTCCTCTCAGTGCTTTCTTTGGCTCTGCTCAGAAGGGAGCCACATGTCCTCATCCCTCAGCATCTCTGAGGCAGTGCCCGATCTTTGTGATAAACACCCAAATATGTCGAAAGCCCTCGAGACCGGGCCACAGTGCGCGCTAGCTGTAGACTCGCCTTGGACCAACACCAGCACGGCTGCCATGAAAGGGTTTCTCCAGAAACAGGGAATGAGGCTGAGCACAAACATTCCAGGACCAGCAGCCCGGAAGGGCACCTGGGAGATGTGAGTCAGGGGGAGGGATTGGTGGGTTTTTCTCCTTTTGTGTCACCAGTAGCAGCGAGCAGAGGGCTTTCTAGCTAAGTCTCCATTTGATGAGTAGTGGCCACTGTGTGCTGGGCATTGTTCTAAACAGCAAAGTAGAATCCTGGGGCCCCCGACGCCCTTTCGGGGGTCAAACATGTGTTCACAAGGCTACTAAATGTTATTTACCTGCTTCACTCCCACCTCTCATGAGCTTCCAGCGGAGTTCTCCGGAGGCTACACGATGGCTGATAGAGAGCTTATAGAATGTGTGTTTGTCATTCTTGTGTTTTGAAATTTTCTGTTTTAATTTCAAATATGTAAATATCAACAGACCATCTCACATAATGAGGTGTGGTGTGTTTTTTTTTTTTTGAAGTCTTCGATAATATTTAAAAGCATAAAAGGGGTCTTGAAATAACAAAGTTCGAGACCTACTAATCTGGAGGGTGTGAGAAGCTCATAAATGCTCGACTGTGGAAAAATGAGAAAGTAGAGCAGGGGGAGGGGGAATGGACAGGGCCTGAGGATGGGAGGCAGGTGATGGGGGGGAGGACCCACAAGGGAGGGGCAGCTTGCATATGACACAGGGTGATGCAAGTTGGCCTAATTAGACATAAACCTACAAATCAAATATATCACTGAGTTGCCATTTAACATGCCCTCATTTATCCTAAATTTAAATTTTTTATTGTGAAGTGAATCCCAAATATATAAGAATCTATACGTTGCCATTTTAAAAGATTGGCTAAGAAAAAAGACTGTTTTTGGTAGCTTTAAAATCCCACCCTGAGCCCTAACCCATTTGGCTCAGTGGATAGAGCATTGGCCTGTGGACTGAAGGGTCCCAGGTTCGATTCCAGTCAAGGGCATGTACCTTGGTTGCAGGCACATCCCCAGTTAGGGGTTGTGTAGAAGGCAGCTGATCAATGTTTCTAACTCTCTATCCCTCTCTCTTCCTCTCTGCAAAAAATCAATTAAAAAAAATATATATTTTTTAAAAATCCCGCCCTGAACCCCTCCAAGATAGTGTCGCTTTCCTCACAAAGGGGAGCCCTATCCTGATATTTAGTTCATTCCTTTGCACCTCTTCCCAGTTTAGCATCTGCAAACAGGTATGTAAGTCTCCATAAATGATATACTGTTTAGTTCTGAATAACCAAGAAGCAAGCTCAAAGCATTGTAAGAATGGGGCCATGTTGCTATTAATAGATTTTCTCTCCCAGGAGAAAATCAACTGGACGACAGACTGGGGGCTCCCAGGGGCACAGGCAGTTCACAAGAGCTGCTCCCCTGAAGTCAGTGGTATTAGGGCGTCTGAGAGGGCTGGAGGGTGAAATTCCTCCATGGGGAGAGGGCTCCGCCTGTTGTCTTTGCTTTTGTTTTCTGGTTTGCCTCTCAGCAGTAGGCCTTGGGAGTGGCTCAAAGCTGAACACATTTAGCCCTAGCAGGTTTGGCTTAGTCGCAGCGGTTCTCAACCTGTGGGTCGCCACCCCTTTGGCAGTCGAACGACCCTTTCACAGGGGTCGCCTAAGACCATCCTGCATATCAGATATTTACATTACGATTCATAACAGTAGCAACATTACAGTTATGAAGTAGCAACGAAAATAATTTTATGGTTGGGTCACAACATGAGGAACTGTATTTAAAGGGCCAGAAGGTTGAGAACCACTGACTTAGTGGCTAGAGCGTCAGCGGAGAGAGCATCATAGAGTGTTGGCCCCCAGACTAAAGGGTCCTGGGTTCAATTCTGATCAAGGGCACGTACCCCACTTGTAGGCTCAATCCCCAACCCCGGTCAGGGCACGAGCAGTAGGCCACCCATCGCTGTGTCTCTCTCACATCGATGTTTCTCTCTCTCTGTCTCTCCCTCTCCCTTCCACTCTCTCTAAAAATCAATGGAAAAATCCTCAGGTGAGAATTCAGAACAACAAAAGCTGAACACATTTGGGGCTGAAACAACTGCAGGGCACCCCTGGGAGAGCAGGAACTCCACGAGCACCTGGTCAAGGCGAGTCAGTCCAGGAAAGAATCAGAGCTCCACTCATCTGGGCCCTCTCTTCATCGCGCTGGGATCCTGGTGGTAAGGCCTCAGATATGTCTGTGTGTCTGTATGCCAAGTCCCAGGGCGCCCTCTGAACTGCTGGAACTGGTTACCCTGAGTCTGGGCCACGAATGTCACTCTCTTCCACTGAGTGATTTGCGCTCTTTCTTTTAGGTGGAGCTTGTCCTCCAGTGGCTTGCTGAGAAAGGCTGTGCAAGAAAGTCTTTTGGGGCCTTGGATGTCTAAACATGTTTTTGTGAAGCCTTCGTAGACCTCTGGTACCTTCACTGAGAGTAGAAGTCTACATTAAAGATTTATTTTCATTGACATTTGAAATCATTGGGTCATTTTCTAGTCCTCAGTGTTGCTCTGAGAAGTCTGAAGCTGTTCTGATTTTGTTCTCTCTCTAGAATGTTGTAGAATCTTCCTCCTTTTCCTCAGTGTTCGTTCTAAAATTTTAGTAAGGTGCCTTGATTTGGGTCTATTTTTATCCATCACACTGGGCACTTGGCCCTTTCAGTTTGGAGAATGGGATTCTGCAGAACTTCTTGAGTTTCTCATAAGCGATTTCTTCCCCTCAATTTCCTCTGTTCCTTCTTCTGGAGCCCCTATTATTCTGATGTTGGATCTCCTGGTCCGGGCTTCCATTTACTTTTTTTTTTTTTTTCCTATTTTCAATTTCTGTGTCTTTTTGTGATTTTTAAGATGTTTCCTCAACTAGATCTTCAAACTTTTGACTATTTTTATTTCTACAATCATATCTCTCATTTCTAAATCTTTGAATGTTTTCATATGCTGTTTTCGGTTCAGTTTAGAGATGCAATGCTCTTTTCTTATCTCTCTGAAGACAATGCCTTTTTAAAAACTTCCTGCATAGTACCTGTGTCCTCCGGGCTGCTTTTCTCCTGTTTGTTTTGGTCTCTCTCTTCCATGTTCCAGGTTTTCCCCGGGTGCAAGGTATTCCTTAGCTCTATGGCCCATGAAAAACTAAAAAGCTAATTGGAAGCTTTTAGCGCCTGGGGGACTGTCCACTTGGAGCTTCCAAATAGGGTTGTCTGTGGGCCTATTTGTTGGGAAGCCCAGGATGGCAGTGCTTTTCAATCTTTCCTTTAAGCCAGCCATCCTCCAACCCCCTCCCTGGAAGGTAGGGTTTGGTTGCCAGAGTTCCAGGACCCAAGCTGAGGGGTGAGGGTTGGAGAAGTGGAGGTGTAGTGTTTCACAATCAGCATGAAAACACGTATGGTTGCTTTGTCCCCATTTTCCGTGCATTCCCCATGCCCTCAACTGTGCTTGGCACCCCCTACCCACAGAAGGTCTGCTTCCCCCTCCCTGGGAACAATCTTCCAGCCTGCTCCCTGTGGGGGAGGATCAGTGCAAGGGCGTGTGGGGAGTATGGGGTGGGAGAAGGGATCTAGGATACGTTTGCTTCTTAAATAGCTCACCCAGTTGTTCTTATTTTAGCACCCGCTGCCCCCTTCACTCCCAGAGGCCCTGGGCTGCCAGGCTCTTTGTCTTTGGCCGAGTCCGCTGTGTAAATCCGGTTTCTGCTCAGCCCTGCCCATGGCTGCCTGGGACTCAGCTTTCCCAGGCCTGCCAGAGGAGTCACCCTGTTGCTCTCTGTGGCCGTGGTTTCCCATCCTGTTTGCTCAACTTTGTGGGTTCATTGTGTTTGTCAAAAATCCCTCTCCCAGAAGTTTTAGTGGTTTCAGGAAGGAGCAAATTTAGAAACATATATTTAATCTGTCACTGTAACCTGACAACTACCCTAAAATTCTGAGCTCCGATCTGCTCCCTAAATTCCAACTGCCCTGCTGGAATCTGGGAATACAGATGTGTTTAGGACCTGGTACCCATCCTCATGGATATCGGTTAAGCAGGAAAAAAATGGGCATATTCAAGGGAAAGGAATACAAGTCCACAATTCTTGAGGGTCACAAGGGTCTTGGATTTCAGAATGTATCAGATTTTAGAAAGATAATATGGGGCATATACCATTGTTCTCACAGCACACCACCTGGGAATGAAACACATTTATATTGCTGCAGTGAAATGTATGAGAATTCCCAGTAAGTAGGCTAAAAAAAAAAAAAAAAAAAAGACTATAAATAGCCTCCTGTCCATTCAGGGCAGGTTTTAAAACCAAATGATTTAACAAACCAAGCCCCGTTTTCAGCTTGGGGATTCTGAGCAGTTGACCAGGCCCCGTGACCCTCTACAATGCATTACCTTCAATAAATGAGGTTTGTACAAAGTACTGCGGGAATAGACTAGAAGGCTTCACAGAAGAGGTGATAGTTGAGCTAGACTTTGAAGACTGAATAGGAACTCACCAGAAAGGAAAGTGAGTTCTAGGGAGTCCCCAAGGTCAAAGAATATGTTCAGAGTGAGCAGCTCAAGCAAAGGCCCAGAGGTTTGAAGCCAGAAACAATGCCATTTTGCTTCCTGCTCCTGGAGAATATGAGCAACTGGGCAGCTTGGTTTGGGTTCTAGAGCCAGGTCTCTTCCCACAGGATGAGGCCACTCTTTCCAGGTAGAGCATGAACTGGAGTAGGGATGCGATGGGATGACAGATGGGCAGGGCAGGTCATAGGGAACCGTCTTGGCCACACCAAGAAGTTTTGGCTTCACCCTGTAGGACGGCATTTCTCAAAGAGGGGTCCCCAAAGTCTCTCAAGGAGTCCAAGAGGTCAAAAGCATGATCACGTTACGCGTTTGCTTTATAAAAAGTTTGTTGTCATGTGCAATAATGCAAAAGCAGTGCTGAGTAACCCTGCTGGCACCTTAAGAAGAGCCAAGCCATACAGGTAGGCAGTCACTTTATGCCTCACCACTAGGCACTCGCAGTTGTTTTAGAACTTGCTTTACTTAAGAACATCCTTGGTGATTCCCTCCCTGTGTTCATTACAATAGCCAAGATATGGATACAACCCAAGTGAATAAAAAAGTGGTGGTACATATATACAGTGGAATATTGCTTGGCCATAAAAAAAGAATAAAATCTTACCTACTACTTGCAACATCATGGATGGACCTGCTAGAGGGTATTTTGCTAAGTGAAATAAGTCAGACGGAGGAAGACAGATATCATATGATTTCACTTCTATGTGGAATCTAAAGAACAAAGTACATGAACAAACAAAATTAAAACAGACTTATAACACAGAAAATAGACGGATGGTTGCCAGATGGGAGGAGGGAGGGAATTGGCTGAAAAAGGTGAAGGATTAAGAAGTACAAGCGGATTAAACACAAGCTCCTCTACTTCTCTCCCTTCCTTTCTCTTTAAAATCAATAAACATATCCTCAAATGAGGATTTTTTCAAAAGTACTGTTAAATATTATCAAAGGGGAAAAAATCCTTGATGAAACAGTAAAATTATTATATTTACTAAGCCTTGACCCTTGAGTATGTGACTTTTAAAATTTTTTTTAAAAAATCCTCATCTGAGGATATTTTTTCCATGGTTTCTAAAGAGAGTAGAAGCGAGGGAAGAGGGGGACAGACAGAGGGAAGGGAGGGAGGAGGGGGAGAGAGAAACAGCCAGGTGAGAGAGACACATTCATCTATCTATTGGTTGCCTCCTGTATATGCTGCAACCAAGGTACCTGCCCTTGACCGGGAATGGAACCCAAGACCCTTTGGTCTGTGGATCGATGTTCTAACCAAGGAGGAAACCACGCAAGGCAAGTATGTGACTTTCTCTAATATTATGTTTGAATGAATGGGAAATATGCATAAAACATTTCTGCTGAATACCAAGGTACCATGGTGATCTCCAGGAAAAGCACTTGTGCAATTGTTTGAGTTACAGGTAAAACTAGGCATTTTTCATGGAGCACCATTTTCACTTGAAGGACAGTTGTTAAAAATATAGATACGATTATTCAGATTTCAACATTTGGCAGGCATTTTCTTGAAAATGAACGTAGTGAGCCTGTGACTTCAAGGAAATCAATCGACAGCTACTTGTTGCCAATAAAATTTGAGTTTTTGAGCAAAAATATAAATGTTGGAAATTTCACACCATGGATTTGACAGCTTCCCAATACTGAAAGAATTTTCTGATGAAATCAATGGTAATATGAAATTTTTCATTATAGTAATGAAATGTGTCAATGTTTCAAAGATTTGCATGAGTCAGTGGCTCAATATCTTTTAACAGGACTAATGTATTATGCTCCAAAATCATGCATGGATAAAAGATAGATTAAAATGCAAGATAAGTCAATGGATTTTTTTTTCATCCTCACTGAGCACATGTTTACTAGTACTTATTTTAGTGAGAGAGGAAGGGAGAGAGGGAGAGAGAGAAATATTGATCAGTTGCCTCTTGTAAGGGCTCCAACTGGTGACTGAACTTGCAACCTAGGTATGTGCCTGACTGGGAATCGAACCTGCCACCTTTTGGTGTACAGGACGATGCTCCAACCAAGTGAGCCACACTGGCCAGGGTGAGGTCAATGGATTTTAATGCAAAAGAGTAAGAAAAATTAATTGACATGGTTCAGATTCTACATTGCAACTAACTTTTAAAAATATATATGTTTTTATTGATTTCAGAGAGAGGAAAGAGAGAGAGAGAGAGAGAGAGAGAGAGAGAGAGAGAGAGACATCAATGTGAGAAACATCAATTGGTACCCCAACCTCAACCGGGATCGAACCCACCACCTGGATATGTGCCTGACTGTGACCTTTTGCTGTACAGGACGATGCTCCAACCAACTCAGACACATTGGCCAGAGCTTTCAGATATTCTTTCATTCATCTTTTCAGCAACCTGTGAGGTAGCTATGATTATGCCTATTTTATAGATGAGGAAAAAGTCAAAGAGAGATTCAGTAACTTGCCCAAGGTCACACTCTACTTAGTGTCTCAGCAGGAGTTTGAACCAAGCAGTTTGACCCTATAATCCACATCATACCTTCTCTGCCATGATAATTGGATCTGGGAAGACTCTAAGTATCTACTATGAGGGGCTGGGCCCTGATTTCTGAGGTGCTCCCAGATCTTTGGGTCTATAATGTTGACATTCTACTTATCTACAATATTAATTGGTTACCTAATCTACTTATATAAAAACCCTGGGTGTAACATCACGGCCAGAACTGAGACCAACCAGAAGGAAGCCAGTCCTGCAGGGGTTGTCTTGGAAATGTCTGTGCCCTCCCCCAGCTGTTTCCTGGAGAGCGAGGTTTCAGGCAGGAACCCGCCCTCGGAGTGGAGCGTGGAAGTGAAATGATTTGTAATGGATCTATTATTAAAGCTACCTTTGGAAATACTATATCTATAGATCAGTGGTTCTCAACCTTGGCTGCACATTAGAATCACCTGGGAATCTTTTTAAAATCCTGATTTCTGGGCCTCATCCTCCGGAAATTCTATTTCTTTGTTACTAATGTTGTGGCCCCACCCCATAACAAAGAAACAATTTCCGGAGGATGAGGCCCAGGAATCAAGATTTTAAAAATATTCCCAGGTGATTCTAATGTGCAGCCAAGGTTGAGAACCACTGCTATAGATAATATTAAAAATATATCTAAACGTGCAATTCTTTGTCCAAAAAATGAGCATGTTCAAAAATTAAATGAAGAAAATTTGGATATACTCGATGGAGATTTTCACACATATTTGAGTGATGATTCCATTGATTCCACAGATGATGCTGAAAAGGAAAATTTTCCCATCGAATTTCTTAATAGTATTACTCCTTCGGGAATGCCATGTCATAAATTAAAATTGAAAGTGGGTGAAATCATCATGCTATTGAGAAATCTCAATAGTAAATGGGGTCTTTGTAATGGTACCAGATTTATTATCAAAAGATTATGAACTAACATTATCAAAGCTGAAGTATTAACAGGATCTGCAGAGGGAGAGGTTGTTCTGATTCCAAGAATTAATTTGTCCCCATCTGACACTGGCCTCCCATTTAAATTGATTGGATGACGGTTTCCCGTGATGCCAGCATTTGTGATGACTATAAATAAATCACCAGGACAAACTCTAGACAAAGTAGGCATATTCCTACCTGAACCCGTTTTCGCACATGCTCAGTTATATGTTGCTTTCTCTTGAGTTTGAAGAGCATGTGATGTTACAGTTAAAGTTCTAAATACTTCATCATAAGGGAAATCAGTCAAGCACTCTGAAAGTGTTTTCACTCTTAATGTGGTGTACAGGGAGATATTAGAATAAGTTTAATCACTTTATCAGTCATTGTTTGCATCACTGTTGTCTTTATATAATGTTTCTGTTGTTTTCATATCATGTTTTTGTTGTTTTCATATCATGTTTTTGTCATTTTTATATCATGCCTCTGTTGTTATATCCTTTTGTTACTGTTTATTTATTAATAAATGTATATATTATTTTCATATACATTTTACTAATTTCCTTTCACCTCTCACACTTCTATTATAGAGAAAGGGCAAATAGCAATATTAAAATATCTCCACTAATTAATTCCCTTAAAAATATATATTTTATTGATTTTTTACAGAGAGGAAGGGAGGGGGATAGAGAGTTAGAAACATCGAGGAGAGAGAAACATCAATCAGCTGCCTCCTGCACACTCCCCACTGGGGATGTGCCTGCAACCCAGGTACATGCCCTTGACCGGAATCGAACCTGGGACCTCTCAGTACGCAGGCTGACGCTCTATCCACTGAGCCAAACCGGTTTCGGCTTAATTCCCTTTTAATGTGCACGAATTTCATGCACCAGGCTACTAGTTTATATGTAAACAAATATATATTCTAAATTAAATATATATTTATCGGTGAATAAATGATTCACTTATGCAGCAAACATTTATTGGCTGTGTGCTACATGTCAGGTTCTGTACGAGGCACTGCACATACATCTTCTTTAATCCTAAGAGGTAGGTATTATGATGCCCATCGTACAGATGAGAAAACTGAAGCTCATAGAACTTATGAACTAAGCAGGGTCATGCTGTTATCAGCAGAAGCAAGATTCCAGCCCTGGTCCCAAGTCTACTCCTTTTCAAAATGCAAGCTCCTTCCCTGACCCCAACCTGCCTCTCTTCAAGCACAGAGGGGCCTGTGGGGTCTGATTAGCACGAGGTCCTGATGGACTAGAGAGCATGAGGTCCTGATGAACTAGAGGGTAGGGGACAGGAACTACCTCTTGACCTCACCTCCCAGGCAGGGCTGGGATCTGAGGGCACCAGCTTGGTCTAGAAGGGAAGCGGGGGAGGGAGCATTTTAACAAAGCCCCGCAAGGTGTCACTGTTTATCCGAATATGTACTCTCCTTTCCCTCCAGCCTTCTCTGGCCAGAAGTACCAAAAGCCTGGCTCCAAGGATCTCAGCCACAGCCCTCCTGGGAACCGAGACGGGGTCACGTGGTCGCTGTCCCCGGGCTGGCAGGCCAATGAAGTCACAGCCACATAGATGCCATGAATCACAAACTCTGGAGACTCCCACCCAGTGCATTACAGGAAGTGCCACGCTTTCCTCGGGTTTTCCAAGAAATCGCAGGGCGAGGACAGGTCCCGAGTCCCTGCCGGCTCCGCCTGCGAGCGCGGCGGCAGCTCAGTCGCGCCCTCTGGCGACGAGTCGGCTGTTGGCGCCTGGCCGCTGTGCAAAGACCTGCGGGGCTGCCTCCTCTTTTTAGAGCGTGTGGTGGCCACGAAGTCCCTTCAAAGGAATCTTCGGAAGAAAGAGGGAGAAGGAAACGTCTTCCCTTTGTGTTACCCTCTGTTTCCCAGCAAAGCTGCCAGGGTCCTAAACGATTCTTTCCTATTATTTCTTCCTATTTCCTCTAGGGGGCGCGCGTGCATTGCCAGGACCTGTTTGTGCTGGGCTGCCCACGTGCTTAACTCCTATTCTCCCGTTGGCTGGCCATGTGATGTGCTGGGGCGGGGAAATAATGCAGCTCCTTCCCAAGGTTGGAGACCTGAGAGCAGCCGACCCAGCGTTCCTGCATGCAGCAGGGGGTGAGGCAGGAGCAGAGAGAATATTTCTGTGTCAGCCGCTGTCCTAAGCACTTTTTGCAAGTTCTTGCCCATTTGATCCTCACAACAGCCACAGGAGGTAGATACTATTATCACCCCATTTCATAGTCTGGTTTAGGGAGGCTAAGGAATCTGTCCAATGTGCCACGGCTACTAATGGCAGAGCGAGATTCAAATCCAGGCTACCTGGCCCCACACTGTTCTGGTGTGTGTGTGTGTGTGTGTGTGTGTATGTGTGTGTGTGTGTGTGTGTGTGTGTGTGTGTGTGTGTTAAGGGGAGGCGGGAGGGACTGGCCTGAGACAGCCCAGGAGGCTGGCTGGGGGTTGATGACTGTGATGGTCAATTTTATGGGTAGGCTGGAGTCCCCAGTTATTCAAACATTAGATGCTGCTGTGAAGGTATTTTGTGGCTGGGATTCGTCTATATCAGTGGATCGCAACCTTGGCTGCACATTACAACCACCTGGGAATCTTTTTAAAATCCTGATTTCTGGATGAGGCGCAGAAATCAGGATTTAAAAAATATTCCCAGGTGATTTCTAATGTGCAGCCAAGGTTGAGAACCACTGGTCTATATGATCAGTTTCAGTTAGAGAGATAGATCACCTGGGTGTGTCTGAGTCAATCAGCGGAAAGGCTTTAAGAGCAGAACAGAAGCGGGAAGTTTTATGATGAACAGGGCACAGTTCAATTCCTGCTCAGGGCACGGTTTTTGGTTTTGCCCTCTTGGCACCCAGCTGCCCTGCACGGAGGAAGGCCAGGCTGTCCTAGTGAAGGAAGGAGAGAGAGCCCTGGAGGAAAGTGTACCAGATGGCTGAAGGAGAAAGTCCACCTGTGGGCCAGGGTCAGCCTTCCTCACAGCCTGCCCTGCAGACTCGAACTTGCCTAGCCAGCTCCCGCCACTGCAGAAGCCAATTGCTGGCAATACATCCCTTACTACATCCCACTGCTCCTGTTTCTCCACCTGAACCCTGACTCATACAATGACCAAGAACAGACAGGTGCCTGGGGGGGGGGGGGAGGGCGGGTGAGGAGGCCGCTCCCCAGGACTTGGTTCAATGTGAGTCCCCTCCACAGGCTCACTGCCACCCTGGGGAGAGGCGGGAAATTCCAGATGGACTGATGCATTTCCATTCTCGAAGGGAATGGAGAATCAATAAAGAAATCTAGTTCAGATATGGAAAAGTGAAGAAAGACATTTGTGCACGCCCAGGTTTATGGACTAAGTAGGGTCACATCTACTACACCATGTGAACACCCTAGACCAGTGATGGCGAAGCTTTTGAGCTCGGCATGTCAGCATTTTGAAAAACCCTAACTTAACTCTGGTGCCGTGTCACATATAGAAATTTTTTGATATTTGCAACCATAGTAAAACAAAGATGTATATTTTTTATATTTATGTTATATATTTAAATGCCATTTAACAAAGAAAAATCAACCAAAAAAATGAGTTTGCGTGTCACCTCTGACACGGATGTCATAGGTTCGCCATCACTGCCCTAGATCTACGTCAGGGTGCAACAGAAAACAGAGCTACAGTAACACTAACCACGCCATAATAATAACAGTAACACAGCCCTATTGTAAGAAAGTACCAGGTGTCCGTTATTGTATTTTACTCCATTGGCTAACAGTAACCTTGTGAAGGGTGGGTGGTTATTAGCCCCTTTGCAGAAGAGGAAGTGAGAGCTGGGTAGATAAAATAGTGGTCTCAGGGTTCAAGACCTGCCCTGTTGCCTCCAACGCTGAACTTTAAGGACGATGCTGTACTGGTCTCTGAAACAATGACTGAGATTCCCCCTTCCCGCCGACCATTCCTCCTTCAAAGTTCCCAGAGACTCTCCCCTGTGCTCCTCGGCTACCAGAAACCCTTCCTCCCCCTCCTGGCATTTGCCCCATGTCCTCTGACCGGCCCAGGCTTCACTAGGAAGCTCCCAGATCCTGTCAGTGTCTGCGCCAGGCTGAAGAGGTTGCTGGGTCCCTGCCTGGGGCTGGGTCACTAACGCTGAGATGTCTGGGAGGGCAGGCCCAGCAGGCCAACCCACAGTCTGTCCCTCCCTGTGAGTGCATGCCCCTCCTCCCACCAAAAGCAGAGGCTGGGTCTGAATCTGGTCATGTGACTTGATTTGGCCCCTGGAATGCAGCAGAAGTGTTGCTCTGTGGGGTTAGGCCCAGCCCTCAGTTTTTGGTTTTTCCCTCTTGGCACCCAGCTGCCCTGCACTGAGGAAGGCCAGGCTGTCCTAGTGAAGGATGGAGAGAGAGCCCTGGAGGAAAGGGCACCATGTGTGAGACACCCCAGCGACAGCCAGCATCAGCGCTGAGAGATGCCTTCCGGGACCTTCCAGCCCAGGCCAGCCCAACCTGCAGCTGGACGCAGCTGAGCTCTGCTCAGTTCCTACCCATATCTCATGAGAACATATACTAGTAAGTCATTGTTGCTTTACGCTGCTCAGCTTTGGGTGGTATGTTACGCACAACACACAACTGATACAGACTCACCTGTGGGAGAAGCACACCTCTGCAAACCTTGATGTAGGCTCCGCTCCAAATTTGAGCTGAGACTCATTACAAAAAAGAAACCCCTCCCTGGCCAGGGTGGGTCAGTGGTTGGAGTGTCGTCCGGTACACCAGAGAGGGTGTGGGTTCCATTCCGGTCAGGGCGCATGCCTGGGTTTCAGATTCAATCCCGGTGGGGGCGCGTGTGGGCGGTAGCCGATCAGGGTTTCTCTCTCCCTAAAATCAATAACATCATATCCTCAGGTGAGGGCTACAAAGAAACCACAGACTCCAGGAGGATGTTTGTTCTCTGAGAAGCAGCTGGAATCTGCTGTCCCTCAGATGGGGCCTTGGAAGGTGGCCCTGCTCACCCGCTGCAGCCACCGTCACTGCAGGCAAGACCTGCAGCCTGGCCTGGCAGGAGAGGCCATTTCTGTCCTCCCCCGTGGAGGGCGGTTTGGAGGGAGGGCTGCTCCAGGCCCAGGTCCCAGGGTCACCACCTGGGGCGGCTGCTTTCTGCTCCTCAGGGCGTGCTCTCTCTGAAATGCTCGGGTTCCCCTTCAGTGCTCAGCCTGGGAAGCAGTTTGCTCACTGCTTCTTGCAGCTGCTCTCAGGGGAGGACAGAGAAGGTGGTCCAGCTCACCTGGGAGGGGAACTCAGCTTGCAGGCCTCCCAGATGCAGCAGGTGGAGCTCACGTTCATTGTGGGCAGGGCTCTCTTGGAGACAAACCCACCGCAGCACCAGCCCCCCCAAAGGCTGAAGGTGCCACTCCCCGTCACCCTCCCCACTACTCTACCCCTTGCTTAGCCCTCATCATACCCCAGGCAGAATCATCTCAGACGGCGGTAGCTGCATCTCCATAATTCTAGAAAGAGGGGCCTGGGGGGCAGCAACAGCAAATGCTTAATGCCAGGTCTCAAGGGCTGGCTGAGGAGCAACACTATGATGCACACTGACCACCAGGGGGCAGACACTCAATGCAGGAGCTACCCCCTGGTGGTCAGTGTGCTCCCACAAGGGGAGTGCTGCTCAGCCAGAAGCCGGCTAAAGGCTGGCGAGCGCAGCAGTGGTGGCAGGAGCCTCTCCCACCTCTGCCTCCATGGCAGTTGGATATCCCCTGAGGGCTTCTGGACTGGGAGAGGGCACAGGCCAGGCTGAGCCCCACCCTCCCCCAGTGCACGAATCTTGTGCACCGGGCCTCTAGTTTTAATATAATCGATCCCATGTAATATTTGGGACAGACTTATACTAAAAAATTATTTGTTGTGTATCTGAAATCCACATTTAACTGGTGTCCTGTACTTTAACTTACTAAATCAAGCAAACTTATAATATCACTACATAACGTAAGCTCTTTTATAATAGTACTGGAGTTATCCAAGAGAATGTCCATCTTCCCAGAGGACACACATAGAAGCATTAAGGAGTAAAGGGCCGAAATGCCTGCAATTTACTCTTAAATGGTTCAGCAAAAATATTCATGGTAATAATAAAATTAATAATAAGGAGTGACAAAGCAAATGTGGCAAAATGTTGACCAATGATGACTGTAGAGCAAACAGTTGGTACTCAGTATGTTCATGAAGTTTATCTGGAAACTTATCATGAAGCCCATGATAAATTTCCCACCACCTGTGTCTGAGGCCCAATTTTCTACGACTTCACCCATTTCAGCCACACGGAAGTACTCCTGTGAGCTGTGACCATCTACTCTGGAGTCTGGTTAAACACGGTATGGCCCATCCTTGGGTAGGAATGCCACATAGCCATTAAAAAGAAGGGCTGCCCAGCTGGTGTGACTCAGTGGTTGAGCATCGACCTGTGAACCAGGAGGTCATGGTTGGATTCTGGTCAGGGCACATGCCCGGGTTATGGGCTCAATCTCCAGTAGGGGGCACAGGAAGCAGCTGATGGATGTTGCAGTCTCATATCTATGTTTCTCAATCTCTCCTTCCTTCTTTTCTCTTTAAAAATCAATAAGCTATCTATCTATATATAAAAGCCTAAACGACATTACTACTGAACGACCAATTGACCGGTTGCTATGATGTTCACCGACCACCAGGGGGCAGATGCTCAATACAGGAGCTGCTCCATGGTGGTCAGTGTGCTCCAACAGCCAACCTCCCACGGTCGGCCAACCTCCTGCGGTCCCTCTCCCTGGCCAGCTGGCCCTGATCAGCCCCGATTGCAGGCCAGGCCGAGGGACCCTACCCGTGCACAAATTCGTGCACTGGGCCTCTAGTTCCTTAGGAAAAAAAAAAAGAAAGATGCCCTGAATGTTATCAATAGTATGAGACAAGATTTGGAACCTGTGTAGAGTAGGATGCTTTGTTGCCATATAGTAAGGATATTGCTCAACACACACATGGGTGCACACACACATACATGCTGGTGTCTGCACGGGTGATCGCCTGTAAGGACCCACAGGGAGCTGTTAACACAGAGTCCCTGCGGGGAAGGCCAGGTGGAGCAGGTCGGCTTTTGCTTTGCTTTTCACTTTCTCTTGTAAGTGACACTCCCTCCTCACACCGAGTCAGTGCAGTTCTGTGGGGCCCTGGGTCACAGTGCTTTTCTTGGATGCGGGCCACCTCACTCCACCACCGTGCAGCAGGCCCCGATGTTACCCCATTTGACAGGTGAGGAAAGTGAGGCACAGAGAGATTAAGAGATTTGTTTACAGATACACGGCAAGTAAGCAGTGGAGCTGGGAGTCAAACCCAAGCAGTGGAGTTCCACAGCTCCAACTTTTACCTACTGAGTGACACTGTCCCTTAATGTACTGTTTTTTATGTAGTTAAAACATTCACAGCAGTTTCCTGTTACAGGCCATTTTTTTTTTACTTCTTTATATGCTTTTTATTTTATTTTATTTTTAAATATATTTTTATTGATTTCAGAGAGGAAGAGAGACAGAAACATCAATGATGAGAGACAATATTTGACTGTCTGCCTCTTGCCTACATCCCCTACTGGGGATTGAGCCCACAAACTAGGCATGTGCCCTTGACCAGAATCAAACCCAGAACCCTTCAGTCCCCAGGCAGATGCTCTATCCACTGAACCAAACCGGCTCGGGCTCTATGCTTTTTAGAAAACAAACAACAAATGGCCTACAGTGAATTGTTCCATTACCTGTCATTCTTGTTGTCCATTGGTTGCTTCAGTCCCTCCCTGACCACAGTTTGATGGACGGCCGGTGAGGGAAGAACATGATTTCGAAAGTCAAGTGGCCCCTTTCTTATCTCAGCTCCACATGAATAGCAGCAAGACCTTGGACTGGCCCCTTCCCCTCCCTGACCTCCGCCTCCATCTGCAGAGCTGGAGCCACCCTGGAGCCATGACCTCCACCGCCCTCTTGCTCAAGGAGTCTTTGGCTCTTTTTGGTCTATTTTTATTGGATACCTCTCCCAGGGGCTTGTGGGCCTGAGCTGATTTCCCTGGCTGGCTCCAATCCAGCCAGCTCAGGTGGAGAGCACCAAGCTAATGAGGCCAAGGTCATGGGCCAGTTAGCAGCTCCCGGGCCGGTAGCTGGGCTCAGCACAGGCGACCCCAGGGGGACGAAGAGAGCAAAGCTGGCTCCTGCAAGTCATCACTTGCAGTCAGAGCCCCGTGGAGCCCAGGTCCCAGCAACCCTTTTGGCTGCAGTGCATCCCGGAGTCACGTTGAAAAGCAAGGGGACTCGAGGAGCCTGTGGAGTGGGGGCAGGGAGAGGACCAGATGGCTTTTCAGGTGCATCCAATGCCCGCAATCAGACCCACACCTGGTCAGGCCAGGGAGACGGGAGCCAATGCTCTTCCTGTGAAGCTGCAGCAGAGAGTCCTCCACATCCTCCCAGTGTCCCCACACAGCCCCTCACTCTGTGCCAGTCACGTTCCTGCCTCCCACTCAGGGGTGACGGAGAGAGAGGCCTCCTCTTTACCCTGGTATCTGCCAGGAGGACTGGGGTTGTCTGTTTTGCTCACTGTTGCACCCCTGGCACGGGGATTGTGCCTGGCATTCATACAGTAGGATCTCAGTAAATATTGTTTGTGTGAATCGATTCACCTTTGTCCCAGAGAGAGGCTGCGGACTGCGTTTGAGAGCACACGGAATCACCAGTGGGTTCTACTTGGTTATTTTCAATTAGCCCTGTTCCCCTGGGGCTGGAAGTTCCAATCCCTGTGAAGGCTCTAGGAAGAGAGAATAGCTCCTTTTACAGTGTGCTGCCGCCCCCTAGCATCCACAGTTTGCAAATTCGAATTGTCTTTTTTTGAGAATTTTTGTAAGAGTTTATTTGAGCAAAACTGATGACATGATGGGAAGCAAGACCTCAAATTCTCTGGAGCACAAATTTGAATTTTCTACTCAGTTCAGTCGGTGTTCATTATTAATTACTATATGATTAATTTTTCATTGAGTCCTTACCATCAGCCAGGCTTTGAGCTAAGCACATAAACAGTATTGATTCATTTAAATTTCATAACAGCCATAGTAGATGGGCACTGCCATTATCCCCATCTTATGGGTGAGAAAACTGAGGCAGACAGATCAGGCAGTTTGCTCAAACCCACAAGGATAGGAAGCTCTGGAGCCCACACTCCCCATGGCGACTGAGGCTGCTCCTCAGGACTTACTCTGCACGCAGTATCTGCCTATGAGGTGCTGGTGATTAGGAAATGAATGAGGCCGTCCTCGTTCACGGTTAAGCACACTGTGGCCTGTCCACATCCTGGGATGCTGCTCCGAATGATGGTGAGTGTAAAAAGACAGTCCCAATAGTGTTACACTGTCTGATGCCATTCACTCCACGGTCTTGAAAGGTCAAGGTTATAGAAATGAAGACTCGATTAGTAACTCCGTGGGCTAAGGGGGGGTGAAGGTGGGAGGGGAGAAGGTGTGGCTATGAAAGGCAAACACCAGCGATCCTTGAGGGGATGGAAATGTTGTGTCGTGACTGCATCAATGTCCTGGTTGTGATATTGAAGAGGAGGCAAAGGAAGCAGCATTTGGTTCAATAAAATACCATTAGTGCCCTGGCTGGGTGGCTCCGTTAGAGTGTCATCGTGTATACCAGAAGGTTGGTAGTTCCATACCTGATTGGAATGGGAGGCAACTGATCATTGTTTCTCTCTCATATCAATGTTTCTCTCTCTCTCTCTCTCTCTCTCTCTCCTTCTTTCTCTCTCTCTCTCTTCCTCTAAAGTCAATAAACATATCCTCAGGTGAGAATTACAGAAAAACAAATCTTACCTAATAATAGACAAACATGTAGCCGTAACCGGTTTGGCTCAGTGGGTAGAGCGTTGGCCTGTGGACTGAAAGGTCCCAGGTTTGATTCCGGTCAAGGGCAGGTACCTTGGTTGCAGGCACATCCCCAGTAGAGGGTGTGCAGGAGGCAGCTGATCGATGTTTCTCTCTCATAGATGTTTCTAACTCTCTATCCCTCTCCCTTCCTCTCTGTAAAAAATCAATAAAATATACAAAGAAAAATGAATAAATAAATAAATAAACAAATAAAAAAAAATAGACAAACATGTAAATTGACCGCACCTTTGCTACCCTAACCAACCAATCAGGAGAGTATGCAAATTAACCTAACAAAGATGGCAGTTAATTTGTATATGTAGGCTCCAAGTGGTGGAGCGAAGCCTCATGGCCCTGGGGCCAGCTCCGGCCGGAGGCCGGCCAGAGCAAAGGCCCTGCATGCTGGGTGCCAGAGGAAAACCGGTGCCAGCAGCCAGGGGAAAGGAAGGCCTATTGCACAAATCTCTTCGTGCAACAGGCCTCTAGTATAATTATTACCTATAACCCCAAAGAAGAAAACTGGCTGGTTGTGTGCTAAATCTGTGTGTTTACATCTACAGAGTTTAACTATTTAATTTACCACTGCGGGAAACTGGGTACAGGATACATGGGATCTCCATGTATTACTTTGTACAACTGCAAAGTAAAAGGTTTGATATTTAAAAAGAAGGAAGCAGCCCTAGCCGGTTTGGCTCAGTGGATAGAGCCTCAGCCTGTGGACTGAAGGGTCCCAGTTTCGATTCCCATCGAGGGCACATTGTGGGCTCAATCCCCAGGAGAGGGTGCACAGGAGGCAGCCAATCAATGATTCTCTCTCATCAATTGATGTTTCTATCTCTCTCTCTCTCCCTTCCTCAATGAAATCAATAAGAATATATATTTTTAAACAAAAGGAAGCCACCATCCCCCCCTACCCCCCCGCTCGGGCTCCTGGGCCTCCTGTCACTGCTGACGTGGGGAGCAGCAGCTGTCCTCGGGGTCCCCGTGCTGAAGACACTCAGCTCCATCAGGTCCTGTCCTCAAAGAACTCACAGTGAGGGAGTGAGACCCCACCATATACCTGACATGGCAGTGGTGACAGAGGACAGCCCGGTCTGGCGGGACAGGGACAGGAAGGGCTGCCAATGCAGCGACACTGGAGCTGAACCCTGGAGGGTTAATGCCGGGTTCTTGTTCCAGCATCTAGAAGGGTTCAGCAATCTGGAGAAGGGCTGTGTGTAACTTAATAAAGAGTCCAGAGATAAAATATAATTTTGAAAGGCATATGAGGGTCAGAGGAGCATAGCTAAAGAATCTAAGTTCTCCTCATCTCAGGACCTCTTGCTATTTTATGAACACAATTTGTCCTAAGGCGGGGTGGAGATATACACTTGAAAGGGTAGGGTCAGGTACAGAATCCATTGTCAGATTTTGCCTGTGGCTGTGCAGGTGTTTGGCCAATAGGAGGAAATAACATGTAGATTAAGATGCCCTGAGCTAACTGGCAGCAAGTAATCATCCCTTTTCAGGTTTGGGGAAATGCCTTTCGCCATTCCCAACAGGTGACTGCATGTGTGACTCAGCCCTTTGTTGGGGTCTGGCCCAGCAGGTCCAGGGGTTCCCAAAGGTGTGGATGAAGTCGGCGAAGAAGGAAGGACATGGAGACAGCGTTCAGATGATCAGCATTGCCAGGTTCTCCCTTTATTGTCCTGTTACATCTGTATTTATACCATTTGATCCTATAAGCATGCCTCTATAATCACATCATGGTATGTTTTGGGTAACCTTCTACAGTTCCTTATTTCATTTCCATAGTTTCTTATCTGACCTTTGCCAAAAATCCTGTCTCTATCTAGTTCTGTTGATTTTAATCTTGTCTAGGTTAATCTCTGTGTTCCATTATAAGGGCTATTCCAAGGTCACTGCTCTGCTGATAAGCTACAAGGAAGTGACTGAAGAAGAAGATTATCCTACCCAGTAAAGGTTATGTCCTCCCAGCCTCGCTGCTTGCCTTCCCTGGGACTGCCCTGAGTCGGTGGGTCTCCAGGGGTATAGGCTTTGGTGCTTTCCCTGGTGGGCAGACCCCTGGGGATGTGGCCCAACAAGTCCCAAGTTTATTGCCAACAGTCTTAGTCCAAGTTCTTCATAAGTAGTACATGGTATTTCTATAACACTAAGGGGTTTCACTGATTTATTCTCTTCCTTAGTCCTGTTAATCCCTAACTCCAGGGAAAAATCCTCACCTGAGGAAACAACCTTTCTAGGGGAGGTGGTCCTGGTTAAAACACATAGCGCTAAGAGGGGGAACAAATATATGCCATATACGCCAGTTCCCTTGAAACATATGCTATGCAGATGTTTCTTCCCTGCAGCTACTGTGTCAAGCAGCAAGGGTGAACTGGCTTCTGGTAGCCCTTGTTGAGTCCCCAAGTTCCACCAACCTTTTGATGAAACTCTTGCAATTATGAACTGTTGGAACTGGCTTCCAGCAGGTTAACAGGTCGGCAATGAGGAAGGGCATCTGAGGCAGGCAGGACAGATAGTGTGAGGAAGTGGGGCAGGCCCACAAGACGCAGACCATTCCAATGCATGAATGCATGATGGGGGCTATTGCCCAGCTTGCACATAAACATTTTTAAAGTGATAGACAAAATTATCCTCTTTCCATTTTTTTCCCACCCTTTGGTGCCTGCTGCTGCTCACCTGTAAGCGAGCCCAATGGAAGGGTAAAAGCACGCAGATTCCTTTGTGAGACATCACGCCAGGGAGCAGGCACCTTTGTTCAGCCTGTCAAGTTCATCTTTCACGTTCAATACAGTGAAAAGGCAGATGTTAATGTTTTTCCTGTTAAGAGATCATTTCTCTTTAGAGTGCATGGTTATTTTTTCCTTCCTTGGCCTAGGCTTGCTTTATAGGTAACGTTAGTTTAGTGGTGGAAAGATTGAGGATTGGGGCTCAAAGGACCCTGAATCTCAATTCTACCACTTACTAGATATGCTCTTTACCTTCAGTCTCCCTTAGCCTTCCTTAGTCCCTTCATCTCTATTGATGAGACTAATTATACTACACAGGTCTGTGTTACCAAATACACAGGGCTGTGGTGGGGATTAATAAGAAAACATTAGCCAAAGAACCTCGTATAATGCCTGACACATGTTAAGCACTCAATTAAGTGGTATTCATTATTGTTAATAATTGTTCTAGCTTATATGAGAAATTAAAAATGTACACCTTTCACAGTGCTCTACAAATAGTACCATGTTTTCCAGGGTTTTGATTGTATCAGCCAGGATAGTCTAGGTTTAGCTGCAGTAACAAACACTCTCCACATGAGCCACAAAGTTTACCTCCGATCACGATGCAGTCTGCTCCTGTAGTCCTTCCCCCTAGACCCAGGACATTGGAGCAGCCAGTCTCTGGAACATTGCCGGAAGAGAAAAGGGGTCTTCTATCAGCATTAGATGCTGTGGCTTAGAATTGACACATATTATTTCCATTCAAAAGTCAGTGGTCAGTGACTGGCATGGCTCAGTGGGTTGAGCATTGACCTATGAACTAGGATGTCATGGTTCAATTCCTGGTCAGGGCACATGCCCAGATTGCTAGCTCCATCCCCAATAGTCAGTCCATCAATGATTCTGTCTCATCATTGATGTTCCTATTGTTACAGAAGAGCAAAGAAATACCAAGCACCTTCCTAGAGAAAGGGAGGAACCCCGATTATTAACACTAGTGGACTCCGGGAATAATTTCCAAATCAGAGTGAAGTAATACACAGAGCCTTTGCTTTTTATAACCTTGTGGGGTCTTTGTCTTGCAGATATGGTTCCGCCCCCTTTCATATGCCCCCCCCACCTTTCATGGGCTTACAGGAAGGCCCCCAGATGTTGATGATCTGTCCTGGGGCCAGTGATAACAACCATCCCCCGCCCCCCACCCGGGCAGTGCAGTGTCCACAGTTTTTATGGCCTGACATGCCTTGCAAGACCAGTTTCCTCCTCACTATCTCATTCCCTGTCTTTTCCTCTTTAACATCAATAAAAAATATATTAAAAAACAAAAAAACAACAAAAAAGTCAGTGGTCAGAGCTCTGGTTACAGATCCCCACCCAACCAGAAAGAGGACAGGAATATAATCCTACCACGTGTCTAGAAGGAGGGGGCGGAGGGACCAGAAAAATGTGACCTACAGCCACAGTGACTACCACAATGCTTTTGAGAACCACCACCCAGCCCAGAGGGATGGGGTAGACAACAGGAGGGGGCAGGAGGCAGAGGGGACCAGGAGGACACTGAGGGGCCTGCATGGCGTGAGATCCTAAGTCAGTGTGCAGGGCCGAGGCTGGAGGAGCCCTCTGCCCCTTGCTGATCTGGACCCGACCCAAACTCATCCTGGCCACTGTGCTCTGGAGGCCAACAGCCAGCACTTCGAAGGAGTAAGAGTCCCTGCTCTCAGTATGGATGGTGACGGTGAATGTGACCTGCCGCCCTGGCCTCCAGCTGATGGGCCCAAGTATTTCTCTGGTTCCACCCCTCCTGCTCTGCTGGTTTCAGGGACCTACTAGATTCTTCTCACAGTTTCAGGGTCCCCAGGCAGTGTGAGCTGTGCTCTCACCCTGGCCCTTTCCTGGTGCAGCCACCACCGACCCACACCACTCCCCCCACCTCCATCTCACGGGTTTCCTGTTACTGCTGATCTCAAAAGCAGCAGCTCTGTCCATTGTCCTCCAGGTCCCCGGGCTGCAGACACATAGCTCCAGCAGCAGTGGTGTCTGTGCCGACCACGCCACCTCCTGTCCCTGCAGAGGCTGCTGGCAGCGTCCAGTGCTCCAACGCCCAGCTTTCCGACCACAGCCCCTTTCTCACAGGAGTCCTGGCAGGGAAGCCGAGTGGCCACACTGCAGTTCCACCAGTGTCCTTTCAGAGTGGCCCTCCCTCCCAGCCAGAGCCATGCAGGCACAGATCCTCTGCCCCAAATACTCTCACCACCACTCTCCTCCCCATCCTCTTCAACCCTTGGTGCCCCCTCTTCAGGGAAGCCTTCCTTGACTCCTCACACTAAGCCAAGCCCCTTATATAAGAGCTCCCTCCTTAATGCTGGACTGGCAGGAAGTGATGGAGGATCCAGAAGAATTGATTCCCACGGGTCAAAGCATTTCCAAAGAGCAAGCACATTCTTCATGTGCCTCATGAGAACTGGTACCTCGCCCGACAGGCTGCTCACACAACCTTGTGCTCTTCAGAGGGCCCATCAGACACGTGGGCCCTAGTGAGGAAGCCTCTGTGTGTTTCCAGCTTGCCCCACTAAGGTCAGGGAGGTCAAGGTCATGCTGACCTGAGTGGCATGGAAAGGAACCTTCTCCTTTGTTCTGTTTACCATGGTTGACTCACCTTGCTCGTATCGAGGAGAGTCAGTGTTCCCTTGCCTGTGTGGGTCTGGTCCTCGCTGTGGGCCACGGAAGGCAAAGCCCATGAGTGCTCTCCGGGGGGGGCAGTGTCCCTCAGTCCAGCTGCAGGGAATCACTTCCCAAATCAACCCTCAGGGAGCCTTGTCTCAGCTCTGCGTTCGGGGGGGTCTGCAGGCTCCAACAGGTCACTTCTGGTTGGTGGAGGCCTCGGGCTTTTGTGCAGAGTAATGGGAAGCCCTTGAAGAGCTAGAAGCAGGTGCTTGATAAGATCTGTATTCCTAAGGGCTGTTCTGGCTCAGTGTGGACAAGGGCAGGGGCAGTGCCACAAGGGCAAACACAGGAAGACCACCTGGAAGCTCTTGCAGGAGGGAAAATGTGAGGGTAGCTGGGAGAAATGTTTGCTGTCTCCCTGTCTCTCTCTGTCTCTCTGTTTATCGATGACCCTCTCTCACACCTGCAGACAGGCCCTTCTGATCTTAATCAGCCTCATGGCTGACAGTGGATCCTGGGTCCCAGCTGGTGGGCGAGAAAGCCACCTGTGTTCAGCGTAAGCCACCTGTGCAGAAGCTTCCCCCGGGTGTCCCAGGGGAGCTTACGGGGCACCGAGGTCTCAGGGACTTGACTGGACAGGAGTGTGGGAGCCCAGTGGGTGAGCAGGAGGAACAATGGAAGATTTGCTCCCTGAGTTCCTGGAGGACAGGCTCATGGGGAAGGGAAGCCAGGCACTCAGAGCCCAGATGAGCCCGATCATCCACACCACAAAGGCTCAGTGTACCAGTCCATCTTATTGAACCAAAATCTACAGAACACAAGGTGGGAGAAACAGAGGGTCTAGAATATCATCGTGTCCACACCACCTCCCCCACTGATGGAGAGGCTGTGTCTCAGGGCCCAATTGGTAGATCTCCTTGACCTGCTGGGAGTATCTGCTTTCTCTTTTCTCTTCTTTTCTTTTCTTCTCAAATTAACCACTGTTGTAAGAGCATTTGCAGTTTCATTGTAATTTCATTGGTCTCTCAGAGCATCCTGGCCCCAATGAGCACCAGCAACTTGTCAAATGTTCTACCCACTCCATTGTCATCACCACCAACATCATGGCCCCCATCATCATCATCATCATCATCATCAAGAAGTCACTGCCTATAGTGGATAATATTGTAATAACTCTGAATGATGCCACATGTCTGCTAGACTTAGTGGGTGATCACTTTCTAATCACTAGATTGTACACTTGAAACTAATATAATAATTGTATGTCAACTGTAACTGAAAAATAAAAAAAAATTTTTTAAAGTCAATCCCGGGGGGTGGGGTTGGGGGTGTCCCAGGAGAGGTCAATGGGGGATAAAGGAGACTTCTGTAATACTTTAAACAATAAAGAATTTAAATTAAAAAAATAAAGAACATACAAATCCTCTGGCTACTAATGCAGTTCTTTAAGAACATACTATATTATGCACTAGAGGCCTGGTGCATGAAATTCATGCATTTGGGGCGGGGGTGGGAGTTGTCCCTCAGCCCAGTTTGCAACCTCTCCAATCTAGGACCCCTCGGGCCTAAATTGGCAGTCAGACATCCCTCTCACAATCCAGGACTGCTGGCTCCCAACTGCTCGCCCTCTTGCCTGCCTGATTGCCCCTAACCGCTTCTGCCTGCCAGCCTGATCATGCCCTAATCACTCCCCTGCAAGCCTGATCAATGCCTAACCGCTTCCCTGCCAGCCCAATTACCCCCAACTATCCTCCCCTGCCAGCCTGGTTGCCCTCAACTGCCCTCCCCAACTGCCCTCCCTCTCTTGCAGGCCCGGTTGCCCCCAACTGCCCTCTCCTGCAGGCCTAGTCACCCCCAACTGCCCTCCCCTGCTGGCCTGATCGGCCACAACTGCCCACCCCTGCCGGCCATCTTGTGGTGGCCATCCTGTGACCACATGAGGGTGGCCATCTTGTGTGAGGGTGTGACAGTCAGTTTGCATATTACCTCTTTACTATATAGAATATGTATTTGAGCAGCTTCATTCATAACTCTAAAAGCCATAATTGTACCTAATTCAACACAAATCTGAGATTGTAAGGTCCATGAAGGTTTTTTATCTTTGTTTCCTGATGTATCTCCAACACCAAACATTTAATAGTATGTTTCTAGATTTATGCCTTGAGCTCGCTAATTGAAAATTTGTTCTATCATTCTTACTGCATTGACAATGCAAGATTTTGTTAGGGACTGAAAGAGAAAATAAGAGGAAGCATGAATTACCATATATTAATTGGTTATTATTTATAACAGTGAGAACTTCAATGCCTTTAGCTTGTGCCTATGCAGGTATAGAAAATGAATAATAAACAATTCATTATCTTTTAGAATTTATTTTCTTTTTTTTTTTTTTTTTAAAAAATATATTTTATTGATTTTTTACAGAGAGGAAGGGAGAGAGATAGAGAGTTAGAAACATCAATGAGAGAGAAACATCGATCAGCCACCTCCTGCACATCTCCTACTGGGGATGTGCCGGCAACCCAGGTATATGCCCTTGCCCGGAATCGAACCTGGGACCTTTCAGTCTGCAGGCCGACGCTCTATCCACTGAGCCAAACCGGTTTCGGCTAGAATTTATTTTCTTAATGAGGTATGAATAACTAACTACTGTCTGTCCAATAACATATGTAAATCTCTATCTCAGACATAAAAAAATTTCTGTAATCTCTTCTTTTACTTGGGTAGATGTGATCATACTTGAGTCTCTTGAATAATTGCTTGGATCACTCCTATGCCACCCATAGTGTTTCAAGGTCAATGTACTTGATCTATTCATATAGATATGTTGCTCTATCAGGGAATGGTTAAAACACCTGTGATTATAGTTTTAGCTATTTGGTTACACAATCATTACTATTTTTCATTAAACTATATATAGTAATTAAAAAAAAAAAAATCACTGCCTACCTAAGATGTACCGCTGGAAGACAAAGGTGAGCTGGAACTGGAAAGCAGGGCTAGAGACCAGGACCAGGGAGAGACGGGGTTCCTGCTAGGATGGTGAACCCTGGGAAGGGCCAATCCAGGAGCCACTGTAACTCCCATATCCCAACAACACAAACTCTTTCTCCTTCTTCCATTGTCAACTTTTTGGTAGTCAGAGCCTACTCGGTGCTTATTCCTCCACTTCTCTTTCTTTATTCATGACCCCAATGTCTTTTTAGTCAAAATAAAGTCCCCCCCCCACCCCCACCCCCACTCTCTTTCCCCCTCTCTTCCCTGATTCCAGGCTCCAGGTTCCTTCCTTCTCTTTGGCCCACCAGCCATCTGCATGAACCCCTCCTTTGCTGTGCTCAGCTATAGAAATACCAAACTTCTTAACACACAGTTCCATCCATTTTATCTCGCTGGCTTTCCCCCTCTAACAAGGTAAGTCCACGCCTTTGTCTCCCACACACCCTGCTCCCTGCACTGTCTGGGGATCATGGAGTCAGGTCCTCCTGTAGACTTGTGTGAATGTGGGTGAGTTCTTCCAATTTCCTCTCCAGCTCCTGGGCCTGCTGCCTCAACTCTTCCGCCGACTGAGCCTTTGCGCCCTCATGTAAGTGCACTGACTCTTTCACTAGCTGAATTACATCCATGAGAAGAAATATACCTGCCGTGGCTGCACCAAAGACCCTGGCTTCTTTGCTCATGGCCAGAGCAGTGCCTCCAAAAGTTTTCTGCAGCTGCTTGGCGCTTCGGGCTGAGACTGTCTCCATGCGCAAGAAGCGCATGGCCTTTGCTGCTAAGTCCGGATTGGCTTTGGCCAGCTTGAAGGCACGGGCATTCTTCACAATGTCTTGCAGGGATTGGAAGCACTTCGGTGCTAAGGAAGCAATTTTGGGTGTGCTGCAACGTAGAACCTCCCCGACCAGCTTCTCTGTGTCATTGCCGGTTGACAACAGGCGGCTGGCTTCGGCTTTTGCTGACGCGTTCTTTGAGGCTTCCACAATGCTGGCAGTCACACCAGTCACAGCAGCTGCTGCCCCCAGTCCCAACCCAGTTGCTGAAAGGACCAGAGTAGCAACTGCTGTCACAGGTGCCAGAGCCAGGCCAGCGATGGTCAGAATGCCAGACACAGCGCCCGCGGAAGAGGCCGCCACTTTGGAGATGGTGCAGTCCCTGTGCACCTTGTCCACCTCATCCGCAAGTGCGTAGAGCTTTCGTATGCGTTCCTCAAGGTCCTGTTTCACCTGAGCAAACTCCTTCATAAAGCTCTCCCGATGCAGCTGGTCTGCTGAGGGCATATCTTTGTCCTCCACGGCCATGAGTGTTTTCAGCTCGCTCAAGTCTGCATAGAGTGAATCTGCCTCATCCCTGTAATAATTAAAGACAGGGGATTAACCAAGGCAGGTGTATGAATCACTAAGGCCTGGGTTGGATGAGCTGGTGCGGGAAGCCCTGTCCTCTATGGTGGGAACGTGTGGGTCTACCCAGAATCCCTCAGATGACCTCTGGTCAGGGTTACTCCATGGAGAAGAGAAGAGGGTCCCAAATGGAGTCAGGAGCCCTCCAGCTCCCAGACAGGGTTGGAGGACATAATTACCCAGGGCCCTCTACCCCCAGCAGTGAGGGAATCAAATCAGGGAAGGAAGAAATGTGCCCCCCTCAGTGCCTCCCTCCCCCCCGCACGGCCCTCCACTAGACCCCTGGCCTCCTCAGTCCTGTGCCCAGATGCCTCAGCTGCCTCATTCTAGTCCAGCCTCGCTGCCAAGCTTTCCTACCATCCTCCCACCTGAACTACCCTTGCTCCATCCAGATGCCGGCTCTGACCCTGCCCCAGGCCTCTCTGGGCCTCCAGACAGGATGACTACACTTGCTGCTTCACCCTTGCCTTGCAGTTCACCCCAAGGCCTTCACCATAGTCCTATCAGATGGACTTGCTATTCCATTGAAGAGGGAGATGACATAAGCCCAGAGCCCCAGAGCCGGGCAGAGATACACTCAGGATTCAACCCAACACAGTGCCGCTTCTCTCCAGCTCTCCGCCTTCCAGGCCAGCAGGACCCTGCAGAGTCTGTACAATCCCTTTCTTAGGGAGAGCAGGCTCTCTAGCCACAATCCCCAGGGCCACAAACTGTGCCAGGATTTTCCTGGCTTGTCCCACAGGAAGTCCTGTGTGGCTCTCACGTCCAACAGGAAGACCCTTGGGCCCTGTCTATTCCCAGCATCTTTAAAAGTTCATGTCAAGTGTCCACCTACTATGTGTCAGTCATTAGGCTAAACAGTTCACATGTATTGTCTTATTTTCCTCACAATGAAATAGAACAGATGAGTAAGACAGAGAGTGGTTAAGTAAGGAGCCCAAGGTCACCTAACCCTCCCCCTGCAGGTCTCATCTCTTCTCAACCCGAGCCCCTTCTCTGCAAGGAATGATATGAAGGAAATGTTCCTCATGGACTGTTGAAAAGGAACTTCTTCAACCCCATGCTCAGAACCCTGCCTGGAGGAGTGTGCCTGCCAGAGGAATCTAGATGCAGGGGAGATGGGGTGACCATACAGGCATCCCCGGGAAGTTACCTGGACAACTTGGCCCCAGTCACAAATCTTTTCCAGGCTTCATCACTCAGCAGGCGTTGAAGTTTCTCTTTGTTCCTTGGGTCCATTAAATACTCAATGACATCAACAAAGTCTTTGCCCTCTAGATGGAAAGAAAAAAAGAATAAGGTTAGAAGAAATCTAATGGAATTGAGTATAAACAAGGTGATTAAATGTTCATCTTCCTGAGCAGCTATCATGTGGGGGAGTTTTTAAAAAGATCTTGGGAACTTTTGGTGACTCAGCTGGTGTTATGGACTGACCTGCCCCCCCCCAAATTTATATATTGCATGTCTGACACCCCTTGTGACTGTACTTATTCATTTATTTTTTAAAATATATTTTTATTGATTTCAGACAGGAAGGGAGAGGGAGAGAGAGATAGAAACATCAATGATGAGAGGGAATCCTGACTGGCTGACCCCACACTGGGGATCAAGCCCACAACCCGGGCATGTGCCCTTGTCCGGAATCGAACCTGGGACCCTTCAGTCCGCAGGCCGACACTCTATCTACTGAGCCAAAGCGGCTGGTGCTTATTTATTTTTTAACATGCTTTTATTGATTTTTAGAGAGAGAGGAAGGGATAAGTATAGAGATAGAAACATTTATATGAAAGAAGAATCAATCAGTTGCCTCCTGCATGCCCACTACTGGAGGTCGAGCCCGAAAGCGAGGCATGTGCCCTGACTGGGAATTGAACCAGTGACCTTTTGGTTCATGGGTCAACACTCAACCACTGAGCCACAATGGCCAGGCCCCAAGTGACTGTATTTTATAATTAAGGTTAAATGAGGTCATAAGTGTAAGACCTAAGCCAATATGAATGGTGTCCTTATGAGAAGGGGCAGAGACACCATATCTCTCCCTCCCTCCCTTCTTTCTATTTCTCTCTCTTTCTCTCTGTATAAATCAATAACTTTTATAAATCTTTTAAAAATTGTGTGACTCTCAGGGATTTGGAGACCATGGAAATTCAAATGAGGGACTGGGGGTTGGTGTATGTTTTGTGTGTGTAGAGACAGGATGGAAATGTTTCCTGCCAGATACACACTAGACATATTATTCTTATTTCACAGACAAAGAAGGTGAAACTCAGACAGGAAAAGAAGACCCAAGCCAAGAAGCAGAAAGCTCACAGGTGGCATCCAAGGTCACCCGTCAGACATTTCTGTACATTAGTTTGAAGCCTCCTTGTAGTTCAAAAATTCATGTGATTTCTGTGTTCTACCCTAGAGTTCACCTATGGGATTTTTTTAAAATTTGAAAATAATGTTTCAGATCACACGCCACTGATGAAGTAAAACTACCAGCAAAGAGGATTCCTCCTGCTTCTCACAGGTGCTCCAAGGTGGGCAGTGGAGGGGGTGTGTTCAGGTGGGTGGGGGTTGGAGCCTCAGCTCTAATCCTGTGATCAATCAGTATCAGCTCTCCCCCCTCCAGGCTGGTCTCAGGGGCCACAGCTCCCTGTGGGCACTTCTGACCCCACCCTCGCCCACTCCTTAAACAAGAGGGCATCTTGTTTATCCTCAGGAATCCACCAGCTCCAGCCTCCCTCCGGGACCTGAGAGACTGCTCAGTAGATGGAGCCTACTGATCTGTCCTCTCCTCCCTTGTGCTGCAACAGGAACAAGTTTATCTTCTGGGGGGTGCTTTGGTTGCCTAGAAAATGCAGTGTGGATTTTGGTGGGGGGAGGGTTGTTTTTTCCTTTTTTGCTTCACACACTGAGGGAAAAAGGAAACCAGGGCTTAGATGAAGGAAACCCAGAGCACTAAATGGGTGTATTTCTTGAATGTGGTAGGTGTGGGTGTGGCGAATAACAAAGCAGGCCTCTGCAGGGTGTGACTGAGATAGTCACACCTTGGTACTCAGGTGTTTATAATTGGGGCACAGGTCAGGGACCCAGCACAGCTGTGGGAGGTGGCAGTTCTCTGGAGGGGAAGATTTCCACCAGGAACTAGCAGGTTCCAGGTACAGGGGACAAGAAATTCCCACCTCCCATGGGCTGTCCTGGCCTCATTGGAGACATTGCATGAGTTGCAGAAGATGGGAGGCAGTGAGCAGCCTGAGGAGAGAGCCAGGAAGGAGGCCCTCCCACAGACTCCTGGTTGAGGGGACTTCCCTTGGCCCCTCTTGGGGGCTCAGGGACACTCATCAATCCCCTTGGAGGTTCTTGATTCCTGTATAGCTTAACCCAGCTTGGAGGCACCTCCCTCAATTCTAGATCATGAGCAGGAACCAGCTGGAGAGGAGGAGGCTGACTACCTGGGCAGATCCCGGCAGCTTCTGAGGTCATGGTGTCAACAGTGGGATCTCAGAGTTTCCCCTTCAGCTCACCAGTCTGTGTCCAGCTGGAAGGAGGTGTTGCTTCACCCTTGGGGAAGAGAAAACAAATAGTGGGGTCGAAGGTGAGCCAGCTGAGCAACAGGGAGCAGCGAGGGGCTCCGTCTCTGGTGTTTCTTTCAGGGAAGGAAGCAAGTGCCAGATGGACTCAATGCACTGTGTTTCCCTGTCTGCTGGGCTCTGCCAGCTGCTAGTTAAGAGAAGGTACTCGCCTCACTCCAGCCCACTCCAAGCCAAGTGACAGTCCCCTTGTCCTGTGGGGACACAAGGAGAAGATCCTCAGACAAAGAAACAGACAGCTGAGGAGTCATAAAACCAAAGAAGCAGTAACACCAGACACAAAAGATGGGAAGGAATGTTTTGGAAATGGTTTGAGGTTGGGGACATTTGTGTTGACTAATCACTCAGCTAATATTGATGGTGTGTCTACCACAGGCTCCTTACGAGTTCCCTCACCAAATTCTCTCACACATTCCACGTGGTGGGCGCCATGGTGGCTCCCATTGGAACGTGGAGGAAACCATGACAAAGTCTAGGTTTTCACCTAAACTGGGGTTAGTCCCAGTCTCACAGTAGGGCTAGAGCTAGGACTCCAGCCCAAGTCTTCCTGATCCCAATCCCGTGTTTGTGAGGACTATGTTCTACTCTCTTTTATATACAAAAACGTTTATTAATGCGTCTGTGTTACTTGTAAATGACTCTTCTCATTCCCAAACGATGTCTTGCACCCTATGCCAAGTCTCTTGTGTTGATAAATTCCTGGGGCTGTAGCTCCCAAGTCTGCACCCTTCTTGCTTATAACACCCTCAATCCCCTAAGGCCCTGGGGTCTTGCGGCCCTGGCCCCATCCCTGCAGATCTGCTGTGGGCTGCCAGCCCTCCTGATGCTGCCCGGTCTCTCTGCTGCCCACACCCATCAGTGGACCTTAGCTTGTTTCTAGTTCTTTATGAAAATAGTGCAAAAACATCCTTCAGGCATAAAACTTTGTCTGCATTTGAGATTGCCTCCCTTAAGATATTTAATAAATAGAATGACTGGGACAGAGGGAATCACCATATAAAATTCCTTTATGCCTAGAGCCACACTCTAATGCAAACAAATTGCACCAATTTACATTAATGCTCACAGGATATGAGGTGTCCATCTTTTCCATCTTCCAGTTCATAGTACTTTTTAAACATACACACACATCATTCTTTTAAAAATTCTTTTATTATGCTAAAAAATGCACAACATATAATTTACCACCTTAACCATTTTAAAGGATACAGTTCAATGGTGTTAAATTATATTGACACTGTTGTGCAACCAGCCTCCAGAGCTCTCTTCATCTTATAAAACAGAAACTCAATACCCACTAAACAATAACTCCCCATCCCAACTCCCAGCCCCTGGAAACTGCCTCTCTACTTCCCATCTCCACGGATTCGAGAGCTTCATTTAAGTGGAATCACACAATGTTTACTGTCCTGAGACGGCTTTATTTCACTCAGCATAGTGTCCCCAAGGGTCATGCCTGTTGGAACATGGGCCAGAATGCCCTTCCTTTTTAAGGCTGTAATTTTTTAAAAGGATTTTTGGAAAAGTTTATTTGAGCCAAACTGCATGAGATCTAAAATGCTCTGGAGAATAACAGTCACTCAGCTTCTTCTCTGCATCTGAAATGAAGGAGGGGATGTAAGGAAGGTTACATGAAGTTGGGAGAAAGCAGGTGGGGATTGGATTACAGGACAGTCAACAAGAGTGTGGACTCTTCTTTAAAAAACAACAACCAGAAATGTTTTTATTGACTTTACAGAGAGGAAGGGAATGGAAGAGAGAGATAGAAACATTGATGAGAGAGAAGCATCCAGTGGCTGCCCCCTACATGCCCTCTGCTGGGTTATGAGCCCACAACCCGAGCATGTGCCTTGTTTAGGAATTGAACTGGTGACCTTTTCATTCATGGGCCAACACTCAACCCATGAGTCACACCAGTCAGGCCAGATTGTTCTCTCTTGAGAGTGGTTATTTCAAAGTGTGTTCACCTAGATGCACAGAAACAATGGACAGGTCTTGCTTAAGGAAAACAAACCTTTTACTAAGAAGTATATTCCTGGGAGGTGATCCCCGCCATGACCTGCCAGCTAGGAATTTGTGATCGCATCATCCTGTGAGGTTGCTTTACATAGAACCCATTTTTCATCCACGGTCCCCTTTTTGATCACAAGTCAATTTGAAGGATGCACGGATGACCAACCTTTTGGTTGGATAGTGTGGTCTCACAGCGCTAGAGGGCTCTTTCCTAGGAAGTGTCAGTGTGCACCTTGTGTTGGTGACCATTGGGATGGGGCCATACTGTAATCCTGGGCTCTGTGTTGAGGCCAAATTTTCCCAAAATGGGACGGGCAGGCAAAGGAAAGGCAGTGATGTCTATGGCCGTCATTGTGAGAATACACTCTGGCCCTGGCTGGGTAGTTCTGTTGGTTAAAGCATCGATCCAGGATGCCAAGTGTGTGGGTTCCATAATACAATGCACATAGGAATGGCACATGCAAGAAACAATCAATGAATGCATACTTACGTGGAACAATCAATATTTCTCTGTCTGTCTCTCTCGATGGCAAATCAATAATAATGAAAACACTCTGGATCATTTCTGTTCTATGAACAATTATGATGGAAACAGACCTTTCCATGGAGAGGATTCTCTCAGTTCTGTCTGAACTATCTTGCTTTGGAGCCCAGGGAAGAAAGGAAATGCTGATTGTCTGTAGGCGTTATTTTAAGAAGCAAAACAGCATTTATCAACCACCCCTCCTGAGACGTGCCTGAAACAGAGAGCCAAGGGACTTGCCGGTATACTAATAGCTGATACTAAGGTGGCTCACCTGCGTGTCTTTGCTCTCCCGGGATGCTCTAAGACTTTACAAATAATGACTCACATTCTTCCAGTAACCATTGAACTGTGTAGCATTTGTATCTGTAAACACAGGGCCAGGTCTATTGTCCGCCTGCGCTCCTGACACTGATGGCTCAAGCCTTGATGTGTCCCATGGCGGGGACACAGGACAACCATCCACTCAACCACACAGCAAACCCCAGTTTCACTCCATTTGGTTTTCTTGTTGATTTTGATGAAAAAACTATGACTCAGATTTCACACAAATTTCCCCCTGATTTAATGTACTTCTGGCAGTTCTATCAGCTTTGGAGTTCCATTTATTTCCTTCCTGCAGCCATCACATTTTTATATGAGGAGAAAGAGGAAGAGAGGAACTTGAAAATCTGATTCTGATGCCTGGCCTTGAGCAGGACATCCCAAAGCTGGCCTTCTCCCAGGCGGGGCACCCAGGTCTGGGGCTCAGGCCCAGCTCTGTCCTGCCCCACCCACTCCTGCTCACTACCTGCTGCCAGGCACTTTGCTTCCTGCACCAGAGGCTCCTTGAAGGCTGTAGGTACCATTAAATATGTCCTGCATTAGGAAGAAGACACAGATGCAGATGAAGAAGAGAAGGAAGAAGAAACAAAAAGCTTCCACAGCCCTGACCGTGTGGCGCAGGTCTGTGCACTGAAGGGTGAAGGGTTTGATTCTCAGTCAAGGGCATGAATCTGGGTTGCAGGGTTCATCCCCGAACCAGGTCAGGGCACATGTGGGAGAGAACCACTGATGCATCCCACACGTCAGTGTTTGTCTCCCTCTCCTTCTTCCTCCCTCCCTTCCACTCTCTCTAAAAATCAATGGGAAAAAATATCCTCTGTTGAGGACTAATCAAACAATCAAACAAACAAACAAACAAACAAACAAACAAACAAACACAAAAGCTTCCTCAAAAATCAATCAATCCTAAAGGAATCTAAATGTAAAACCCAAAGGAGAACTATAAAAGTGGGGAAAGAAATGTTAAAACTCATGTTGAGTTGCAGAAACATAGCTAATCAAGACGCAAATCCCAGAAGCCATAAAGGAAAACTTTGACTGATTTGACTTCTTAACAATTAAAGACGGCAAAGGCGACCATCAGCCAAGGCAGAACACTGTGAGAGGCCGGGGCACTGTGTGCAGTAGGTACGTGAACCACAGGTGACTCGCTGTCCACAGCACACAGGAGCCTATGGATCAACATGGAGAGACTGAACCCAAATTCTTAAACATGGGGAGACACAGGAACAAATCATTCTCAGGGAAGGGGCTTGCCCAGCGTCAGGCAGCTCCTGGGGGCAGAGTAGAGCCCACACCTCCTGATGCTGGAGGCTAAGGAGGGATGTGGTGTGAATAAGGCAACAGCTCCCAGGTGTGTCTCTGCTGTACAGACACAGGGATCTGGGCTCAGTCTCCTCCAGCTCAGATACACAGGACCACCTCCTACGTCGCCCATCCCCCCACGGTTATGAGTGAGGCCGGCCAAGAGCAGGGAGGCAGAGCCCACCCACCTCCTGCTCAGGGTCTCAGTGTGGCACCCGGGGCCAGTCATTCCCCTCTCAGGGCCTCAGTTTCCCACAAGGCCCGGCACTAAGCTGAAAGGGTGAGTGAAATAATGTCATGATTTGAAATCTCAAAGGAAATCCTTTGTCCCATCAGCCTCAGGGCAGCCAGGCCGCAAGGAACAGAGGCTCTTACTCACCTACCATCCCCCAACTTTTCTGCTTCCCCGGGCACCCCTCTTCCTTTGGGGTCACTGGCTCCTGTGTCAGGGAGTCCAGGTCTCAGCTGAGCTGGAGGGAGGATGTGAACCCACCTGAGCAGGTCCCCCTCCCTCTCCACTGTTTAGGGGCACTGGGCTAGGGAGGAACATCAGACAAAACTGGGTTCCAATCCGGACTCTGTCACTGCTTACATGTGCCCTTGGGCCCATTTACACCCTCCTCAGACTTCGGTTTCCCTCATCTATACAATAGTGACAATATCCTTATCTTAGAAAGTGTGAGGATGAGAAGATGGGGGAGGGGCTCCTACCCTCCCAACTTACCTAGAATCTCCCTCTGGAAGATTAAAGACAAGACCCACTTGTTCTTAGCTGTGCACATCCACTCGGCAGCTGTGTCTGCACAAACACCTTTTGGGTCCAAGGTACCTGGAAAGCAAAATCGAAAGCACATGCCCAGGTTCTGAGAAGCTCAGGGTCAATCACATTACCCAACCTGCACTGCGCCAGGTAAGCCCCACCCTACCTGCTGACGTCCTACCCCAGGTCTGACCTCCCAGGTCCTTCTCCGCACAGCCCAGACTGTCTGCCTCAGGTTTCTAGAAGGAACACCTGCCACAGAAAGAGAGTAGGATCCTGAGTAAATTTCTCCCTCCACCCCACAGGCTTGTCCCCGGAACCCTCCTCTCTCCTCCTCCCCGCCCCAAATGCCCTACTTCTTCACCTTTCTGTCCCAGCATGAGCAC